>NW_022280116.1:650217-775127 GCF_004355925.1 Anarrhichthys ocellatus
GGGGGGGCAATCATAACAGCTGCATGGGAAGGCTTGAGAGTGAATAATCAGGTATTCCGAGTAACTCCTGGTCTGATCTGGAGAAATGTATTGTCACAAGAGCGTTTGCAAGTTAAAAGATTATTAGACACTGGGGCTCGAGAAAAAAAGGGGAGACAGAGGGAGACAGGAATGCTTCGTCCTTCATTATCATTAGTAGCAGTGTCTGATACGCTGCAGGATCGTCCAATGGCGCGTATAATCGAGGCTGTCTGCACACTCAGACCTGCAACTGAGAGTGAGTGAACGGATGAACCAGAATGTAGTTTATAGCAGAGATGTTGCTGGCTGGTGGATCCTGTTAAATATGCATCACGCACTGTTGGACACGCGTATGCTGTCAGGCTGTGAACTCCACTGAGCCATTTGTTAAATCTTTGAACAGAAGGTCAAAACTCCTGAATAAAACAGAAACGACGTAACGGTGGTGCCTGGTTCGGATTTTGGTATGCCACATTTCCCTTACAGGCACACACGTTTTATATGAAGTAGCTGTAACACCTGTAACGGCGTGTGAAAGGAATGCTTCACCTCTCAAAATAATCACTTGTATATCAATTATTAACCAGGTGAATTCTTGAAGAAAACAACTGGTAAACTGTTTCAAAATCCATTGACAAACTCTCACACAGCCAAACCTGTCATGGTTTCGGAGTTTAAAGATGACACCCCCCCCCCCCCCCCCCAAAAAAAACACCAGGCAGACAGGTAGAATTGAACATAAGGCAAGCTTTAATGACAAAAGCTGGTTCCACAAACAAAACAGGCAACAGAAACTGAGGGAGCAGGCTGATGCAATACAAAGGACAAATACCCAAAAACAAAAGGTATGGCATGACGGGGAAGGGGGGGAATCCAACAATGAAAACGAGGGACAAATGAAGAAGAACTGATAACTGAAAGAGGGAAAGCATGCAGACTAAATACACCAGGGATTATTATTATTATTATTATTATTATTATTATTTAACTAATGAAACACAAGTGAGATTGAAAACAGATGGGAAAAAGACGTAAAAGTAGACACGACGAGTCTGAAAAGTCAGCGACACAATGCTTTTTTTTCATCCGATAGGGGGTCTGGGATCAGCAAACGTTCTGAGTTGCTAACTGAGGGTGCTTCTCCTCCAGAGCTGCCACAGCGAAGTAGTCTCCCAGCAGCGGGGACCGAGGAAGAGGGGCTGAGGGGTGCGCTAGCAAGTTAGCTCAGGTCTCCTTTCCCTTGTTTTTATTGTTTAGACCAGTGTTTTTCAACCTCTTCTGAGCCGTGGTACATTTTTTACATTAAAAAGATCCCGCGGCACACCAAAACAACCAAAAAAGTAACAAAATGACACATTGTAGCATAAAACAGCATACATGCTGACAATTTAATGAGAAGTCTCTCAATTTGTTTTTGAAATTGGACATTTTCCCACGGCACACCTGACGATCTCCCATGGCACAGTGGTGTGCCGCGGCACAGTGGTTGAAAAGCACTGGTTTAGACCAATCTCAAAATCAAATCTATGAACCTCTCAGGTGTGTGCGCTCTGTTTTTGTGGTTGTTTCCATGGAGCCAAACTGATCCATCGACCTTTTTCATTTACATTTAACAAAACATCAGAAACGTACGCCTCTTTTTTTTCCAACCTCCAATTTCTTTTACGATGTATGTTGAGTGAAACTTAATGGATATTTGATTACAGAAGCATTTTATTTAAGAACATTTACCAAGTCCCCTGTTACAATATGCCATTATCCTCACGTATGTCTCATTGATCATCCAGACATTATCTAGTGTTTTGACTGTCTATTCTGATTAGGCTGTAAAACAGCTCTTTCCACTCTTTTCACTCATTCAGGAGAGGAATACAGTTTCCATCACGCTTCACGCCACAGCATTAGGATTATGTAGCTGGTAAGGAAAGTGATTTGGTCACGATTGCAACTATATGACATTTAACATATTCTAAGTGTGAACAAAAGTGTAACATGACTTATATTATGACTCTACGACTATGATTCACTCAGAAGATCAAACACTCAAACGTCTTTACAGTTTGCATTATCACTTTACAATAATAACGGCAACAATAACAGTTATATGGATAAGTAATGTATAATACAATAACAAGTGTTAAAAAAGGAGGAAATCACTATCACTACAGCCTTTATATCCACATTCCATCTGCATCCCCTGCACACCACAGTCAGCAGGCTTACCGGCTCAGGTCTGATTACAGGTAATGGCATGGTATCATCAGACCCATACTACTCTCTGAACCACTCTCATTCAGTGTAAGCATTGTCGGCATTCAGCCTTTGCTTTGATTCATTGCTTTGAAGCGGATTTAAAAAAGGTGCACATATGAATATCTGTCTAGACACTAAAACACCCTTTAAATACAGAGATACAATGAGCAGGGATTGACTGCATTTAAAATAACATTCCAAAGTTCATCAAAGGAAAATAACTTCAAAGAACATTTGAATCAAGAGGGGAAAGTGGAGAGAATAGAAGTGGTAATAATAAAAAAAGAGGACAATCACACCACCACCAAAATGCAAAATACATGACAGACACTTATCACTTTGAAACTGACAAGTGTGATAATACTTGGGCTGAAAAATAAAGTCAATGTGGAAATGCCAAAAGCTGCAGTTCATCAAATGGCCACCTAAGGCTGGCTCTCAATCCCCAGAGACCTCCATAATAAAATGCTATTTAACAGCCTGGTACAAAAAACAGATTTGGTCTCTATAGCTGATATTCCTGCTCATGACAACTGTGCGGGGATGATATTTTTCATTACTCACCGGTTCAAATTATATTGAGGCTCAAAGTTATGCATAATTAAGGACGTGGTAGCTTTGAGTGACAGGTCTTCTCAGGTCTCTAGCCGCTAGCTGTCTCCTCTGCTGTGTCACCCGAGCCCGCCTCAGCTCCACCAACGTTCCACCTCTTTGCCCATTTTTAGATTAGCTGGGAGTTGGGCTGCGATCCTAATTAGTGTTGCCGTTGTGTTCTGTGTGAAAGGCCCTTAACACTAAGCAATAAATTAAACTATGACATAATGTTAAAGGTTAATATACTGTCTTTAAACACAGGCTTAAAACATGCCTTTAAAAAAAAGACATTCATGATTTTTAGCTTATTTGATCATTAAAAATGCAATTACAGGTCAGATGTTAAAATGCAGAATTATGTGCACCGTGCTACATCACTTGTTGAAAAAGTAAGTCGGGTATGAAGGATTAAATACAGCAAGATTTCACACAGATAAGAAAGCGAGCTGTGAGAGAAACTGAGATAGAAACTGATAACAAGCTGTCAGCACTGTCTAAAACATATTGCAGCTAAACTCGGGATGGACGGCCAAGCAGATCCAACGTTTGGGCTCATGAAAGCTGCACTGTAAACGTCTAATTAAAAAGATGCTCAAAATTTCCAATTGTGTCGATGCAGATGGGCCAAATTATCCATAGCTCACTCTATTTCACACATACTCACACACAGGCCCCCCGACACACTACTAGAATACTCAATCGAAATGATTTAGTTGCTGAGAATACAAAAAAAAAAAAGCTACTGCATTACAATTAACACACAGTATGGACCAAATAAAACCCCAAATATGATCGAAATACATGTGGGAATTTTCCCAGAATAATTGTTTGAACAAAGTCGTTGTCCTAGTCAACTTCAAATAAAAACGCTAGAGAGAAACAACACTGACTATACATTTAAAAGCACATACTAATATTCTATATATTTTAAAATGTGATATTTAGAGTTTAATAGGGATATGAGAACAGTCTGTTTGGATAATCCAAATTAGGCCAAATTTTGAATGTAGCATTTTTTGATTTTTTACTTTAATCAGAGTATGCATGACTGCATGTAAACAGTAATATTAGTGGAATATTAATTTTCATTGGTCAAGTAAAAAGCTCAGTAGGGATATTGTCTTCTTTGGAATAGGAACTATTGTGTACGTGTTAACGCTACTGTGTCATTAATTATCTCCCTTTTCAAGTTTGTTACCTTTCAGCAAAAAAAACTTTGTATGTGATTGTACACACAGACAATAGTGGGTTAAAGTTGCCATAATCAATACATTATATATTTATATTTATATTTTCTGTTTTAACAACCCTCAACCTTTGGTTTACTCTTACCACTCATCACCATCTTTTCCAGCCAATGACAGTTCAATCAGGAGAAACAAGTCAGATAACGAAAAGATAATTGTTTATTATTAACAGAGGATATGTGATGATAAAGTCTTGACCGAGTCTGTGGCGCTTGGACTCTACAAGGAGATTTGTTATTGAGGGGCGTCTGCCCTGAGCAGCAGCAAGATAAATCCCCCCGTGGAGTCCAGACACTGGTCGTGATGGTGGCTGATGAGGCTGATAGAATGATGAGTTGATAAAGCTAATGAATATGTGAAGATTGGGCGGTGATGGGGAGGTGGAGGGGCGCCTAACAGCAGCATGAACGTACTGAAGGTAGAGAGACAATCATGATAGGCTAATGATGTAATTGTGTAGCTATTGGATAGAGGAGACCAGCTGATCTAAACAGCTGATATCATGATTGACAGGCCCGAACGATGACAGCAAGGAAATAATGAGTGAGCGTGCGTGAGGAATGATTGGCAGATGTTTAAGAAATATATATGGGCTTAGGCATGCAAGAGTATAGTCTTCCTGACTGAACTTACGCTGGAGCTTCATTTAGCAAAAACAAACAAACTTTAAAACGCACAGTGCGATAACTGCTACGTACCTAACATACAGTAGTGGATCATTTAGCACCTACAGAGCCAGCTATTTACTTCAGCAGTTGGTGGAGATCAAAAACTGAGCTAAGTTTAAATAGTGGACTTACATTCGACAGGTTGCCAGGAGCACGACAATGTTGCTCTGAATGTGTCAATAAGCTACATTTTTGCTACTATGCTAGCCACGTCAACTTAAAAGGTGATATTTCAAATTGTGAGCTTGTTTACACTGCCCATAAGTGGGCAAATATATATATATATATATATATACATATAGCAGTTATGAAGAACAAATGACATCCTCCCTTACTCTGATACTTTGGGTATAGGATACCCCTTATACTGTAGCTATTTATTTACTAGTGAGATTATAATATAAACCTGTGTCTAGACCATATACACAGACATATACACAGACATCAGGTACCACACAGGTCGTCTGCCTCCTGAAGTGCACCTGGATAAACCTGCCTACACACAACAAATGTAACCCCCCCCCCCCCCCCCCCCACCCCCCCCCCCCCCCCCCCCCTTACCAGCACATGCCATGGCACATTGAAACCAGTAGGCTCCCTCTGCTGCTGCTCTCTCTCTCTCTTCCTTTCCCACACACACACACACACACACACACACACACACAAAAAAAACACATTGTGGCACCATTCGAGCAGCGGGCTTTTCTGCCAACCACTGGCAGTGTGTCTCGCAAGAACATCTGTGGGTTTTCACGGTCCAGCTTCATTATGCAATCTGTGTACCACATGGGAATCAGTCACAGAGCAATCGCAAAGATAAGATTGGGCCGATTCCTCCCTTTGCCATGTGGCACTCAGACACAAGATACTGCCTCTTGCTTAAAGCAATGTGCAGCTTTTTTTTGCCTGAGGACTGAAATGGTATTTAAAAAAATAAATAATTGCCTTTCGCCCTTCTGTTGGTCAATTTAGCAGCGTTTGTCACTCCTCTTGATGAGCAATGGCATCAAGCCAGAGCAGAGGTAGCCCAGCATGAAAAGCCACCACATGTGAAGAAGCAAATGACAAAAGGCACGGAATAATTTCCCCTACAAAGAAGAAGCGCCCTCACTAACTTTGCTTGCACATTTATTTGTTACTTGTTAATGTTTCAGCCAGCAAAAACCAAATACGTCCAGAAGGCGTCTCCACGGGGGACAGCATTTTTTGCCATCTCATCTTAGCTGGGCAGTGTTACCTTTTCTTCCCACTTTACAGTGAACCAGTTCAGAAAAAACAACAACTGAATAACCTCAATTGACTTAAATCAACTTCCAGAGTTTCAACTTCCAAGTCTGCTCTTAAGCTTCCAAAGACTGAAGTCCCATCTGGTTTACATTTTTTTGTGTGCGTGGTTCTTGTCGCACGTCACTATAAAACATAATTTGAGCAAGTCTAATCTGTAAAAGTGACAAACCTGGCAGCACAGCTTGCCAGTGCCAGGGCCAATTTAGTTTTCTCTTTTTCTTTGTTAATTTAATGCAAGGAGCAAAGAAAATCCATTTATATTCCATTTTTAACTAAACATTGACACATGTAGTGATGTCGGTTTTGAGTTTGGCTCGTAGATGAAGTGCAGAGATAACTTGCTTCAGATCGGAGTGATAAACAGTCTAGTTTCGAGATCAAAGCTGACAATATGAGGAATAAATGGAATTTCAAACTTTAATCACATTTTCACGGCAATTATACAACACTTAATGGAAGGCCAGCGATAAGAGCTGTGAAAGGATGCTGTAACATTTGAAAGGTTTGACATGTCATTCCATCGTCTCATCACGAAATAGTGGTACTCCAGCTAGAAACATCATCCGACTGAGAAAACTTATACTTATATATGAATATCAATACGTAGTGACTTTATAGTACAACATTTAAAATCACACAAAGCCCAAAGACCCACACAGACATATGCAATTAAATTACTGACATGAACCTACAGCTGACCAGCCGCAGATCTAATTCAGGGGAAGCCAAGGTACGTTATTGGATTTCACATTCATTTTATCCAATCCATAGAACCCCTTGAGGTTTCACCGATGGTTTGATGTTAAGGTATACGAACCAAGCAGAGCATGTTCAGACACTGTACTGATTTTATGGCCCTTAATGAACTGCAAGTAACTGTTGTACTAGTTTACCATTAAATAGTTTAAAATGAGCAAACAGCACCTGCTGATAGGGCTGAGCGATTTTATCTTTAATTAAGTCAATACCTGAACAAGGTACATTTTAAAATCGCAAGAGCACACCTGCAAACTGAAGGCTAATGAAATCCCATGAGGGGCAGGCAAGGGCACCCAAAAGTCCAAAGATCAGGTTGAGGTTCAAAAGACATAATAATAAACTCAGTATTATCTTCCTGTAAACAAATCCAAAAATGTACTAAGATATGTTGCGATATAGGCTAAATAGTTCCTGTCTACATACAGTCAGCTCTCTATGGCTGAAACTTAGCAGCTGTTAAGGTGAGTCTGTGGACATAACAGTTGAAATTGCCATTTGGTTCCCTGCATTATCTTCTGCACTGCATTTACTTCTAATTTACTTTTTGGGATTTACTTCTACAGCAGTACAATAGGCGGTGACTCTAGACCTTTAATACGAGAACGCAGGGTCCAGCGAATGCAATTATTAATGGCCCATAGTTTAAAATGACCAGAATAAATGTGTGTGGGTTGTTCATCAGCACCAACTCAGCCATTGCTTTTTGGCAATTACTGAAATTTCATGCTCTCAAAAATGATAGCGTGGCCGAGATATTCTGGCCCAGACTGTTTTTTTGGAACAAAATATTCCCTTCCTGTCTACCCCTGCCTGAAACAGTCACATTTTCAACTGTTCGAAGATGAAAGACAGCGTTTAGTAAATCAATACAACTGAATGTATCTTACTCATGAAAAGATTTCAAACATTTCAAACAAGTCCATCCATCCATCTTCAAAACCACTCATCCTCTTCTGGGCTGCGGGGGCTCAAGTCTATCTCTGCACACGCTGGGTGAAAGGTGGAGTACACAGTATTTTGTCAATGTTGTGATACATTTTTCAGATGCTCAACTTACCACCAAAATGCTATGGTAACTATAACTTCGTTGTCTAACTTTAACAACACTTTGCTTATTATTCGGAACAAGCCTGGAGGAGATCGTGCGTTCGGTCGTGTGTGCGTACGTGTCTGTCTGCAAGCAGCTAAACTCACACTACTGCACCCATCAGCCTGATATTTTCTGTGCACATTCATGACTGTTCTTTTATCATGTTTCACTGTTTTAGTTAAAGCTCTAACTTCATGTGCTTTTTAAGTCCTTACTTCTCAATTAATATGATTTATATATAATCAAAATCTCCACTTCTGCATATTTAACCTACCATTTTTCTTATGACCAACAACCTGTGACACATTTGCAGCTCCATTACTTGCTTGGATGATTTCAATGAATTGCAGAAAGGTGCTTAAATCTAATATGAATGGATGAGTGGGAATGAACATCCATTTCTTTTTTGGAAATGTATTCACCAGCCTAGATGAATGACATGCATCCCACAATCCTGCTGTCTGTAGGCAAGATAGGGAGAATCAGCTCAACTCTCCTGCCCAAAAGACATGTTAAAATGTGAGTCATTAACATAAATAAGCAAGCATATTTGTGGCTTATTGAAATGGCCCAACTCTGTTGTTGTGGTTGGGGATATGTGCAGTCAATTCTACTTTAAATACAGCAGACATTTTTAGAGGTGTCTAAGCTGGTCTCTGGGAGGAGAAACTGGATGTGCAGAGTCAAAATATATTATTCCAACTAAAGATATAACATCACCATCCCCCTCTCCGGCTGAAAATACACTGAAATGTTTCTGTGTGGTTCCAATGGTGCATTAGGCTAAATCTACATTAAGTTGAAGAACATTGGATTTGTTAAGTGCTCATGATGAGAATGGACTTTTCAATCAAACGTTTTGTAAGCAGCGGTTAAACTTGAAATTCAAAGTTCCTGATTTTTCTTTTGATGAGGTAGAAACAGCACATGTTCGTATAATATATATATATAAAAGGTACTTAGACTTTATTTCTAAAGAAGAAAGAAATAATTACTAAAAGCAGAGTATTTCATATTTTTTTAAACGCATCTGGAGGGGATCTTTCAACTGATAAGTATCCCAATTAAATGGAGTAAAAATGCCCCAACATCTTTGCTGGATTTAAATGAAATCTGGAATCTGTGTGGAATATACAGGTAAGCAGTTCTAAAAACAAGAAACGGTTTCCAAAATGTCAGAGTCAATAAATAGTTAAGAATGTCCGAACGCACAAAGAAGTTATGGCTGGTATGCTCACTAAAACAGATAAGACAAACTGGCACAGACAAATAGGAGCACACAGGGTAAAAACACAATGAAAATTGGGAGAGAAACGAGTGACAGGTGAAAACAATCAGGGCGGGGGTAGACAATCAAACACAGGAAGTGAAGTATCTGGAACAAAAGACAAAGGTGAGCATACCAGAATAAAACTAACTGAAAACTGGAAACAAGGAAACATCTTAGAGGAGAGCGAGACATGACACCTGGCGATGATGACTGCAGGCGTTCTCAAAGCGTTAAACTCAAAGGGAAGGAAATTGATTTGGTAAGCATAAAATCTTCAATGAGAAAAGTGAACAGTGGCAACTCGTGAAGTTTTCCCCAGGACTGGGGGAAGCTACGGGAAATTTTCATCATTATTTATTATTTTGACACCAGTCATGAAAGCTGCTCGTAGAATTTTAGAGCATTAATGTAGCATCAGACGACTATTTCCCAGGTATAGCATGTGTTTTGTAATCCAGCTTCTCTGTGCTTTGTTGACTTTTAGTGCACATTATTGCACGTAAAGCTTGCCCCACTGACTCTTCCACGGTCGTGGCTCTGCACTGCGCTCATGCAGCGGTAACAACTAATAACGACGTCTTCTCCGGCTCCCTCGTTAGCTCTGTCGGCACTGTTGCCGTTGTCTGCACTGTTAACACTTTTTGCACCGTCGGCTGCAAGCCACTGTATCAGCCGTCACCATGTCGAGAGCCCTGTGGATGCAATAGACCTTTGTTCTGAATGTTGAAAGCGGCACTTTTAATCATTGCAGAATCTTTGTAATGTTTGCTCTTAAAACTGAAAATCACCTAGAAAAAATAATAATTAAAGAGTGACTCAACATCCCAGTGGTTCAGCTACCCCAGGACCCCGTGACATCGCTGTCAAGTGTAGTAACAGGTGCAACAAAGCACACTTCTGATCCCACCCAACCACAACCAGCATCACTGATGACAGCGATGAAACAAGCTTGAAACTTTCAACAAGAGAGGACGGAGGAACACTGCTTTTTAGCCAGTAATTTGCTCTTTAAAGAAGCTTGTTTATTGTGAAAAGCATTGAGTTATTAGGTTTTTATTTTCACTGAGTACTTTAAGGTTGACATTAGGTCCTGCAGCCTCTAGGCTACTCCAAATCAGAGCATGATCAAAGATCAAAGACTCACATCATCAAAGAGTACCTTAGTTGTAGAATCAGCAAGGGCACTTCACCGGCAGACCCCTCCTGTCTCGATGCGACAATTATGTCGACCAAAAACCTCCCAAGGACGTCAATTTTCTGAGACTGGTTCTGGAAGTCGAGACATGCCAGATTTGGAAGACTCCGATTGATTTACTGGACAGCCACCCAGGTGGATATCATACCAGGACGCTCAGCCAGCCGTGAAGTGACAGGGCCAAGAATGTCAAAAAATTAATTCAGTATGTCATAAAGTAAGATGGGAAGGAAGGTCATTGCTTAAAGGTCAGTTTCACCCCAAATAATAATATGTCCCATTTTTAATGCATGATTTCATTAAGTGAAAGGAAGACTTCTTTAAAAGGACATAATTGAGAGCTACTGCGGCAAGTTACTTTCATCCGAAAGGAGTTGGCAACACTGGGCTGGGTTTTTCGGTCGGATACTTTCACAATCTAGCTTATTCTTGCTGGTTTCTCCGATGTTGCCAATCTCAGCTTTAACACAAGACAATTGATCTTTGGTTACCACAATGATTCTGTCAAACTGAAAAGGGACTTTTTGAGTCACTGGCTAAAATTGGTATGAAATAAACAGAGAAGGAGCATGAAGAAGGATAAGAAGAGGACATAAAAGGGAAAGAGGCTGAATGAGGAGAGAGGGGTGAGACGAGGGGGGGGGGAGTGATGTACAGAAGAAGAAAGAGACAAGAAGTCTGCTAGAAGCAGTGTGCTATAATAAGACGGCTGGAGCCCACACAAGATGACAAAACAAGAGCGGAGGCAAAGGGAGAGAGTAAAGGTGTGCAATACAAGAAAAAAAAATGACAGAGGAAATAACCAATGGGCTGGCTGGAAAGGAGCAAGTAATAGGATGATAGCAAAATGGGCAGATTCTAAGAGGAGACACGAAGAGAAAATAGCATGAGACAAAGTGAGAAGGAGGCAGAGAGGTTCTGCTGGAGCGGCTCGTTACTGCAGAGCCAACTCATGCTCTCTTGCCATCTCCAAGAGCTAATTGGCACCTCCAGTGTGAACACTCAAGCCTGTGTACTCATTGTCACAGTCATACTGCACACAAACACACACACAAACCTACAAAAGGTTAGAAAAAAATAGCCCGAGCACCTCATGGGCAAAAGCTCTTTCAAATAACTTAAAGAAAATAAGTGACACAACGGCGTTATTGGCACAATAACATAGTGTCTGTCCTTCCATTGGCATCGTTATCTGGACACATCAAAATGAAGTATCGCGATTAAACAACAGACACAATTCAAAGGTATGAAGAGAGGTTGTGTTTAAACCTCCCTCCATTTAAGTAGTTTGACTTTAGTCAGCTTAACTCATGGTTAGGTCCATTTCACAAGTAAGGGCTAACATCGGCTGAAACAGCTGTGTTGTTGCTATAGTTGTATATAGAAATAAGAATGGTTTGAATTACATATTTTCTGTGTCCATGGAATGATCAAAAATGTTTAAAATAGCCTGAAGTGCTGTTTGATTTTTAAGACCAATATCAAGGACGTTAAATCAGAATACAATTCAGGAACAAATGTCACATTAACTTTATGATGGTGAACAACAATAACACTTAAACACAGCTGCAAAATAAGAGGGTAATCGTCCACCTAATCGTCCACCACAAAGTGGTCATTGTGTGCTTTTGCTGCCCATTCAACAGCTTGAGGACAGGTGGGACAAATGAGTGTCTCGTCCTACTGCCTCGGTGAACTTGAATTAAGAGCCAGATGGAGAGGTAAGAAACTGCAGTTTTCTAGGTCATTTACACAGTTTTGTTCAGTTTTAAGACGGTACTGCACTGCATCCCATTTGCCTGAAGGCATAGGAGACTTTGTGAAAAGGACAAAAGGAGAGCATTCAGGGAACACAGAAACAAACATATATCTTGAAGTGTATAAAACACATTAAAATGGGGGCCTGACTAGATTTTAAGTTGACCTGACACCTTCAGTTGCTGTCACACGCATACACAGTTACATGGTGGTGAACTCTTTCAGAACAGCTTGTTGATACAGCAAGCATTCCCCACTGAAACCTGTGGCTATATATTAAGCTATTGGAGAGCAGCTCTGCCTGTTGGGAAAAGCTAACAATGTTGAAAGGTTAACAATGCACGAATACTACCCCCTCCAATGCATTGCCACCTTGACGTGGTGGAGGGGTTTCTGTGCCCCAGTGACCCTGGGATTTGTGTTGTTGGGGGCAATAGCCCCTGGTAGAGTCTGACAAGGCAAAGTGGTCCCAAGGGAGGGGCCCGACAACGAGCAATTCACTGACCCTATATACTAACGAGTTGTCACATCTCACCTGGATAAAGGAAACCGGCTAGGAGGAATGGCCGGCTTGATCTGAAGCCAAGTGGTGCTTTGTTTTTGGACTTTTGTTCTTGTCATGGATTGGCAGACACCATGTTCGAGCATAAGTGTAATTGGGTACCAGAACACCCTAGGCCAAAGATGGATGACTGACTTTGTGGTGGTATCACCAGATCTGTGGCCAAATGGCTTGAGTGGAGCAGAGCTGGTGGACCTCAGCGGTTGAAAATGATTGTGCTCTAGGCAGCTAAACAATAGCTTCTTGCTAATATTGTTTATTCATTATCCCCGTTTGGGACTACCACTATCCATTGCACCCATGTAATTTATTCAGTTGGGTTGTGAATCTTTGCAATGAATAGAATAATAACTGATTAAATAGACGCATACAAAGAATATGTACTCGGTGTGCAAAAGCCTTTATCTTGTCGCATAGACATATCATGTAACATTGTTACATCAACTTCTTTACGACTAAAAAAAACTGCACAGCTCTTTTACCTTCTGTCAGATAAAGTGTACTTAGTTTTTTATAGTATTCATCGATTTTTGAGTATTGTATTTTAATACTTTTGCCATCTCTGACATTGCTGCGTAATAGAAAATGCTGCTTATACTGAAAGGCAAAATTTATGTGTGGGTGGTGAGTCAAGCATGACCTCTATACAGGGTCACTGTCTGTAAGTATATCAACTCTTTGGCTCATTCCAACTCAGTACAGCAAAGTTATGCTGGACCATATGGCTGAAACAAAGAAACTCAACTGCTGTAAGCCTAGATATTCTGCATTAAAGAGAGCCACGCTAGCTCTTTATTTGAACTATTTGACGAGATGCCTGGCAGCAGAGTAAGCAGGATTTCTTAGAAGATTCTTACTGTCGTCATCTGAGAATCAACCATAAAACCTTCCAAAGTGTAGTCAAGTTAATTGTAATCTGATGTTATGGAGTAGTTCAACCCTTTTGATATTTCTAGTAAAGTCGGCTGATGTCAGTATTCGTTGGTAGGAAAAGCATCAATTTACATGTACATGGTCGACCCTTGAGAGTGAAAACCCTAAAGCATTTTATTTAGTGCCCTGTGATGCACTGTAGGCCACATTCAACATCCATTTAACGTTCCATAGCTGTGTGTGTTCAAACATCAAAGGGATAGTGACACGGCATCTAGGAATGAGATCTAAAGATAGTCATAATTGTCAGGGCTTTATAGCATCAAATCATTTTTGAGAAAAACTGTCAATAATTATCAATTATTTTGTTAAAGGTGCAAAACACGAGATTGGGAGCATTTCAATTGCCTCTCAACGGCTCTCGGCGCCTGAGCCGGGGCATGCAGTTTACAGTGGTAACAGCACAAACAGTACAAACTGCAGCACACATACTGACAGAGCTAACGGTGTTTACCTGAGGGCGAACAGGGTTGGTGCTACGCTTCTGCGATGCCACTGTCGATTTGGCCGGCGGTTTCAGCTGTAACTGCCATAAGAGAGCAGTGCAGAGCAGCGGCCGTGAGCTAGCCAGTGGAGCACGCTCGCATGCACAAACATGTACTAAAAGCACTCATGGCTGGCCCAGTTGAGTCAACAAAGGAAGGAGAAGCTTGAATAACAACACACACAGAGAGAGAGCGAATTAATTCCCTGGACAATACTCCACTATAACTTTACATAGCAAACTGTTTTTTGCTGTTGTATTAATGCTGTTATTGCTGTACATTGCTTCTGTAATTTGGTTTAATTTATTCTAAACCAAACACACCTTGTAAAAGAAGTCTTTGCCATTGACATGAAATGTCCAAATTCCTACCATAGGTATACAGTGATAAGCTATGTTCTTTCTTCACTGAAAGGCAATTTGAAAATTTGTGAATATGCAGCTCTGGTTTCAAATAGATTTGTCCTTGATTTGGTGCCAGAATATTTCTATTGCTTGCAGAATCCCCAACTAGCAGAGCCAACCTTTTCAAGCTGAGGGCTATCAGGCAGTGGGTCTCGCCTTTCTACTTCAAGGAAAATGAGACTTCCATTACCGACCGTGGCACCAACTGCTGCTCCCACAATCTCTGTAATCCAAAGATGCCAGCTGCTGACACCTCAATCACATTCACCGTCTCCCTTGGAAAGTTTCCCCGCCGACCACAGGAGTGCTGCAGAAACCTGTATTTCCCAAAAGTGATGAGGCAGACTCTATTGCTCTGTTCGATTGTGGGGCAAATGTAGGGGATTGTAAAGAAAGATGGTCTGACTGGACAGACTTAGAGAGAACATGCTGTCAGAGGATTCAGTCCTCAAGTGAGTGATGCATTCTTGATTGGTGCAGGGGTGGGGGTGGGGGGGGGGGTGATAGAACTCTGTGCTGTGTTATTCTATTACGGATAGTCGTAAACAGGCAGTCTCTGAAATTATGGACACAATCAAACCCCCCTAATGTGCAAAGTGATAGCTGTGAAATAGTGCTAACTAGACATATATGCCAATCCAACATGATTTAATGACTCTTTATGGCCAAATTACATATTCCAACATGTTTTATGAGTCATTGCTTGTGGTGAGGCATACACACAAGAAACAGGCATGTCCCAGGCATTACATCTGTGGATGCACAAGCAATCAGACACTGATTAATCCAGGGAAGACTGAGCAGCTCTGTAGGTCAGTGGTTCCAAGCCTTTTCTGTTTGACACATAGCCCCCCACAGATGAAGTCAAATAACCCTTCACTACTGATTTAAAATTGATTGTTGTGTAGCAGTTCATTGTTTAATTTATTTATCATTCAGTTAAACTGTTAATGTTTAGTTTCCGGTTTATCAATTACTTTCAGCTTATTTCAACTGTTTATCTGTTACTTTTAGCTAATTGTTAGCTGTTAGCTAACAATTCATCAGCTAGCTTAATATTTGAACTGATTTCATTACTCTTAACTAACTGTTTCAACTCTCAGTTTGATTGCTAATTAGTTGTCCACAAATCTTAATTGAAACAAGGTGTGTTCAGGTGTTACGACCGACTTAATATGTAAAACTAATTTAAAAGATGAAATAGCAAATTCAGCTTTTTTTCAAATTTATTGAGATCCTCATCATTTGTCCCTATACTCCGTGCAGAAGATGCCCTTGGGATACAAGTATCCTTGTTTGTGAATTAGGTGACCTGCACTCTTGCCTTCATTTGGATTAACAAGAGAAGCCTTTCCCTAAAAAAATAAATTAAATATTGAATTATCTTTACAACAGACCCATTGCTTCATTGGCCCCCTATACAATCGTAGTGCCTTCTGAAGGACAATGAATAACCTTCTATTGGTATTACATGTTCCTTTTGGAAACTTATTCACAAGATCTTAATAATTCATCAACGCTAATGCAAATGGTTGATAAATGGTCCAATGACTAATTTATTATTATTGTAATATTAGAGCTGAAATTGAGTAGATGTGTGTAATTTGGAAAGGAGGTTCTATTTTAAGTACAGCCCAGACTCAACGGTCCGGCTGGAGATGGAATTATTTTTGGCATGAAACATGTTGATAGGAAATGAGGAAGTGTACTCGGATTAATTTGTGATGGTCTTTTACTCATTACAACCATATTTGTGCACTTAATTTAGGGATCAATGCTGGACCCTTGTGAAGGAAGAAAGAACAAGAAAGAGTGTAATTTGTTTCTGATTCACAGCATTTCACTCAGTCTATCGCTCAACCCCGAAACAGACCACTTTCAGCTCAAGGGGACTAATTTTTCACCTCCCACCTGCCAAAGGCCGCCAAGCGACAGTCAAAACTGAAATCAATGATTTAAACTGTCACTCGATGCTTTACATCACGCTTGCTTACCTGGATGCAAACTAATTGTCTTTTAACCCTCGTGTTAGTCATCCTGACACTCGAGGGCCTTTACAAAACATTTATGCCCCACACCAGAGCTACCCAACCTCCAAAAGAAACCTGGATCTGCTTCAGGAATGAGGCCTTTAATGGCATATTGATTAAAAATGAATTGAGTGCATAAATGCGAAAACGGCAAAGCACAAATATTACAAACTACCTAGTCTTGGCTAAATGAAGGTCTGATCAATGCAGGATTAATTGCATTCCTCCCAGACCACAGTGGAATAAAAGCATTGGATGTGGATCCCACGCTTGTACAGCAAAAAACTAGAAGCAAAACACTAGAAAAGAAAATCATTGGGATATTGTTTATATTATTCCCTTTACTCAACACTATTCTGACATCATGCAATCAACCACTGATTGAATGTTCGGGGTTGGCCAGGCAAGTGTTGCAAACTGTTAATGTATCATAAAAAAACAGATTATTAGAAGCTTAAAATGAGCCGTTTTAAAGCAATCAATTATAATTTCAGCCTGTTGCATGTAGTGGGACTTGGTTAAAGAATGGCCTTGTCAGTTTGTTGGTCGCTTGGTTGACCCCTTTAGTCCAAACTGAAGTATTAGTCCAAACAACTATTGGGTGGTTTGCCCCAAAATTCAGTGCAAACTTTCATTGTGCAAAGAGGATGGATAATGACTTTGGTGATCCTCTTGCTTTTCCAATGTTAGTGCCAACATATGGTTGCCAATTATTTTTCAACTATCTTTTGGCTATTTCTTTTAACACCAGGGCTTATAAGGTGGTTCCCTGTCATAACTTAATCATTGGGAGGATTCACACGTTGATTGGGATGATAAGTTATGCGAGAAAACACCGGGTTGTGATCATCAACTTGCAACTGGCTTCAGTTTCCAAACAGGAACTTATTGGACTTCTATCAGGAGTACCTTGGACAAAACCATGCCTCTGTGCTCATCGATGAAGTGTGCCATAAATTACTACAAAAGGTTGCTGCACTCAAAACAACGATATTTGCACTGGAAGTTAGCGTTCATCTAGACTGTCTCGACTTTTTTTAAAGTTACTTTTACAGCCAAGTATGTATTCTACCATCTTGAATAAAAACATAGCGAGAATCAATCAAAGAATTTGGGTCAAGGGAGGACTTGGAGAAACTAATCCATCCTTTCATTTCCAGCAGGCTTGATTACTGTAATGGTATCCGTCTCAGGTCTACCGAAAATAACTTTCAGATAACTTCAGATAATTCTGAATCTAACAAAGACCAAAAACGTGCACACACCATTAAATCATTTCTCAAGTCTCCTCACTGGCTTCCAGTGTGTCAGAGACTAGAGTCTAAACAACCAGTTCTCATTCCCAGGGTGACAAATTGTCACGCCCTTCAGCGCGATTACCAAAACACAAGGCACCCTTTAACGTCTGTATAGGATGCTTTCAGGTACCTACAGTGTAAACCTATCCACCTCATCAGAGATGACTGCTTGAGTATGATGCCTTAGTACAACAACCAAAAAAATGTATTGTGTGGTGGTGGTGGATTGGTCAAACAAACACAGGACTCTCACCCAGGAGACTGCTGTTTGTGTCCTGTACGAAACTAGCCCCATTTGTTGTTTGTCTTTACACAATTAAGTTCTACTTTCACTTTACAAACATAGTCTAACCCAACCCCAACCCAAGACTGTAGTGGAGCGTCATAGTTTGATGTGTGGGCTACCCAGTGCGTTAGAAAGTGACCCCATGATTGTCCTGACTGAGACTGAGTTCCACAGAACAGCTGCAGAGAATAGAAAAGTTGTTTTGCCAGGAAGTGTTTTTAAATCTGTAGGGTACCAAGTCAGTCCAGCTCTTCCTAGTGTCATAACTATGTGTGTCCCCAAACCCAACAAAAATAGGACCTGAATCTGACTCACTGTGACAGCGCACAGCCAGGCAGTGGACGTTTTTTGAGGAAACGTCAATCACGCACCAGGCTGGAATGACAGGCACACAATTCATGTGAGGAGGAAATAAATTAGAAAAAAAGCCCAGGTAGCACACAGTTACCAACATTATCAGACACTAGGACCATTTTGAATACTTAATATACAGAAATAGTCCTTATTGTTCTGGAAACACATTAGCCTCATTGCTAATCAAGTGAATATTCATTGTTTTACATCCCTAAATGGCAACGCAATTCATGTTCAGGCAATGCAGTCCTGATCATAAGCAGGTCCTTTTATATCTTGGAGACTTACTATAACACAGCTTTATTATCATATCGTTTAAGTACTTATTCATAAATACACAATTATTATACACAACTAAAGCCCATTTGAAGCTTTTGTACTTATATATTATGCTTTATAACACTATAGAAATGGAAGCACATTGTTGGGATCTGACTATATGGCTTCGACATGTGCTGTGGAACAAAGAGTCAGGCCTTCCCTTTTGCAAGCAAAGGTTTCATCCTGATTGTAGTTTGAGCACCAAACCCCCAGCTCTGAAGAAATTCACATTAGGGTGTGAGTTTCCTCCCCCCAAAAACTATGTGTTCCTGAAGTTACCTGAAAGCAGCGCTGCAATCTAATTGGCCGAGGGCCAAGACACCCCAGGACCCCTGTGGTTCAGCCACTGTTCTACAAAACTACCTGCAACCCCCACCTCAATGCTTTTTCCCTTCGACCTCCGTCGAGCTAGGGAGCACACCAACGTTGTTTCCCTTTTCAACCAAATCCTAGGTCTAACAGTTTATATTCGCTGGCCGAATTCACCAAACTGTCTATTTTATCTTCGTTCGTATCCACGAAGCGAACACTTTTATTCCTGCAGAAGTGAAGAAGCAAGACTTCTTCAGAGAGAGAGAGAGAGAACTTCCACTCCCCACTAAGCGCCTCGTTTGCTCCAGCCATAAGGACGCGAAAATCCCTTATCCAGACGACAGCGATTCTCTCCTACCGAGAGAACACCTCCCGCGGCCCGCAGCCGCGCTGCCTGTGCCCATCGAAGCTCAGAAGAACCCCCCCTCAATCAACACGATCGCATCGTACTGTAAGGCAAAATAGAGTCTGGGCAGAGTTAGAGAGAGTTCATTTGTGTTTATTTTATCTTGTTTGTGTGCTTAAAGTACTGTTCATTTTTATAACGTGTTGTATGCTTAATAATCACCGACACTAACGGTCGCTGAGATCGTTGGGGTTGTGGAGAAGCTAGTGTATTTCATGCTACCGTGATCTGTGTTGAGCTAGCCGCCTAGTGAGGTCGAAGTTGCTTCTCATCAGTTCAGGAGGTCAGAACTGCCGGCTGAGACAAAGAGTCGCGGTTCTTGCTCCCCTGGCTGAGAGAGCAATCTTCCGTACTCCCGCACGGCGCAGAGGATCTTAATCTTTTGTTTTATTTCATTTTGTTTTGTTCCTTTCCCTTCTCTTTTACTAATCCACACACACACACATATAGCTTTGAGCTAATCTAGCTACGTGCTAAACGGATACCGGCACTAGACGCCAGGTCTCCTGTTGGCTATCCGCCATTTTGAGTCTCGTGCATGAGAGACGTCACCACGTCCCAACTACGTCATACGTCGCTGAGCTGTTCCCTCGCTCCTCCCCCTTACGCACACATACACACACACTCCCCCCTCCTCTTTTCCATAGTCTGTTGATTTTAGATAGCGTGCTCATGAATGTATAGTTGTTGTTAGTTTAGATATTAGTTGACTAGATCATTAGTATTAGAACGTAATAAACTGTCATATTTTAAAGAGCAGCTGTCTGTGATTACTTTGTGCATGTATTGTGATGATAGCTGTATATGTGGTCTGCTCGAACTTAAACCTTCACTTTCACTCTGAATGTGTAATAGTACTCAGACTGCTGACATTGTGAGTGAACACTAATTATGAGACATAGTTTATCGTTTGGTTATTGGTCCCTGTTCGCAGGGTGGTGCCCCGTTATTATTAATAATCATTAATAATTGTTACTGACATTAACAATTCTATTGATGTCAAGAATTTAGTTTCTTAGATGCTGATAACCCAAACACGCTCCTTTACGTTCCCAACATATTGCTGATAACCCATGTCAGGCTATGTTATTCCCAACATATTGGTGCCCCCTTTTTGAGGCTATGTTATTCCCAACAACATGAATGGATATCATTTGGACATTACTGTGAGTCACACACATTTCAAAAATATTGTGTTAATATTGCAGATAGCTGGAAAAAATTTTCCAGGCGTATGTTTGAGAAAGTTATACGAGTACGAGATGGATGGCATTTTAACCCTCTCCAAGTCTGTTGCTATTGAGGCTGTGTACCGTGGAACTGTGGCGCTGGTTTCGGATGTGAGATGAATGCTATGCAGTAGACTTTTAATAGATACTCCCTTTGGGATCATTTTGACAACCTGTCAAAACACCTCTGTTGTTACTGGACATTGTCTTAAAGTTTTAAAAGTCTGAAGACAAGTTTTGTGTTTTTCTTCAGGGGGGGACTTAGACGCATCTCGACGCAAATTATCTTCCTATTTCTCGTCATCCGTCACTGTCAGTATGTTTGCTGTCTTTTTTACTGCTCTTATCAATATAGCTGCATATTTTCAGACTGTGCTTGTTGTCTTTGTTGTTTTCTGTATACTCCCTGTTGAATCCAAATAATTACTCAGTGAAAGCAAAGACAGCGACTGCAGTCCTCAAATGACCCAACCAACGTGTCTGAATAATACATATGCTGCTTGATGGAAAATCTTTTGTCATGTGTGTATGTGTGTGCAGGCAGGAGTACGTGCCTAGATGGATGCGTGTCTGTGTGGCACACAATACATGCAAGCGATAGACGTCCTTCTTTACACCTATGCTGTGCCCTTTCATAAACATATTTGGCTATAGGCATTTGGACCTGCTGTATCAAGAAAAGCACTGGCATGACTATTGGCATCAATAATGACGGCTGCATTACAGTTGGTAGGTGTACCATCTCTAGGGCTCTGGAATTTTTTATTCCGGCCCCCTGGCATACCTTAATGAGACACTTATCAGCACGAATCTTTAAAGTAAGATACAGATTGGGCCTCATGCGGCAACATATTCTTAAATTTCTCTTATATTTTCTCTTCATTTCCTGAAAATGAGAGACGTTGACTCCAGATGCACCAAACATTCTTAACCAACCAGGTGTGCTAAATAATGAATCTCACTTGATTAGAAATTGTTGCCAATTGTTTATTACGAGAGGTAACACCACCTATACGTTATATAAGGGCAGATGTTGTGTGATGTGCAAATAGTCTTGCACACAAGAATTAGAGAGATGCAACCAAGAAAAAGGCTCTCAGAAGAAGAACTTCAGCAGTAGTGAAAGGTGTCGTTAAATAAACCAAAACATAGTCAAAAATTTGATTTTCCAGAGCGTCAGTACTAGTCAGAAAATCAGGAATCGGCTTGGATGGCCAAAGCATCGAAGAGCAATATTTATCTTTTGATCTAAGAACATAAAAATAAGAAAACTGGTGAATACCAGAAATCTATGGGTACTAATTTGATAAATCCTGGATACATGCAAAAATGAGAGGAAATGTGTTCCTATATCGCTCTCTGCATTAGGCCCATTGTTATACACATTAAAGAAAAATGAAAACAAAGGGACATGTAGGAGCGGGCCATTTGGAAAGTGCTTACTTATGCTTAGGCTATGAAAGAAAACATGATTTACCGTTAAGTTAAGTTTGCCTTCAGTCCACCTGCTCAAACTGCCCAAATGCACGCAATTTTTATTGAAAATCAAACCGTAATAATCTGATGCTCTGAGCTATCTTGTAAAATTGACTTCCTCCCACTATGCACCAGTGTGGACGTGAAATCATGCCACTGAACATAGAGGTGATTGTACATTTTTGGTTGACATACTGAAAGCATTTTGTAAGCCAGCCAGGAGTGTGTCCTACAGCGATGAGCAGCACAGATGGTTGTATTAATAACAGCAGGTGAACAAAGAGGAGCCATGTCAGTTAGGGTCTATATGTATAAAACATCACTTCCTGACTGCAGGCTACAAGGTCATTTTAGACGGATTCATTACTGATTCTCTTTGCCAGTCAGCCCACAGGAGAACAGGATCATGTCTGATACATATCCTTTCACCAGAATGTGAGAATTCTGTACAGAGCGTTCACAGAGAATATTCTACATTGTTTAGAAGGACAAGCAGTCTTCAACTTTTGCCACAGTTGAATACATACTTAAAGCTTCCCACTATTTCTGTTTGTTTTATGTTTTCTCACAGCCAGCACCTGACAGATGCAGGTGTTAAGTTATACTGATATTTAAAAAAAAACTACATCTGTGCTAGCAGCTCTGTGAAGCAGTACTTGTAGGCACAGTGGTGCTTTGAGCTAACATCTAACATACGATGTTTATCAGGTATCATGTTTTTTCACCAACTCGTAAATGGTAACATTTGCACTAAACACAATATACAGCCAAGTTTGGTCAAATTGTCATCGGTTTTATAAGTATTTGGTCATAATCCTAATGTATTGAACAATTTGATATTTAGACCAGGTGGTGGTGCGAGATGGATAGTTAGATAGGGATCACAAAGTTGTTATAATTCATTCCGAACCAAACAATAGTTGTTGCGATATTTTAACTCTGAACCACAAATGTCAACTTCAAGGTGGTGCAACAGGAAAAGTGAAGGGTTCACCGAAATCAGTAGAATCCTTCCTCTGGGGACCATGGATGTCTGTGGAAAAAATTCATGGCAACCAATATTGAAATATTGTTGAGATATTTCAGTTTGAACCAAAGTGGCGGGGGGGCCTGACACTTTGGTCTCCTTGGCTGTGCCTGGTAGGCCTATTCAGTAATCCATCCATGGACGTTGGTATGACAACGCAAAGTTGGTAGTATACAGTATACATGCTCTATAACACCATGAAATTAGCTTGGACCTCTTTTTTGAAATACCATAGCTAAGCTCCAAACAAACCCACTTGTGCTGAGGTTTGTGCAGTGGTACATCTGAACTTGTGTTTATGCAGATCAGGTGGGGCGGTGCAATTTGCTGCTCATTCACTCATTATTCATTGCCAAGCTGGAGGTACTGCCGCCTGGAACTAAACTCTGTTCTCTGCGCCGGTGAGCGATTGTTTTGCCGCTGTACCAGCTGTGTGCCCTGTGCCAACATCTTTGCTAGAGCTCAGGAGGCATCCTGAGGACGCCTGCTGTACTTTCAAATACTTCACTGTACACATTGGAACCTGTGGAAAACATTAGCTCTTGGGTGTGGAGGAAAGCTCAGGCGTTGCTGTATGGGGTGGCGGTGTTGGCCTAAAGGTTGGAAGAGCATTAAGTTAAAGATTAGAACTTTCTCCTGCCTCATGCCCGCTGCTGTGGTGCCCTTAAGCAAGGCCATTAACCCAAATATGTTCCAGTGATGCTGCTCAGTGGCCAACAGATCATTTATCAGGTGAGAATATGTGAAGCTGGGTGTTTCTGCAAAGGAGTATTTGTAGTGCCCTCAGTTGTGAACTAAAGGGAAACAAATGCAATAGTGTTCCTTTGGTGGCACAGCATTACCCAACAGGGGCAAATGATACGGATTCCTGTGGTGGGGGTGCGAAGGAAGTTGCACTTTACTATATTGCATTAATAAAGCTTCAATTTTCTTGCAATTTTCGGAGTTCCTGCTTTGAAATGTACATAGTGTTCAGGTATGCTTTGTGCTGCGCAGTTGTATTAAACATTTTTTTTTTAAATCGGTGGACATTTTAATCAGTAGCCAATATAAATAATGGTATTAATTAAAGGTAAATGTTACAAGATTATTGTCTTACATCACATTATATAGTACAGTGAGTTTCGCTCAGTGCCTTGACATACAACTGCCTTTTCAGCATCCCACACAAGTGCAATAAAATGGCTTTGCCCTGACCAAAGACGGCACTGTGACAGCACAACACTAGGTGCCAATGTCTTATATGTAATGTGGAGTTAAGTATGTTAAGTAGAATGAAATCATCTATACATAGAGAGCATCTACCTTGAAAAGAAGTATCTTCTGAGTTCCCTTTCAGCTTTAAAGAAAGTGGAAAATAGTCACCAAACAGGCCATAAGGATTTACATTTTCTTAGCAACCAATTACCTAAGTGTGAAATTTAACCACTGAATATAGTGACTGACAATGGATTTTTGAGGCTTGATTTCAAGGTATTTTTTCCTTTCCAGGATTCACAAATTTCAATAGAAAACCAGAGTCTATATTGTCTAAAGAATTTAAATTATTATAGTCTTCCTTTGCTTCTATGCATCACTAATATTTCCTGACAAAAGTACAATACAAATTGAACAAGAATACCTCAAGAAGATTTGTTTTGCAAATGTCAAATGAGATATGATGAAGTCATTGCTCATTGGAATGGTGATGGCTTCATTATGACTTCCACCTTGGCTCTGAAATGAGACCTTGAGACAAGGAAGGCAGAGACAAGAGGGACAGATTGTGGGTCAGACCAGGCCTAAGGAAAAGCGAGGCAGAAACAGATGAAGAGAGACTTACATGAGCGGAATAACAAACAGCTCGCAGGGAGAAAAGATGTAGAACGTGAAGGGCGCATTGAATTAGTGTTAAGATAAAGACATCAGGGACCAGTTCTGCAACCCTGCAAACTGCTTTCTCTCCGTCAGTGGAAGAGGGCACAAAGTAGGAGGACTACACAGTGTGTGAGTGAAAACAGCCAACATTATCAGTCAGGTTAATAGTGACAGCTGATAAGCCGATGGGCACTAGTTAGCATTTAATTATACCCCTAAACTACCTGCAGTAGGAAAAACAGCACTTTGACCGTGACCCAAAAATGTCCACGGTCAAAACATCATACTTTGTCTTTAACATTCCATTGATGAACTAGGTGTACTCAGTAGAATGCAGATCTCTGCCCTGTGTCTGCAACCACTACAGATGTTTTGTGTGATTAAATGAATACCCACAATTGGCACACTTCATACCAACTCAAAAACAAGCTGTGATGTACGCAGGCAATCAGCTCAAATTCATTGTATAAGACACGTCTTACAATCCTGCCAAAAACAAAATGAAACTCACCAAGCTGTCTGGCACTGCTGAGCTGCAGGGAGTTGGTTGTTCTTTTAGCAGTTAGCCAAACACACTGTCAAAAACAATACAAGTTATTTGGAGAGCAGCGGCCGAGAGGTACACCGCAGTGTGATTACTGGTAGTTCCGTTAGATGTTAGCCTAACACACCCGCAAAGTGTTTTCCCTCCGCTGTGTTTCTGGCCGCACAGTAGTAGATAGAGGGGTCAGAGATGGACTCAGCTGTGTTATCACTAGCGGCCCCTACCAGCTGGGGGCCGGTTTTAAGAGAAGTGAATGAGGAGTCAGAAGGCATTCAACAGTGGTATAAAACAAGCAATAACAGGTGTTTTGCATGCAGCCATAACTGGCCACCCAAAATATTATGCAGTGGACAGTCACTCACTCACTCACTCACTCACTCACGGAAGCACACACACACAAGCCAGCAATCGGATGATCCTCCTGGTGGAGATAATAATAATTTTGACATTTTTTTCCTGAGATCTGACACAAGGAAGCCAAGCCACCAGATGTTGTCCTTTTAAAGAGGACTTTTTTTCATTTCTGTTCTGTCCAATCAGTGATGCAGAAGGCAGGGCCCAAGAATGCAAATGAAGACACTGAAGCCGGGGGCACAGCAGTGACATTCAGTCCTCAGTGGACTGTATTATGGAGGACATGGAAAAACACATATTAGAGGATTTCTCCACAGTTATGGTTGAGAAACAGAGAATTTATCATCTGTTATTACTATTCTATTTTGGCTACTTTTTGTAATTACAATATTTTCCTTTGAGTCAGATTTTCTGTTGGGATGGTGGACTGGTAAGCTCTGTCGTCTGCTGCTCTCCCTTTTGCCTGCGTGGGTTGGCTCTGGGTTCCCTGGTTTCCTCCCACGGTCCAAAGCCATGCAGGTTAGGTTAATTAGTGACTCCAAGTGGCCCGTAGATAATTGAGAGTGAATGGTTGTCCGTCTCGAGGTGTCAGCCCCGTGATTGACTGCCGACCTGTCCAAGGGTGTACACCGCCTCTCGCGCAATGTGATCTTGGATCGGCTCCACTCCCCGCGACCCTCTAAACTTTAAAGGATACGCTTTTTTGATAATGGATGGAGGATCTTCTGTTGTCTGTAACATATTCTACACCGTACTGCCCAAATACAATGTGCGCGACAAAGTGTGAACTCAATAGAATGCCTGTTGTCCTCTCTGCTGCCGCCTTGTCATTTTTTCATGCATTTCTTGCTTGGTCATCTTCCTAAAGGTACACTCCTTAACCTTTGCAGTGTCAATAGTCCACTTGCAATGTTTAGAAACCCAGCTGTCTCTTTCAAAATATCAGTGAGTTTAAAGGTGATTTGGGGATCTGGCGGTAATAAAGGCAAGCTCATTAGCCAACACATAGATGGGCCAAGTTCTGCCAAATGGGCCAACTAGGGAGACAGAAATACAATAGTAAAGTTTGAGAACTTTTATATGAAAATATGGTTGTTTGATAAATAGTAAAAGGTACATGACTGTATAGATAAAAATGGAAGAAGTCAGGCAAGACATCTACAACTTAAACTTGTCCAATCACTTAACATACTGTTGTGTGTGGCACAAAGAGGTTGTTAGATGGTGGCGCTGGGCGGGACCAGGTGACGCAGCAGAGTAGACAGCTAGCAGGTAGCGACCTGGTTCATCCGTCACTCAAAGCTGCCACACTCAATTATGCCTAATCTTAGGCCTAAATATATTATTCAGGTTTATATAAAAATGATTAGCTATAGCGGCCAAAACTGTTTTTAGTACAAGGCAATTTAATATGAGGGTCTAAGGGGACTGACTTGCTTTCATAGGCAGCCTCCAGTGGCCATACGATAAACTGTATTTTTTGGCACTTCCACATTGGCTTCATCTCATAGCATCGGAGGTTACTGCTTGTGTAAAATCATATACAGCGATTGAGCATTAATCTGTTTTAAGGGTTCACTATCAACACAATTTTCTTGAATTAATTTCATTGTGATTAAGGCTGCCAAGTGTTGGGAGCACAGGGAAACTAATCTCATTCTGTCCATCAAACTAGATCGCACCTTGTTGGCAAACTAATCAGGCATCTGTTGAATTCCATTGATCCCAGAAAACAATCGACTGCTTCTTGGCTGGAAGCGCAAAGAATACAGCACACAGTGACACCTCCGGCTGCTCCATCATGTCAGTGAAACTGACAATTCATATGCGTCTCCACATTGTGGAAACTCTTGCAATATCTAGACCTTGTTTTTCACTGAAGGATTTTAAGGGAATGTGGAAATAGAAACTGATTAGGGGCGATTGAACAAATGCAGGGTTAATGAATTTGCAATAAATATTTATGTGAAACTGCAAGCCTCAAATGCTCTAATACAGTGGTTCTCAACTGGTCTGGCTGCGGGACCCACCATCACCCCTTAATGACAAGCCGCGACCCAAATCAAGGAAAATGTTCAACTTCTCAAATTGATTTAATGAAAAGATGGTGCAGTTTGAACCTGAGCTGGAAATGCCCTCTGCAGTTGTAGTATAGGGAGCTCTCTTGTGCAGAGAAATTGTTCCTGTAAGTCCCCGTCCCACACACGTTTCATGTAAACGAGTAAAACTGCTTTGTTTGTTGTCTGTAGATTCATCCATTTGTAATGCAAAATGACCACTTGCCTAAATTCGAGCTGTGGTCTGTTGTTTGATGTCATCCGACATGTCTTCTTAAAGTGTCATTTGACAGAGGTATAGTTTTCAGTTTATCCCCTGCTGATTGATGCAACACCTCTCTCACCATGTCCATGGCTGCAGGTAAGTGAGACACTTTTGTGACGGCCTCAGGTCTTGAAGTCGTCTTCGAAAAGTACTCAACAGGTTTATCTTTGAGAGAAGGGTGTTTTGTTTCCAAATGCCGCTTCAGTTTTGACGGCTTTATGCTTTCTTGTGCCAGAATCTCGCTGCACAAAACACACCGAGGTTTTTGCCCTCTTTTGTCCTCAATGTAAGAAAATCCATATCTCATGTCGGTGTCGTACTTGCGTTTCGCCATGCTCACTTAGCATATGAAAACAAACTTTGCATTGTTTTTCTATGCTGTGAAATGCCGGGTGTCTATTAGCATTACAAGGCATTCATTCCAAATACTCTCAAGGAGTGTGAATAGACGGCACTCCGCTGCATAAAAAATCCCCTTCAAAATAAAAGCACAGGATTTTTTTTTTTTTTCAGGGAAAGGCCTGCGACCCACTAAAAATGGGTCTGCGACCCAAACCCACCAGTTGAGAATCACTGCTCTATACAATACAATACAAACAAAAGCAACGTATTGTTTATTGTGAAGCATTAATATTTTAAATTATATGTTTGAATCAGGTGCACTGTTCTTATGAGCTGAAGGCAACCAGGCACTAAAGGTAGTACTTTATTTACCGGTGCATTAGTTCTTTCAATTAGCATAATTAGATTAACTTTATAACAAATGAGTAGGGGTCCGTCTTCATTATAAAACCTAATTTCTCTTTGTACTCTAAATGTGCACCAATTAAAGTCTTTCTGAAGTAGTCGGTGTCAGTGGTGGGACCGTGGCTTCTCCGGTTTTACTTGCGAAAGTCAGGAAAAATACATATTAAGGAGGACAATAATGGAAGCAGAAAGGTAAAATTGCTAATTGTTGTGGTGCTGAACAGACAGCTCCAAATGTGCTGCAAGATTCTTTTCTGTAATTTTTTCATTGACCGAACTATAGTAATGTTTCAGATATGTTTTTATAACTCATAATTTCTCCCTCTCTCTCGTTCTCTCTTTTTAACCTGACTTTGGCGTCTCTCACTCTGTGTCTCTGATATAACAGATTTGACACGTTTGCATGACCAAAAGCAGGCAATATGTTTTTCTCTGGTGCAAAACCACATCGTGTTCCTCCAGTAAATGTGGACAAATAATATTTGACCGTTTCGTGCCGAAAAGGTTTTGCTAATTATTTTTCCAAATTATTTTTTATTTTATTGGTGAAATAACGTGAGAAAATAAAGGATTAGTAAAGCAGTAAACAGTTTGCGATAGGATGCGTAGCCGAGAGAAGAAAAAAAGGCCTGAGGAAGATCTTTACGTAGAAATAAACCATTTGGAGCGCGCCGACCTCCTTCGTGCCCTACAGAAGAGACATAGTATATATCATATGTATTTGTCACAGTGACAATACATATATGATATAACAGCAATATCATTATAATGGTAATATAATGATAAAATAATCATTATACAATACAATATAATTAACATATAACTATATTTCCCTGTCTCCATGTACAGTACATGATTAGAAGAATGTCACCTTGCTTAGCAGTGTGTGACACCCAGCATATCTCGTGACCTTTATCAAATGGCGCCACCACCTCTCTGCCCTCTATTTGTAACACATCAAGTTGCAATAATATTCTCATCACAGCTGGTGGCATTTATACTGTATATAAATGTGTTTGATTTCACCAGTCATTGTGTGTCTTATAATGAGTTGTTGTCTGCTGTAATGGACCTAAATGTTTCTTCAAGTGTATCTGAGAAAGGATTTTACACCAAAGACCCAGAGCCTGTTAGATTTGGTCCATTTGCATCGTCAGCTAGAGTTACTGTAAGACTTAAATACGGTGTTGGAAAAACAAATGTTATTCTCTGTGTATACATTGGGTGGCACTGTACTAATGTCCTAGGCTCAGGTATGGACAGTAGGTACTGATATCTCCGTCGGGTGTCTGATCTTGGAAGGGTAAAGGGTTTTGACCACTTTTGCGGTAACTGTTTTGTTGTCTTTCTGCAAATGGTGCATTTGATTGATGGTAACGTAAGGTAACTTAGGCTTACAACCAGCGCGTCAACCAGCTCACTCCTGAGGGACAACTCAGTAGCTTACAGTACTAGCCTGGGCTTCTTTAACATTAGTCAAAACCCTGCTAGAGTTGGAAATTTGTTTGGAAAACTTCGGCATGTTTGGAACGTAACGGATGAGAATCCAGGAAGAGGAGAGCTGCCAGGAGCTGTTTTGGATTTCTGGCAAGTTTGGAGGACAGAGCTACAGGGATAATTCTAAAGCGTCTGTGGAGCATCAGACCACCGGATCATCGCAGTACGGTATGGTATGTGTAGTGCTACACTGTTTACGGCAATTTAAATTGTGTGCACACATTACAACCAGTGCGTCAACCATGTCACTTTTGAGAGAAAAACTCCTCAGTAGCTTACAGTGCTCCTTTAACAGTTACAATTCAGCTTTGTTCTTCTGATCATTATATTCAAATAAAATGCATTTGAACGTTTGAATCTAACCATCATCTAAAACCAGCTGCTTACACTTGTCATCAGCGGGTAACAATTGCAGCACTTTCAACTGAAAAGCTGCATAATCGAATGTGATACAAATACTTCCTTTGTGAGCTTATTTTTGCTGTTAACTTTACAAGAACAGACCCACCATTACATCTTCTCTGAGCAACAGTGCCCGTCTTGAATCTTGGATTATATGACTGAGTAAGACGTGTTGCTTTCTGCTAATCATAGATATTTGCCAAATTAGGATCTCACAGTTTAACCTCTTGCCACTCTGACGGCCCATTCAAAAAGAATCACACAAAGACTGGGCTAATAAACCCAGACTTGGTTTATTAGCTCAACAACTGGCTCAATTAGAACTGTGATATACTGTATCAGGCTAACTCAAGTGGAAAAATGTTGACAGCATTTAGCAAAGGTCTCCTGAATTAAACGTTTTCACATTTCCTCACTGTCACATTGAGTTTTATGCATCGGGACAAATGCACTGTAGCTGAAGCCTATAGGCAAGGTTGCAAGCAATGGACCAATTCAATTGCTTGTGAAAGACAGATGACATCTACAAGCCACTTGCTCACATCAGCTACACACAGTTCCCCCTGAGCGATCACGCTCCCTCGCCACATCGTGTCTAAAACCAATGGCCGATTTTGTTCCTCCCAGTGCTGTGGGTAGATTCCATTAAAACAATGACAATGCCATTATACTTGAAGGTTATCGACAAACGCGGTCTATCAAAACTGCTAAATGGGCGTTTTATTTACCTGCTCAGGCGACCGTGCAAGTATCGTATTGACTTCATTTAAAAGAAACTAAGAACTCCACATAGCAATGAAGATGTACCAGATGCACAAACTGAACAAGCTTGAGCCATGCAAATGTTGTTCTAGTTTTGACCCCCATTCACATCTGTATTATATGCATACTTTATTACTTTATAAAGAATCCACATTCTCATCCTTGTAATTCTGAATGATAGATGTAGGGACACAAAGATATACCGGAATACAATAGAGGCAGGATAATATATTTACCAATACATATAATCCACCTAGCTCATGCTTTAGAAAATGGGTGTAAATTTGATCAGTTTCTTTTTATGTTGCTTGGTATGTTAATTTAAGTTAACAATGCAATGCTAGGTTGTAGCGATAAATAACATTTGTGGCTTTTTTTTTTGTTATATGGCGTTAGATTTAAACACCACCAGATGGCTCTGAGGACAAAAGTGACATGATGTGCAATCAATTAAATCAACATTTTTGTCTCTATAATGAGCCTTTTTATGACATTTTAATGTCTTACTAAAATGTGATAATTATTGCAGTTTTTTTTGCATCTCATAATTTACTCTCATACAGATTGACCTCCAGCTACAGATTAAAAATCTAACTGTGACCTGCTTTGTGGTAGACATTTTTATTATGCTGGTGAGTGGTGGAGCTGGCTATTTCAGGTGTCCAGAAAGAAACAAAACATCAAAAAGAGGAAATGTGTGACTCGTGTCACTGGGTCAGACAGTGTCGGAAAGTCCAATTAAGAGAAAGGCCTTTGTGAGTAATCCAAGTGGGAAAACTTGTGGTAGCTGTCCATACCTGTGTCTGCTACTCTGGAAAGCTCACCGCACAGTCATCAATAACACCATCAACCAGAGTGGAAAGAAACTTGACAGGCAGAAGCGTCTCTTTTTTTTAATGACCATCACCTGTTCAGTGTTGACAAGTTACATTGCTCCTCGCTGTACTCCAGCAGGCCACTATCACCACTGGCAAAAATCAAAAAGGAGCCTCTATCTACAATTCGGGTAATAATGATTATTATGAGTTGTAGATACATAAATAAAGAGGTAGTGTTTGGAAAGTAGTGCCTCCATACCTGTCTTATATTCTATTTTTTTGTTCTTATGTATAGTTATTTAGATCCACAGGGATTGGTTGCAATCTCTTCAAAAGTTTACAGCTGAATGAATTGAAATGCTCTTGACCTAGATACAGTGTGTTGCAGAAATATGCTTCTGAGAACCTTTGAAATACAACTCAACTACTGTATATCTTTTGTACCACACCATCAGCAAAAGCACTGCGTGGAGTGTATCCTGCACTAGGATTATAATGCCACTTTGTACATATAAATTCCTTGTAACACTTCCAAACCCTACTTTGAATTTGCTATTATCTGAAAAGCAGTTTTGAAACCATATTGATCATTATCTTCCACAAGTTCCTTTAACTTTGCGTTTTTTGACACGTAACCTATTTGTATAGGACAAGAGGGGTAAAATGAAACTAGGTTTCTGCCTAGAAATCATGAAAAATTACTTTAAAATGGATACAACCACCTTTCTTCATTGAGTTAACCAGAAAAGAGGCACAACTCAGATAATTAAATAAAAATGAATAAATACATTTAAAAAACGTCCATGGACACACATGGTTGGTGCAACACACAATATTAAGATACACAACTTAAATAGCTGTCAACTACTTATAAAATCCACAAAAGAATAAAACATCACCAAGACAGACAACACACAGCACAGCAGCCACAAACACTCACATTAAAACAAAGTTTGAGACAAATTTCAAACACCACAGAGCGTGCATACACAGGACTTGGCTGCTATGCAACACGGTGGTTGTTGATGTTCCCATCTGGAGAGTGAATTCAAAGAGTGTGTGTGTTGTACTCCTTGTGCACCACACAGTCCTCCTCACACTTCTCTAGATTCAAAGCCTTAATACAACCAGTCCAATCAGCCTCTCAGTCCCACTGTGCTCATCAAACATTTTGAGCTCTGCAGTCACACCAGGAATTATTGTCACAAACAGCAGAAGGGCCTCACATATATCGCCCAGGTGCGAATCCTGATCTGCACCCATACCGCTCCCTGGCACTCTGCCAAAGAATGGTTCACTTTTGCTTTCCCTGTGCATCAGATGCCACTTGAAATGCAAGCAAAGTAAGTTACAAGATTACGTTGAGCCCAGCAGTGGGGAGTGACGTTAACAAGTCTCTAACTTGGGGAAGATGAACTCATAACCTAAGTCTGGATGCTATGGTGGAGATGGGGCTTTTCAAAGGCCATATTAACTGTAGCAGCAGTGGCAGAATAGCTTCCAGTTGAGCAGTGTGGTGGCAGGCATGGCAGTACATTTCAGAAAGTGTGCGTTGGATATATGTTACAGTGAGAGGATTATGCTATGTGAGTTTAGCAGGAGGCTTGCGTTGATTACCTAAAGTAGCTTGCAGGCAATCGGTTGGTTAATGTATTCCTTTTACTCGGCTGCTGTGCTGCTGTACAGTAGACGGGGCACATAACATTTCTCGATACTGCTTATGCCAGCAGCTTCGCATTGCATTCTCATCAGCTACTACTATAGTGTGAATTGGTTAGCTCAGAAACAACTGTTTAAACAATCAGCCTTTCAAGACACAACAAACAGGAATTAACAAACATCATCTGCTGATTGAGCACACAAAGAGCACACATCAGTCTTATCGAGCACCAACAACAATCCCAATGGCAATGAGATTAATAGAGGCATTACAAGCATCGGTGTCATGCCAAAGCCATTTGAATACAGGCTAAGCAAATACAAGGTGAACTGCAGATAAGGACGCTGGTCTACTTTGATTATAGAAACCAAAGACGAGTCGTGCACCCATAATCAATCACTTAATTGACAGACAAAAATGTCAAGCTGTAGGTGCATCATCACTGAGTGCACTGTACAGTACAACTTCAAGCAGCAGCTCAAGGGGATTGCCGTAAAACACATATTTCTATAACAATGCCATTAAAAAAAAAATAGTTAGTGATGCTCAAGACTTTCTTCAAGCTTTTCTTTATGATACTACTTAATACAACAGTCTTAATTTATATGTTTCTTTATACTAATTCCGAGGCTCCAAACATCCCGTTTGATCTTTTTCTCTCCATATTGCTTGTCTGGGCAGAATGCTTTACCAATCTTCATCTTTCATGGAAGTTTTCCTTTGTCTGAAATGGAACTGCATACTGTGTGTTTATGAACTGGAAGCCCTCCGGTTTCATCAGCAAATGTAATTGCGTCCCCTCAAAGTTCAGTCCAGCCCAGTTTGCTTACGCCGAGCCTTTTGATGGCTATGTCTATCCACATTCAGTTGAACTCTAAATCAACTCTGTGCTATCTTGTGCTACGATAACGAGACCTTCCGCTTTCACTTCTCTGAGTTCTTTTTATCCTATTGATGCCACTGCATGTTTAAGATAAAGTCAGCCCGACTCAAAAACTCCTCCTTCATAGCTCCCAATAGTAAAGTTGCTGAGCAGCCACATGTACTGCACTCTTCCAATCTCTAATCTCACTGCTCAGTCTATGGACGCCCACGGCAGGTCTCTGCTCCCCAAAGAGGTTTTGAATCAGCACTGATATTGTTTGATGACACAAGTAGTACAGAACTCACTACAGGCAAGCTGTGTTTATGATGGCTGTAACCTAGCAGGAAATGTTCTGTTGGCTTTAAGCCTTTATGATACAATGTTGATTTCAAATGACCTTGCATCACATCATGAATTCATGTTTCGCTTGCTCACCCCCAGTCATGCAGTGCACAATGTGTGTTCGTAGGTGAGCTATTGCACAGATAATTTGAACCCTAAATGGCTGAGTGGAGCATTTACATTCCAGGCACACAACTGGGCATGAAACATTACTTAGATCAATTTAAAGACCTGTCACGGCACTGTCAGAAATACTCTACACACAAATAGAAATCCAGCTAAGAGAGTACTCAAACGTGTTCCTTCTCTGAGTTAAATACCACATGAGGATGCTTTTGTGGCCAATTTTTTTCTTACTTCAGGTCTTGAATAATTTTAACGGCATGAATGTACTCTGAAATCCAATCCCCACTATATAAATAAAATGTGTTGTTTCTGGCATTTACTTCCTTACAAAAAAAACAAACCCTGTCTAGCATCACAATAAATGCAATAATTTCTTACATTTTATTGTTTCGTACAATGTTTTATCTTACGCAGTTATTTGTTGCTGCAGCTGTTCATAGGGAATTTTTAAGCACCATCTCCACCCCCAACATCTACCTGCAGACTCCAATTTCCCCTTGGGAGACGTTATTAATGTCACTTGCCAATCCCTGCTGTGCAGAACTTGCTGTATCTGTGTGGGGAGGAACAAGGTCAGAGTGTGGATGCCAAAGATCAAAACATATTCTTCTTTCACATAATGAGTTACTTGAAACATCATCTGCTTACATCATCTGAGTTACTTGAAATCAAGAGAAAGAAGAGGAGAGGACATCTACAGTATTCCATTTTACTTGAGCATGCAAAAAAAAATTCATTTTCCCAAAGCTAACACAAGCCCTTCAGTGAAGACAATAACCTGCCTGTTTTGCATAACTAATAGAGCAGTGTTAAGGGGAGTCATTGGATTCTAAAACCTCATTATCCCGTCTGATGACCTTGGCACATGTGTTGAATGAGGAAGTAACGGCTGCCAGACTGCAAGATAGCCCTTTTTCGATGTGGTTGAGGGACTGTAAAAAATCGTTGTCCCCGAGTTGCATGTGTCTTTTGTCTGAGAGGAGGTAAACCATGCAGGCAGTGGGATTTTTTTGTTTTTTATTTGTCGAACATTGCAATGTGCGCCATTGAAGGCTTCCAGATACAGGTCCATGCCCTCTCACATAATAATTGAAGGTGTGAGGAATTTAAGTTTAAAGGCTTTCCTAGTATGTTTAATAGCACCCCAAGTGGTGGATATTATCTGTCAATATTTACTTATAGAGGTCTTAAACCAAAAAGTAGAGTCATTGAATGTATTAAACGCTGTGAAGAAGATTTGCTGAAATGTATTAAGTGTTAGGTGAGTGAAGGAATTTCAGGTCACAACCATACAAGGAAATGAGTAGAGTCTGTGCCAGCGGGGATGGACGAGCGCTGGCTGAAGAGTAGTGATTGACCAGGCCAATGGGTCAAAGGCCAGGAGGAGCTTATTGGATTTCAGCCAATCACTGAGCTGATACGGGACATCTCAGAGACACTCAGAACACAAAAGACTGTGGATCTCCGGACATCTTCAGACTCTCTGCGGGCCATCGGTCAGACACACCAGTCTGCCGGGTGGCCCGGATTGGGTCTCTGTTTCATGGAACATATTGTTATTAATAGTGTGATTCGGTTTGTAACTGTTTTTGCGTTTGTGGGATAATAAATCCATTTGATTTTGACTTGAACCAGCTGTTTTGTTTTGGAAACTGACGAGAAGCACATGGTGAGGGGGAGGGGGCGGTTCCTCTCTCCGCTCAGAAGTGTCTACGGCCCTAACAAAGGATTCCTGTTGCCTTTTACCCAAACCTCTGTCTCAACATTGTGAATCCCCAGCTTGCAATTTTTAAATTAGGAATCTATAGGCCCTATACATAGCAGACATTTTGACACGTCATAGCAGGGTAAACGCAGATGTAATTGATGAAATGATTCGTGGTCCCATTCTATTTAGTGTGTCACAGCTATTCCAGTGAGCCACTATGTACAATACCAGGGCCCAGACACACCTGTTTACTCTGCAATGACATGTCAAAATGGCTGCTGTGGAAATGACAAGTCAGATGTCTCATGGGAAAAATAAATGTAAAGATTTTGAAGTAAAAGAAAACTCTATATTGTAATAAAAGCTCAAACTGAAATCTCTCTTTCAATATTTTATTTGCATTACCTTATGGATCGAACATGTTGTCAAAGCAAAGTGACCATTTTTACAATCTGTTTCATTCCAGATATTTTTTTTCTGGGTTTTAAGGATAGCTCCGCTGTTTGTTGTACATGTGCTCTGTGTTGTTGTGAAACTGAATCTGACTCAATGAAGTTGTTCCAAAATGTTTTAATTTTAATAAAGAGGGCAAACTGGCCCAGTTCTGCGACGGAATCGTGATTTGGACAGTTTCTATAGACCCTCAGCATGTTTTTTCAGAACTCAAGATGTACCTTTTTCAACTAGGTTTGAGTCCCAGTGCTCGTATTTTATTAACGGGCCCCAAACTTCACTTCCATTGGAATGGATTGGCTGACACACATACACACACACACAGCAAGTTTGACTTCAAACCATGGGGATAACAGAAACAATTTTGAATGTTACCAGCCGGCAGACTGATATCCACATGCCTTTTATAAAAATGTATTTGTGGAATAAGTTTTACATAACAATACGTTCACTACTATTATGTCAGCATCAGCCTGTCATGTTTGATTTGCTATTTAGTGAATTGATTAAATATCACATTTGACTAGGAAAAGGGCTGAAACCCTGTGAATGCCAACGCTGGTTACCTTTGCTTTGAACGAAGCCATGTGGGACAAAAACAATGAGTTGAGCAAAATGAGGGGGGGATCTCTGGGTGGACCTGAAACCTGGGCTAAAAAGGTATAGGTCAAAGGAAGAACTTGTGAGCTCCCCAGTGAAGAGCTTGGCAGCCGTGCACTCCAACAGTGCCAGCCCTCAATGCAAAGGGACATAGACTTGGCATGCTCCATGGAGTTTTAGAGGGATTACTCGAGCCAGAGACCAAAGTGGGTGAGACTTTTTTTTTATTCTGTCAGATGACTCAGACAATAGCTCAGACAATTTCAACATGTACACAGTGCAAAAAAAGCGCAGACTTGCTTATATTCACACATATTCTACATATTCATATGAAAATATGTTTTGTCTGGTGTCTGCTGCAAAAAGATTTGATGCAAAAAAACCTGACTTACAGTAATTGCATAACGTATATCGTTCTCTTGTATGATCTGATAAATTCATATTTTTTTCTATTATTTGGGACCCAGAGTTTGGGCTAAAAATGTTGCAGCACTCAAGCCCCTTGGCACCCTCACTGCTGCTGCTCATTCATTGACAGTGGTATCCTAAAAAAACCTTTCATTTAGTAGCTCTTGGTCCAAAAATAGAGAGCAGCTGAAAGAAACAGGACACACAATTTTAGTATTTCAGAATTGATAAATTCATTTTTAATACATTCAGGTACTGGGGTTCAGTGAATGTCATTTTTTCAATGAGGCAGGAACAGCATACTGTAACATCCCGTTAGCTTCCTCATGTCTCTGTGTGTGTGTGTGCGTGTGTGTTTCCCCTGATTACACTCATCCTACTCACCTGCCCAGTCCACCCAGCTGCCTTCAATCTCCTCATCACCACACACATACTGTATATACTCCCCTGCTTTCCCTGTTCTGGTTGTCAGATCGTCCTTGTTCGTTCCCCTGTCAGTTCCAGTGTTGTTTCTCCCTCGTGTTTGCGCCGTGCTCCAGCGTTTGCCCCTGGTTTGTACCTTTGCCTTTTTGTTGTGACTTTGCCTTTTTTTATTGTGTTTGGATTTTTGCCCGCTCCCTGTTGGCGTCGCTTTGAGTTTTTGCTTGTGACTTTTTAAGTAAAGAACCTTATTTTTTCAACTTCACCTCGTCTCAAGTGTCTGTCTGCGCTTGAGTCTCAGATCTGTCCCCCGGACGTGACACATACTTAGCTATGGTGATGTGATTACTTTTTTTCAGCAACAAGTTGTGTAAGGGATTCTGTTTTGAAATTCAGTAATTCAATTAGATTAGACAGAAGCCTTCGCCGGTAGTAGGCCAACCAAAGCTGTCTATGTTGCACTGTCTATGTACGTGTTATATCTTTAAAGCTGTCTTTCTAATATCAGCCACTGGTAAGCCCACATTCTGGAATCAACTGGGTTTGCTTTTTTTTCCCTTTTCAAAAAAGCTAAAGATAAGGTTCAGCCCCCTTTCTCCACTGAAACATTTCTTTTGTGCTTTGCCTTACATTACATTTGATGAAACTATAGCTATGAGTCCAGCTAGAAAAGAAGACGGGGCCTAATTTCTCCTTAACATTCATCTGCAATCAAACATATCAATAATTTGGTCTTAAATGCCCTGAACACCCGCAGATTTCTTTTTCCAATTAGTCTGGCTAATTAGACCTTTGTCAGGTTTGGATGGAGCTACATGTCTGAATGTATTGTCGCATCATTCCGGTTGCTCCACAATAACAACACACACTTAATATTTTGATATGTTCATGGTCTCAACTAATTCACCTAGGGTTAATTAATTGTGAGGAAGATCCTTTCAGGCATACATGCCCAAGGCCCCATTGTCAGGTAACCAAATTGGAAAATTATTTTGAAAGGATATTACATTTTTTGGACTCAAACTATAGTCATTAAAAATAACAAAGAATGATAGGTTTTCAAAGAGAGTTGAGCGGTTAAGTATTGTTAACATGCTGCAGCTGTTTATGTATTTGTCAGTGTCCCAGCATGACCTGCATGTGTGCTGCGAGGGCAAACGTCAACCCAGCAGACTAACACTCAGCGGATACTGTGTGCTGCTTGACTGCTGGCCTGATATTCCAACTCCAGGGATTTGGCTATTGTACTCTTCCCAGCTCCCCGCTGAACAGACATGGTGGTTCAGTAGCTTGCATCTCAGGAGACTCACAGTTTACAGTCTGCCGGGCCACAGAGCAACACAAGCAGTTTATACAGCGTGGATAGCCTTTCAGTGGTGCCTCGGATTGTGAAAAGACGAAGTATAAAGAATTGCCTCATTACAACCACATAATTAAGCACACAGAAAAGACTCCGTCAGAGTATTATTGGTGGCTGCTTTTGAATCTGTACAAATGGGTCATCGCACAGTACCTCGGTCCGTTCATGATATCTCCCTGTTCAAGGCCTGGATCTCTGGCAGGGAGAAACAACATGGCCCTCTGCCCATCCTTTTGACTCTCATTTGTGCCAGGGCAGATAACACAGAACCAGCAGGATTTGCACTGTAGTGCTTCAATTGCCAACATCTATGTTTCCTATTGACTGGACTGCACACTGACACCGATAGTACCCCCCAGACCAGAGTGAGCAGCTTAAGAGAGAGGGATGCTGCCAATGAGAACATTTTCAATATTCAATACCAAATAAAATACCTAATTTATCTTCTGGCATATTATACTATACCACTGTTACAACCAAACATATAATTTTAATACTGCACCATACAAGTAAGAGGCAGCATCTCATAGCACAATACCTTTGTCAAACTACATGATTGATTGGAAAATAACTTCTTTCCTTCAGGCAATAAGTGATAAGAGGTTGCATACAATATACCATGCTCTCCCCTGGAAGATAATGACTGAGAACCTCATCAGTTCTGCCACATCCGTATCTCCCCAGCCAGACTGCAAGATAACTATATTTCTTAAAGAATCTTCCATGCCACGTCTTTCACTTTAAATCCTCCTTAACGGTTTTCAGTTTTCTCCTGCTATGGCCAAATTGAATTGTTACGGCGGAGATATGGCCAGGGTGACTTTAAAAACTGTCCAAAGCTCAAATAGCCGGTATCTTTGCTTTTCACCGACTCTAAACAAGAGCTGATGCTGTAATGAAAGGGGGACTGGACATAACAAAGCAAATGAAAAGTACAGTGCTGGAAGGAACACTAAAAAAACTCGTCATCGGAGGTCAAATTATTCAAATTTTGACTTGGTAAACAAATATAATACAACAATTAGTATGTGCATATCAAAGTATTTATCAAGAGTATAACAACTCACTGTGAAGAGGAATGTCTTCTCTTATTTTCAATGCTCTCTGTTCTAAGATGATTTTATATGCATGCTTCATTGGACTCCAGCGTCTCACTTGAAAGAAAATTCAAACACAGACCACTCGGCTTTGTCCATTTCATCTCAAAGTACTGACCTTATGTAAGCCTGCCTTTTAACTCTAAAATATAGATTGTCACCTGAGAGTCTGAAGGTGCAGTGAAATAATGGAATACCCTGTGCACCCTGTGAATTTCTAAGAAAGCTTGAAGACAAAATAGCAGTGATCAGAGACATGCAGTTAAGACATATTGAAAGGACTGTCTGGACTTTAGCAGTTATGTTTACCTTCCTTTGTTGCCAGAGACTCCGAGTTCATCTCCGGAGCTGAAATTGTCTGCCAGTGACCGTCATCGCCCCTGTTTGTACTGCTGTTAGTGCTTCACACTCCCCTTGCAGGTCGGAAGAGCCAGGAGCTCACACAGAATCACAAACTAATTGCTTTATCTGAGCCTTTTGTCTAAAGGGTCAGAAATTGAGTTTGCTTGTAGGGCGAGAGGGGGAATTATAAATCGAAAGGGATAGGGGAAGAAAAATTCAATTTGTGCACAGCTCTTGTCAGAACCGCTTACTTGTGGTGTCCAGATTAGAAGGGGGAGAGAAAGGGAGATAACAGCATTACAGCGGGAGCAAACACACTTGTCTAAAGGGCTAGGCGTGGAAGCTAATCTAATACCTGACACAGACATGTCCGAACAGCATAGAGCTGCTTTTCTCAGAAATTAAGTCACTTCGCCCACTGCAAAGTCATTTGTAGCTGTCTCTGGTGTGTTTTAAAAACACTCAGAAGGGCAGCAGGATAGTTTTTATTACAAAAAACAAAAAACTGCAAAAATAACCTTTTGTTGGTTGCAATTGTAGTAGTTAGAAGTCCGGTCTTCCTGTTTACAGGACCCGCGAATAACAAGCAATTAGGAGGCTGACCTACAATTAATGCACAGTGCAACAGGTCGTGCAGTTTGTGTTAATTTTTCACCTTTCAAACCGAAAACATCAAACAAACACTGGGTCATTAATATACTCAACAGATTGTTTTTAGGATGACGAAACTGCATGCGCACACCACATTGTCGTCTGACTCTGGCTGGAGAAATTACATGCTTCTGCCTGTGCACTGTGTTCTGAGCTGTATAAAAGAGACATGGGGTATCTTGATGATTGACACTAAATCCAACCTTAACAAATTATGATGTGCAAAATTATAATTCGTTGTACAATTCAATGATGACTATCAATTCAAAAATGATTTTACAAATCACATTCTGTTAACTTGTGTTGGAGAGTTTGTGACAAGTAGTATAAAGCCTTTTGTGGCTGATAAATGTCCTAAAGTGATGTCACACGAAAATAATCTGTGAATGTGGTGTAACAAAGTTTACCAGCCTGCTTCTCATCTGTACTTATGGCTTTTCATCTCTACTTGAGACTAGCAACTCAAGGCTACATTAGCCTATACTAACATAACTAACAATTGATCCCACCCAGTATTAGCAACAAAACCAGACAGATTATCTTCCGCCTCTTGTCACTTGAGCAAAGTGTCTGACAATATATAGTATCACAACAGCTTCAGTACCTCGGATATACTGAGCAATATGGCTCTGATTTTGAAACTGTGTGCGGAAGGATATTGGTCCATTTTTCAAAAACTACTGTGTGGAATGAAACAGGTAGAACATGCTTCACACACTGCCCTGTCAACCCTGTCTCCTACAAAATTACATTCCCATACAACTAGACTACATTCTCAACTACGTTGAAACAAAACAAAACTATTTGGTGAGGTTTAGGAAAATATGTTTTTGATTTTTTTTAAAGTACGTTTGTTAACTTTTTTGAATAAATAAGGTAACGTTGACTTTTGGTTTGGACGTGAACAGCGAAGTCTTGGGTGACAGTCCACCCCATCCACCCCCACCTCCTCCCTATACGTACTTAGGGGAGATAATTTCCAACATATTTGGCGTACTTCAAAAAACAAAAGTAGATCAGTACAGAGTATTTCCCCTTCCATTGCCTGAAAGAAAGAAAGAAACAAAAATACAAATGTATCATATTCATGTACACTTGTTTCATTCCAGCTCAGTGTGAGTCTTTACTGTGTTTTGCTGTTATTTACAGTCATGCAACTTTCTCTCCCCTCCTGTGATCTCTGCCAAGGGTGGGGCTTTGCACGCAAAGAGCAAAGGGCATTCAAACACTCGGCAGTCCACTAATTTGTTGCTCTCGCTACCAATATTAGCTGCTCTGTTTCAACGTTAGGCGGAAAAAAACATGCATGCAGGATGGAAATCCAACGTGGCGCTCTGTCAGGAGATGAAGTGACTTAACCGTCACTTCATCTCCTAAGTAAGAGTAGAAGAGCTATGAGTGGCATAAGCTGGTTACTAGATTTCAAACCTTAATTGCTAGCACCAATATTGGCACATAAAACATTTTGAGAAATTCTGAAATGTTCGTTTGCTGTCTTACCCAAAGTCAGATGAGAAGATTAACATCTGTGTGGTCATCATTGGCCAAGTGAGAGACCCTAATTCAGTTTTGTTTTGAGAAAGAAACTAACTTTTTTTGACTATTCAAGAAACAAGTCAAGGGATAAACATGGATAATGGTGGAAGCTGCACCGCTACCCTCATGGATGTAAATGGACTGGTGCTGTGTTAAGAACTATGAACCTTAAAGTGAAGAACAATCTGCTCACTGAGGAGAACTGTAGGTGGTTTCATTTTAAGAGAAATTCAAAAAATCATTCGTCTGCACTTCTCCTTCAGGAGCTGTGTTATTCACTTACAGTAAGTGTGTCTACCAAATAGACAGACATACACAACATGTTCATGACTGCAAACAACACAAATAGGTGAGGTGTGTTGAGGGGGTCCTCTGTTTCAAAAAAGAAACAATCAATATTTGAACATGATGGAAAGATGCTTACAACTGTCAACACAGGCTTGTGGAAGTAATGGAAAGTGATGAGACATTTTAAGTAACAGTTAGTCCACAGATCAGACTGTAGTTATCCTGGGCAGCTTCATTGTGAATGTATGAACCATAGGCTGTATGAAATAAGGACATAGTCTCTGTAATGTAATGTCACCTATGGGTTTCTGAAAAGGAGTTGTGAAGCTCAAATTTGGTGGCTCCTGGAGTCGGCCTCCTGGTAGTGACGACAGAAAAGAATTTACAAAGAGGAGGTTTTTTCCAGGTGAGTGGTCTACCAGGCTAGTGACCCCCCCTTCTAATGACTAAAGTGACAAAATCTCATCGTTCACTTTTAGTTTCACATGGGACAAGGACACATGGTCTCCTGGGTTAAATCCCTGTGTCTGTTTGACCTCCCCTTCCACCCATCATAGGTTATCTTGCACTTTATACTTCGTCATCTGCCTTGAGCGTTCATTGGAGTTAGTCGAAAGCATGGTGCATCACAGACAGGATGCTGCAGTGCGTCAGTAACAGAAGGCGAGGGGCACTTGGGGTTTCCTCACAGTTGGGCATGTCTGGAAGATACACAAACCACCAGAGCTGACTCTTTTCAAGGCAGTGCGGTGGTTCAACTTCAAGCTCCTTCTGGATGCCTGAGTTTCTCACACTGTCTCACAATGATGAGCCCAGCCACCCTGTGAATGATCACTTGTATCATGTGTCATTACCCAAAGATCATGACCATAGGCAACAATTGGTACCTAGATCGACGCTGGATCGAGAGTTTTGCTTCCAGGCTCAGCTCCCTCCTGTCAGTCCAATATGGCACCAATTCAACCATAGATCTTACGCTCCCTGACTAGTAAAAAACAACCCCAAGCTACTTAAACTTCTTCATTTGGGGCAGTGACTCTGTGCTTACCACTGTTATCCAGAGTACCATTGCCTCTGACTTGGAGGTGCTGACCATTATCCCAGGCTACAGCAGAACCACGTAACCTGCAAAAAGTAGAGATAAAATCCTAAAGGGTAAAAACCTCTGCAAACCTGCACTTTATGATTATATGTTCCAATCATCTGTTTTAATTTACTGGTGGGGTTAACCTATTTGTTGCTATTGAAAGTTGGGCTATAACTGTGGTTATATCATTTTAATTAATAGTACACAAGCATTGTATATAGCCATATATATTTAGTTTTTTGTGACTGCTTTTTGTTAAATCTGCTGTTTATTCAGTTTTGATGAATAGACATGTATATCTTTCTAGTCCATGTTCAATTTTGCTTACAATACAAATGTATGTGCCTATTTATGCAATTTACCTAAAATAACTTTTCAATTTGTTTAATTGAATATTCAAAATTATAGCTGCTGACAATTTTACAGATATGCCCATAGCAAGAATAATACAGTATTTTATTAACAGCATTCCGTCTCACACATGATATTAGTTTAGCAGGCATCCATCTGAATAATTGGATATTTTTTCCCTGTTTGCCACAATGTAAGACTGGGGAAGTGTTATGTTCAAATGAGAGAGAGAGAGAGAAAATATGCTCTTCATACGTTACTGAAGTAAAAATAGAAGGCAATCATATGAACTCACATCCAGTTAGGCTCATTTACTATTGATTCATTAACTGAAAGTAAGCATTTACAAAGCAGGGAGAGGGAATGCTGTCAAATCCAGATAAATAGATACAATGTCTTCGAAAAGGGATAATCTAGGCTCAAATTTGTCTCTTCTTTTTATTATTATTGTCTTCTATTCTTTTGTGAGCAAATCCTTGAAATAATGGATAACTATCAGCACAGGTAGCATCAAATAGAGTAACTGTCACAACATGACAAGGTTTGGATTAGCCAGACAAGGCTTATCTTAGACAGCTAACAAACTCTCTGTCACACTCTGTCAGGTTAGTCTGAAATTACAATAAAACTCAAGGAAAAGTTAAAGGGAAAGTGTGAAGGATTTAGGAGTATTTATTGCCAGAAATTGAATTTAATATCCATAACTACATTTTCATTAATGTATAATGACTCGTGTTTCCGTTACCTTAGAATGAATGGCCCAGAATCGTTTGGCGATGGCACACTCTGTCCAAGACGTTATATAAGGAGGTGAGTTTTAACATGGTGGTGGCCAGACACTGAGAAAACAACAGATCAACAACTTTTGGACTTCTTCAACATCTCAGTCAGTGATTAATCAACTTCTCAGTCTGGAGGATCTAGCTGACCTACAAGTCTGCATCGATCACCACTACAGCCAGAGCAAAATGGATATGACTCCCTATACACCCCGGGAAGACTCATCCAGCCCAAATAAACGGAAAGAGACATCCACAAACACAAGCGATCCCCAGACTACAGTAATTGAGGTCAGTATCCTTCATTCCATCAAAAATAAATTAAGGTCCACACTTCACAAGGAAATAAAAGAACTCCACTCGAGTCTCAAATTGATCGATAACCACATCGGACTGCTAGATAAATGCAACAACTTCCTCAAAACACTCAGCAAAACAATGGTCTCTGCCATAAAATTCTTCTTCTTTTTTTTACAGCCTTTACCTGATTTTCTGCGCCATCCACAAAAACACATCCAACAACCTCAAGCCAAGGAGCTGATTTAAAAACTAAGGATAAAAAACTTAAAGGCAATACTATGGACTTAACAAAATTGGAATTCCCATGCAAAATAAATTAAAGATGCAAAATCCTCTTCCTTATCCTGAAACAACACAGTCTTTGTAATAAACGTGCTAACTTGGTTGTGACAAACTATACATAGAAAAAAAGCTCTACATTGAACAATCTTCTAACATTAACCTCCCTCATCATTCTCTTTTCTTAAGCCCATGGTCATAATAATAGACCCCATTGCAAACAGGCTTCTATTTGTACACCCACCCATTGTATCTGCTTGCTATGCTTGTTTATATGTACATTTGTGTTGTTTTTGCTATTCAACTGAAAAAAACCCAAGAATTACATCCATTACATTACAAAAAAAAGATTGATTGCACCAAACGTTTACACTCATTACTTATTGGCCCATTAATTGTAAATCATGACCAAATGGATCCATCCCACCAAATCCCTTGAACGATATTAAAAAAACAACAATGTATGGAACTAGACCTCTCAACCCTGCCATTTCTCAGCACCTCCGTAAAACACCTTAACCGCTTTAAGAACACTATCATAGCTTCACCTCTGACAGCATGTTGGAAAACTCACAAAACCAATGCACTTAACACGTCTCCCTGCAAATACACACCAATATGGAATAACATGGATTTGCTTTAGGACAGAAAATCACCACATTGAAATTATAATCTGCACAAACAAACCGCCAACTCAAACAGTACAAGGTCAACCATATCACACACATCACACTCACAAAAATGCACGAAATCGGCCCCTAAGAGTCAAATAACTGCCCACTCTGCCCTCCTAACACCCTTGACGGTTACACCCTTGCAACACTGCCCACACGTACAACAATTCTGCAAAGAAATCAAATGTCCCTCATACTGAACTACAGGATCCAACGTTACCCGTTACACTGCTTGTTACCACATTAGAAAAGATGCACTCAACCCTAACTGTTGCCGAGAAGACCATCCACAAAACCTGAAAAAGCAGGAAGAAAACTAAACATCTTGATACTGATAAACAGCTTTATAGAACACTTTACAATGGTGAAACTAACTGCATCTATTAACAATCAAATACATATGTTCCAATAAGTTTGGAAGCTCACCCTCCATGCATTACTCCCAGAATAACACTTTGCTTCTTATCTACTCACAACCATATCCTGTGAAATAACAGCCAGGTTTCACAGAAATACTTGACATTGTTTCTGTGGTGCAGACGTGTCTACCACCACGGTAGGCTTAAATAAGAGGTCCTGGCCATTTCACATATTGCTGTGAGATCAAGTTGGCAATATATACAAACATATCGTACTTAAAATACAGTGCAACAATAACCCCCATTATCCCCCTCTGATGTAACACCCATCCCCCATCTCACCTCCAATCCATCAAGTATCCTCACCACCCCCCTCCTTTTGTTCTCCATATCTCTCTCTTCCCTTCACTTATTTATCCAGCATCATCTTCTTTCCCTATTTCCAGGCTGGCATGGCCTGATGTCCAACAACCTCCCTACCGATGTTAACAGGCTCTCTCTGAATGGGTCTGTGTCTGGGAGCTGGTCAGAAAGGACAAAAGGGCAGCAAATAAGACCTCCAACTGTCAGCTTCCTCCCGAGGGTGTGGGAACAGCTGAGGAAGGGAAACTACTGTGTCACGCAGCAAAGTGGAAAAAAAAATTGTTAAAATAGAAATAAATAAGACATATTCTAAAATGGTTGGATTGAAATGGTTAGCCACAGCCCCCAAGAAAAATATATGTATTCCTTCTCTCTCTCTCTTCTTCTCTAACTCCCTTTCCTTTCTCCTCTTAAAAGGAAGGAAAACAACAAGGAACATTTTTCTTATCTTCATTCAAGAGTCTTTCAATTTGAGAGCATGACTTATTAATTTCAAGACCAGACTTTGTATTGCTTTCCTGCAAAACCCCTGCTTGCATTTGGATTTGCTCTGCTTCTGCTGAAACAGTATATTTGCACACAGATATATTGTTGCTTGCACAGATTCCCTGCGCTCCAGCTTCATCGCTTCTCCTCACACTCAGGCTGCTTCTGTGTGCATTTTGAAAACAAGGGATGTACATAGTTAAGGACCAGGTCAAAGAGTAAACGCCCGTCTGGAACACTCTAGGATGTAAAGCGAACGCATCCGAAATGAGGCAAATTGAAGCGCAAGCAGGGGTTGTTTGACTGTGAGGACAGGGTTTCGAGGGAGAGCATTACAAGATCTGAAGTGACATAATAAATCATGATCTCAAATTGAAAGAACACGCTCTTGAATACAGATGGGGAAAAAAATTATACTTTCCCCATACAGCACACATGTTTCCGCAGTATATACAGGGTGCTGGACTTGCTGGTATCTATACTGTAAAGCTGTTCATGTGCATAGTTATTGCCAGGTTATTGTACAGGAATCCACATGGCTAAGTCAACTGGTTGGTGAGGATAACGTTAATGATGGCCTGTGGAAAAAAATACAAAAAACAGATCATGTGTCTTGTGGTTTCAGTGACATATCTTCATGTACATAATTTATGAATCATAGCAGAAGACGTAATTTCCCTAAGGACAATTTCACATCTGTAGAAAAAAAGAAGAAATAGAGTTGCTTTCAGTTCTGAAGTGGATTCATGTTCATACTGACTTTTTACAAATGATCTAAGAGCAGTGAATGAGTTCTGAAGATACATTCTGAACTAATACATTACGAACTAATTAGACAGTTTTGATGACAGTCATCTTGCATCATCAGGACCCATATGGGTAAATCAAATGCTGGTGACTTGACAGCTGGACATGCTGCACTTTGCTGCTTCTTGTATTTCACTTCCTGTTCCTTGGTGACACAAAGAGCATGAAAAGAAATAATTGAGCACTATTTGAATATTTGTCTCGGTGACACACAAGCCATTTCAGACACAAAGAGTAAACTTAACACCTGGGTGAAAAGCGACGTTTCACTTCTCTCTCTGGTTGAAAGTTTCAATTCTGTTTCACCTTGCTGGCTGGGGTCAAAGTTGTGTTGTGTTGCACCTGTATCCAAACCAAACAGTGATGTCATGAGATCATGGAGTACACTTTTGCATCACCGCAGCAAGGTGAGAAGTCAAAACACTGGAGGTCGATAAAGACATAATTTTCAATGACAAGGCAGCCAGCACCGTCAGCATAAATGACATGTTCATGTCCTCACACTCCATGACTCAGGGTACCTCAACCCAGCCGCTTCACCCTTTGCTGCAAAATGCCCCAGTGAGCCCACAGTCCAGTCACTCAGCTGCTCTGGGAATATGTAATGCCATATCATAACTAAGTTATTTTTACATTTGACATCCCATTAATGCAACACATTAATGAGAGTAGATAGGCAGATAGATACGGAGATAGACGGACTGACACACAGAAAAAACACATCCTCTCTTTTTCCTGTATTAGATGCTTTGTTGAGCAAAAATATAAAAATATGACAGATTGGCCCAGGATTCACATCCACCTGCTAACTTTGGATGGCTCAGGCTGGCATGCTTGTCATGCAAGGAAATAGCAATTACATTCCAGTCTATAGTTTAATTACAACTCGCAGCTCGCTCTGTGCTGTCACACAAATTAGATTTGTAGAAGAAGGTTGAAGAACGTACAACACTAATTTTGTCAGGGTCTTGTCAAGTCTCCCGAGGAAAAGTTCTCACCTAAAAGTGTGTCTGCCAGTCTCTGCACTCACATTTTGAGGGAGTCATCTTTTGTAAAAGATCTATTAGTGCAAGATAAAAGGATTCTTATAGGAATGGTGTCAAAAAAAATGTAGTCGCATGAATGTTCAAGAGATTAAGGTAGATTTTCTTTTAGTATTTTCTTTCTTATGTTTCAGAGCCAAACATTCGTGATCAAAAAAGTTTCATGATATTTTTCAATTTTTTAAGATTTTTTGGTCATTGTGGTCACTCAGTAAAGTACAGTAGAAGTAAAATCTATTGTTGCTTTAGAAACCAAGAGAACATTGACAGCTTTTGCATCCCAATCAAATATGATTGGTTTACATCTACAAACAAGTGTCATCTGTTGGTAGATTTCCACATTGTAATTATACAATACAACTCTTATTGGCCAACAGTGTTATTTCTGTTTAATCTGTGTGGTTTCAAATGTTGTGGACAAGTTTGAGCATATTGCTGTGATAGAATAATGCAAAATGATTTGAGTAAATTCGCTTATATGTTCCCCACATCAAAAAAAGTCAACCACACTCTTGTCTCAGTGTAATCATTCAGGTCTGGTACTTTAACATTGCATTTGAATATGTGTGCAGTTGGAGGCATTGAAGGCTCATAAATTAAAAAAAATATAACTATGTGAACTGCAACAAATATGGTAAATAAGTGTCAAGTTGTGGGGAACTTTGTATAATTTATTGATGTATTCGTTCAAAATTTCCAAGTTGCAAAAAGATGGCACTAAAATGCACCATTTATTCAGTATTGAAATGAAAATAAAATGTTTTGGGTGATCTGCAAATGCAATAAGTTGTTTGTCAGACTGAAGAATCACACGCAGGGTGCCAAAGCTGCTGCCAGGGTGATCTAGGGCTTAACTAACATAATTGGACAGGACATCTGAAAATGAAATCTACTTATTCTTCCATTTCTTCTCAACCAACATGTTCATCATTGTATCCATATAGCTCCAGTGTGAGCTATTGAGTGTAGCTCACCAAACTGCAATGCATAACACTACATAATGCTTTTGTGGGCTCAAAGTCCCAACAAGACTCATTAAAAGCCAAAAATATCAATCTCATGGTGGCACTAGAGGAAAAGTCAGGGGATCACCACCGACAATGGGATTTCATTTGGGGACCATGAATGTCATGATTTTAATGCAAGTCATTGAGATATGTGATGTTTTCTACATTTATACAGGCATTTCAAAAATAGAGATTTGAGTCTTCCAACCCCAAATTCTTGTGAGTAAACTGTCACAAGCTCTAAGTCTCTTAGATATAAGTGCTACCTTTTGATGAAAATAACCTATATGCACACTCACTTCTGCATTTGGAATAGGCCAACCCGGTCATTAAGACACAATCACTTGTTAACAAGTAACATTTCTATTCAATTCAATCTATTTGTATAGCCCAAAATCACAAATTTGCCTCAGATGGCTTGGTCTGTCCCAGGACCCTCGCATCCGGATCCGAGATCTCTTTTTAGCTTGAAAGGCCTAAATATTACTTCTTATTTCAAGTAAGAAGTACTTGAAATAAGTACTTCTTTTTCAAGTTAACAAGTTAAAGAAATTTGACTTGTTTCTTTGGCAGATTTCTTTTTTTGATTGTTACAAACAAATATACCTTGCATTGATTCGTGTTTTTTTTCCTACGTAGTTTTAATGTCCTTTTTTTTCCAATAAAGTGACCAGAGCAGATTATTTTATTTTAGAAATTTTGTAACGGTATGGCTGTTTCTATTCAGCCCACTATCACCGCAGATCACGAAATAGTCACGAAATGCATTGTATTGGTTTCGTGTAAATGGACACTAATCGCGTTTTTTTTTTTTTTTGTCGCTCAGGATGAGACAATGCAAATGGAAAGTCAATAAGGATCATATTTTGTGGTGGACACAGGAATTAATCTTATCCGTGTGACTTTGCATCTTTCAGAGCAAGTGACGTATAGTATTCAAAATGACCAAAGTCCACTTATGGTGGGCTGGTCCAATAAACACAGGACTTGTGGTTTTGTTGCCTTAAACATTTTAAGTGTACGTGGCTATTTTAAGTCCAACCATGATGTTTTTTCTAAACTTTACTTTAATTTTGTAACGTAATGTGTTCCTTCAAAAAAATTGTTCCAAGCGACAATTCTGTCCCTGTACAGGAAACCAATAGATTGCATTATGTGACTATTTCACCAACTGCCATGAGACTGTGTTGTCCTATCCAAACAAGATGCAAAAAAACTTGTTCATGCATTTATGTTGAAGTACAGAAGACTACTGTAATGCTCTCTGAATTCAGAACTCGGTTGACATGCTTATACTAGAACAAGAAAGAGAGATGATATCACTGCAGTTTTATCTAACCTGCACTGGCTCCCAGTGTCTTTTAAGATTGATTTTTAAAGTTGTTTTACTTATTTAAAAGGCTCTTGATGGTTTGGGTCCGGCCTACATTACTAATTCTTTCTCGTTTTATAATCCTTCATGGCCTCTTAGGGTGCTTTCACACCTAATCTGTTTGGTTCAGTTTAAACAAACTCAGGTCCGTTTGCTTGGTTAGTATGGTTTGTTTTGGCTGGTGTGAAAGCTGTCAATCAAACCCTGGTGTGCACCAAACAACTAAACTGCTTTTATGATAGCAACTGTTATTTTAGCAGGATTCCAAAAGCTAATTAAATAATAAATTCATCTGCCAATCATGAAATCTGTTCAGGATGCTATTGATCTTTATTTAAGGCCATATAAGGACTTCATCATGGGCTTTTCTACCGCCCTGTCTCAACCATTATTCATCCTGCCAATTTGTGTTATTGTATATTTCCTCATGAATATACACATCAGAAGCATTTACTTCTGTTGCATGAACTTCTGTCAGTCACTGGAATTTCACCACATGGGTCCTGATGATGCAGGATGACAATCACCAAAAGTGTCCAACTTCATGTTTTCTCTTGGTTTGTTTGTAAAAAAAAAAAAGTCAGTGTGAACAGGAAGCGGACCAGAACTGAAATGCAAGACAATGTATCCTTTTTTCGCTTGGTTCAAACCAAATGAACCCAACTGCAGGTGAGAAAGCACCTTAGATCATCTGCTGCCATTTTTTTTTAAATACAAACTATCACACAAAAAAAAAATTGGCAGCTCAACGTTTTTTAACAACACACCAAAACAATTGAATTCCAAAGCCAAGGCTCCAAGAAATGCAAGCTCTGAAATTCTTTTCAATGACGACTGAAACTCTGTTAAAGTAAATGCTGAATAAATAACTGTCACTTCTCCGATTTATTAGATTTTTGTGTTTTACATGTTGTCTTGCTCTTATGCCTTCCTTTGTTTTATGTGTGTCTTTGACATTTATTCCTAGTGATCCTGTTATTTGCTGCCTCTTTTTTGTTATTCATTTGATTGCTTGGTTAATTGCCTATTTTTACTTCTCTTGTTGTAAAGCCCTTTGAACTACACCCCCTTTATGAAACGTGTGATATAAATACACTTTTTATGGTTGTTATAATTATCATTAGAAATGTCAAGACAAAGGCAAAAAAAAAAAATGCCCTAAAGCGTCCATTGTGGAGCTCACAACTCAGACATGAAAGACCAAGAGGCGTCACCAGGGTGTCACTTTGCCAGGGTGTTCTTTACAGAATTAGTTTTTCTTTTTTTTTTGCCAGAAATTATTCTCTCGCTGAAATTTGTACGGACTTCTCTTAATTGATGCTCAGGCAGAAGGACTACATTTGATCGGGCCGAGTAGCTCCACTCAGCCTCCAATTACGGGCTTCATACTGAGACGGCCCTCTTTTAACTGTGCTTTGTTTATCACAATCCTCCTCACCCCACACCAACTTTTCGCTTTTTCCTTTGTCTTTCTCAGAGTCTCTTCAGGTTACGCTTATGAAAGGTTTCCAAGGGGCAACACACACAATGTGTGACGTGTGTATAAAACACTAAGGCCTGTTGTTTTCTTTAGAATTACACACTGCATTGACGCATAAAGATACGCTACTGTTGTATTCCTTTCCGTTTGTTCACAGGCATAATGTAATTATGACAATAAAAATAAAACAGGTGTAATACGTGGTCAATTCATTTAATTTACCAGGATGGTGGCTCCAAATTTGTCTTATTAATTTAATTTAATGAGTTTAAGGTTTATGAGTTGAAGATGGCTTTAAAGTCCAACTGAAAATATATATATATTTTCCCCCTTCCAACAGTAACTTGCTCATCTTTATTGCAGTCGGTTATTCCATCAACGTGATCATAACTGTGATAATCAAAGAGACCCCGATCAGCAGAAATCCCTGGACAATGGATCACAAGGGCTTGGCTTCTAAATGCCCTTGAAGCAAGTCTATAATGCCTTGTGGTAAAGCCAAAAATCTCCCACTCGCTGTGAATAAATGCCCCACAGAGCCACCTGAGTAGCTGTTACCAGGCTTGCTAGCACAGGCACAGGAAGAAAATGGTATTTTCACATGTATATGGCACACATAGGTTTCTCGAAACCATCTTCAAACCATTCAAACACTATTAAGCTATGTACATATATCAGCCTCCTTTTACCACACATTTACCATATAGGCTATAAAATACTCTCTCTGTCTCTGTTACTGAGTGTGTGGACTTTGACCTATCCTGAGCCAATTAATCTGGCTTGGAACAGGTGTCTGAGCCGGCATGGCAGGAGGGAACTATTTCCCTCTCTGCCTCCAGCTGGCACTTCAAGCACATCCCCCATGCCTCACAGTGTCTGTTATCCTGCTGTCCGAGCCAGTCAACCTGCCTCCAAGCAGTTGCCCTTTCTTTGCAAAATGGTAAGAAACTTTTTTGTGTTGCACCAATTATAAGACTGTACTCTGAATATGTTTTTAGCAACGCCAGTGGTATGGCTCTATGGATGGTAATGTAGGTCGGTCTGTTGGTTCACCACTTTGGTGCAGACTGAAATATCTCAACAGCTGTCCCTGACTTTACCAGCGGGTCAAACTTTGAAGATATTCAGTGAAATATCTCTACATTTACTCAAACAAAAATGTTGTTCACAGTTCCCAGACTCATCTTAAAGACCAAATTGTCTGTCAGTGTTAACATGCCACACTAAGACAATGAACATGAGAAACAATAAACCTGCTAAACATCAGCATTTTGCAATTGTCTGTCACCATGTGAGCATTTAACTCAAAACGCCGCTTTACCTGAGTGCAGCCTCACAAAGCATGGCTGTAAACATATGGTCTTGTTAGCATACATAATTGGATATGCTATCCAACCTGCAAACTGACGCTAGCAGTGCAGTTTTCCAATGAATGTTGGTTTTGTTGCTCATTCAACATGCTAAGGTGTAGGACAAAAAATAAGTTTATGTTCGGTTTGACTAGTATAGCCAAATATTTCAATAAAAAGTAGCTTCAACTTACTCACTTAGTCACTAGATTACGTCACGTTTTTAGTTTGTCTTTTTATCAAAGGAGAGCACAAGACATGCAATTTACAGAGCAGATATGTAGGCTTTTGTAATTCGCACATATCCCATGAAATCAATCACTATGAATCAGAGAAAGAGCGACAAATTCTGTGTATGGACGAGGTTGGGGGCAGTGTTGCCTCATCACATTGACAGAATCCCGTGTAAAACCATGAAACTATTACATGTGCAACAGAAAATACATAATTAGCACAAATCTTCATATCTGCATCAAGTAGCCAAAGATAAAATGTTTAAATAATTAGGCTATCACAACCCAGAGAGTGCAGTCAACCAAATACACAAATGCAAATGTCAACGTCAATGCCGACATCAAGCTAAGTATGTCCTCCCTTATCCCCAAAGGCGATTGAATACAACTCATGTCATCACAGTATTTCTCATATCTAATGAGTCAATAATATCAGTGATTTGACAGAACAGTTTGCCGATTCGTTACCATAAAATTACAGTTTGTTTGGTAATTTTGTTTTCGCAATATTTTCAGAATCCCACCAAATGTTGACAAAACCAGCCCAAATTTAATCTACCAGTCCAACGCTTTTTCGTAGTGCAAAGTGAATCTCTGAAGAGCCACAATGACCATAAGTGCTAAAGGATCTTCAATCAATAATCAATGGATTCTTTGCTTAATAACTCATGAGTCTCCAAACACTCTGTTGAGGGCCCATTTCTCAGTCAGAATAAATGATTCCCTTTAGCTTTTGACAGCTAGATAGCAGAGAAAGTGACAAAGGTTTCAGTCCCAAGAGATTGGAATCCCTTTTACATTCAATGGACACGGACGGATGCATTTTCACAAAAGAAAGATTTCACCGCGCAGGCTGCAATGACAGCATAAAGACAGGCATGGTTCGTAATGTGCTTTGACCTTTGCCACTGAGGTAGTTCTAATGGTGGCAAAAAATATACCTACTAGGACTTCAGAAAGGTGCTCAATATTTGATGCTGAAGTCCACTTTGCTTGGCTATTTTCACAGAGTGGAGTCTTTTCTTTTTCATGTCTTTTCCTCCACCTTTTGGTAGTATCACTGTTTTACTGAACACATTCTGTTTGGGGACAGTGCTGTATGAAAAATAATTACTTAATGCATTTGTTAATAGCTCATAATTTCATTCCTACCGTTGCATACTAGTCAAGATCAATATTTCACATTTCTAAGGGTTGAAATATTACCATTAGCTTTAGCTGCATAGCATTTATTTATGGTTGTATATTGTGGCCCAGTACTGGTATGTATATAATTTATGTATATTGAATCTGAAGAAGCCATCCATCCACAAGCAATTCTCCAGTAATTATTGGCAATGAAGCAACTATCATATTCTGTAAATGTAACCAACTTTTTGGAATACATCTCATTGTTTACAACCTTCTATGAATGAGCCATTGGTGCGAACATCTTTTTCCTAATACAGGAAAATGCACTGCCACTGTGGAGAAGTTGCATTTCATGGATTATTTCCTTTGAGACGGGCATCTATGTATTCAAATTATACAACTTTGACTCGCAGATCATTCTTACAACAAATTTGAATATATTCATGTGAAACTATTATATATATTGTATTATTTTTAACATTGTTGTAAATTGTGAAATACAGTACATATGGTAAATAGTACCAATGCATTGTTTCAGTTGGGTTGATTGTTCATTGTACGATATACTGTGTAGGTAAGATGGCAATATGTTTCTCATCTGCCCCCTGGTCACCATGTCTCCTATGAATTTAGTTCCCTGTATAGGCTGATATTTTGCAATTGTGATGCATTATCAGTGGTAGTGTTTAGGAGACAATACAGGAAGTATTTATAATGTACAGAAATATTCATTATATGTGGAGATTGTCTAAAAGATTGAAATCCCATCTGTGCCTCTCATATTGGCATTGATCTTATTATTGAGCCATGAAGCTGAAACTTAACTAAAGGATAAGGATGTTGATATTATGTCATTTTCTAGGGGTCAACATTGCAACAAGGCAATGAATTGACCATGACCTGTATGTCTGTGAATATGCTATCCTCAAGTGAAGTAACATAAAATGTGAGAGAGACCACTTATGGTGGGTGGGAATGGTGGTGGAAAGGTCAAACAAACATACTTGCCTCAAAGTTGTATTAGTTATGTTAGTTACATTTGTACATTTGTAACCCCTAACCCACTTTTTTCTCGTTGCAATGTTTCTGTATGTATTTTACTTAGTGTTATGTAGTTATTTTAAGCTCAAGCATGATGTTTTTCTTAAACTTAACTGTATAGTTGTGTTGCCTGAACCTAACTGCCGCTGTCACTGTGGTTTTGCTGTCTAAACTTAACCGCAACTCTCAAGGTAACAACGTGGTGTGAAATGACACACGAAAAACCTAAAATGTATAATTATGACAGGCAGAAATGGCATTCTATTTTTAAGCCATCCCATGAGACTGGGTTGTAAATACTCAATACAGTGTCAAATGTGTATGCATTTGTAGCTAAAAACAGTCCCTAACAACTGCAGTGTAATGCCCAGCTGTTTTAGGGAAATTGATGGGCTTTTTGAAAACAATTCAAATATTCATGACTTGTTTTTTGAGGCTTTTTGAAAACAATTGAAATATCCGTAACCTGTTTCTTTTGAGAGGTCAGGAAGCTAGAATATGAATATTGAGAAGTGGTTCAGTCTTTTCGTTGCATTTGTTGACAATAGGGAAAAAAGGATGCTGTAAGCATAACCAATTGTAAAGTTGGCAGTGAACATTTTTCTGATACTTACAATATGAACATTCTTTATGTTGAACAAAATCGGTAACATAAGGCTTCTCTCAGTACGTACATGAACATTATTGACTTACGACAGTTTGATTAGAACACATTTCTTCTGATAGGTCTAACGTATTGAAATCTAGTCCGGACATTTCTTGTGCAAGTATCTAAAACTACAACCTTGAAATGTTTTGATCACATGAAAATTACACTTTTACCAAAAGCCAAAGTCAGGACTTTTTTTTTTAAATGACAAAACACAACATTGTATTTACTAAAGGTTTTCTATTTGAAATGTCTTTTTTTACAGTGTGCATACCTTTGATATTCAACTTCCTACGAGTTCATCGATACACAAATACTTGATTGTGCTCTTTGTTCTGATATACATTCATTTTTTTTTAAATCAGACTTTATGTAGTCTTTGGGCACATAGGACTTCTGTTTTTTTCCAAAAAGAAAATGGAGTATGTGACCAAAGCGTAGATATAGTATGATACAACAAAAAACTCTGGGTTTGACTCATTTTTGAAAATATTTTTACATTTGTGCTCAGGCAATTCCAGAGAATAGTTCCCCCCAATGGAAATTTACAAAAATGAGCTGCGGGCACAAAGTGGTTAAAATGCGATGTGGTAGCAAATATCCTAATTACCTCTGAACGCTAGTGTGAAAGAATGCTTTTAGCACCCTATGCACTCGAAACTAGAAACTAAACTGCTTTTTCACTTAGACTGGCTCTTGCTCTCTCTCTCTCTCTCTCTCTCTAACACACATCTCATTTCCACATTTTTCTTTTCAGTTCCCCTCATATAGTATTAGATAAATCCCCACATTCTTTAAATGCAGAAACCAAATGGCAATAAAATGGCTCCAATCCTGTCTGTATTGTGGTGTTATCTATTTTAGATGCATTGTGCCTGTGTCTTGCTGGAACCTTGCACTCAGTGAGTAATGAGGACAAGGTTAGGGGGCTCTGGAGTGTAATTATTTTCATTTGGGAGACAGTGGGGGGCTGCTCTACATTTGTCTCACCCATACGTGACAGTTCACCATCTACCAGTGGCAGTAATGAGCACCAGGCTCTCGTTATCTGTTGGGGATGGCACCTCTAAAAATAAATGGTACCTTTCAGTGTCCACACATGACAAGAGAAAGAGAAAACAAATGACAGGAGACTTGGTGTCATGAGCTGAGCTGAGAGAATGCCTTGTGGAAATGTTGTCGTTAGAAAAAAGTATAGAAATACTAAAAGAAAGGACAGGTCGAGGAAAGGTGAGGCTGTGACTGTCGGGATGAATTTAATGATACCCAGCACACTTCCATCAAACAGAAAGCTGGTTATATTTATATCAACAATATTCACATGCACTCACAAATATACACACCAACCACTGGATGGGCCAAAAACACAAATCTGTGTCTTTACAAGGTGAAGCCTTTGGGCCATTTTGTCCCCTGTCAATTTACATATTTCTAGTGCACCAAGCTTCATTGCCTCGTCCTCAACTATAGTCAGCAACATTGCTCAAAGTGGAAGAGAAATTATTTGGGGTGTTGACCTGGCAAAAAGTATTTTGTCATCTGTCAACCTTGCTTAACTAAGAATTCCAGCTGGTATGTTTTCTTTATCTCTCCAGCTGTTTTCAGGTATTAAATATTCTCATTGAGGCTATTTTTCAATTACCTTTTTGAAAATGGAAAATCTCCGATTTTTATTCGTATCTTGACCTATCTGAGTTAGGTATATAGTGTGAAAAACACCCGCAGTTGTCACTGATGTTCTCTGTGTCTCTGGGAACGCAGCTGCACAATCTGTTGTTCTTCCGTTCACCAGTGACGTAACAGTGATGAACGTGGTATACGGAAGTGCTACCTCAGCTTTGGTAACTGTGCGGCACAATGGCACGCTTAAACTTTATTGTTGCCGTCGCTTGTGATACGTTTCCAGGATTTTGCCAGCAGAGACCCTCCAGAACCTGAACTGCTGAGAGCACAGACTGGGGATTCCTTTGCCCTCCGATGTCAACAGAAACCGAATAATTCTGCAAAAATGAATGTCAGCATTGGCAGTTTTAGTTGGATGCTATTGCTTACAAAAAAACCCAGAGAGCGCAAGAGTAAAAGTTGTTGTCTCTCAGACAGAGACCTTCTCCAAGATCTCAAGGATAAACAGGAAAGACAACCAAGACCAGTAGGGCTTTTTGGGGCATTTTTCTGTCATTGTAATTTGCTGTTTAAGTGGTCTGCCTCCAAAGAAGAGGCGAGAGCTACCAACGAGCCGCTGCAGTGGGGAAGCTGCTCAGTGGGCAGCCAGCACGGCAGAGAGACACAGCTGGGGAAAAACATTATGTAGAGTCGGCATATTCTCTCATCTTACTCAGGTTTGGTTGAAATAAAACCTTAATTTCCAGAGTTGCTGATTGTTAGAAAAATGAATAGCCTAACAAACTAATGTTTTTTGTGAGTTTTGTTTTATTTATTTCAAGTTTGAATGAAATGTGTTACGAGTTTTTTGAGTGTACGTTTTGTTCGAGCTGGCATGGCTCCGCAGCATGAGAGATCAGGTTTATTGGTCAATATAGCACACACAGCGGTTTAATTTTTCAGAGGACTACATTTATGATGAGGGGGCGGCCGTGGCTCATTGGGTAGAGAGGGTCGTCCGGTAACCGCAAGGTCGGCGGTTTGATCCTTGGCTGCTGTCCTGTGCCGAAGTGTCCCTGAGCAAGACAATAAACCCCTAACCGCTCCCCGGGTGCTTCTCAGTAGCCCACTGCTCCCAATATGCTATGGATGGCTTAAATGATCTACAAGTTTAAATTGAATGTATATGTAAAAAAATGTCAAATGAAGGTTATAATATATTTCATTTAATTTACCTTTAGCACTGATTGGCCATACACATAAAAGGTGGCACATTTTCTCCTTATTTCTTCTCTTTGTATTTGTTTACAAGGTGAGGGAATAGTATATCAGGAAACATAAGAAATCAGGACATAAATAAATGACTATGTATGTTATCACAAGATGAAGCAAATGTTGATCACGGAGTACTTACTGTCCCAAAGGTGCTGGAGTGCATTTGTTATTCTTTCAATTTTGATCAGCTTTCTTACCCAGGGAAAGTTATTTGACTGTATCGTTCCAAATGGAACTTCATACTTTAAGTCTTTTCTCTTGTAAAACGGAAAGATACTGTTAAAAGTTATACTTTTCAGATTGCAGTGGTGCCGTTGTCACATTGTGTCTGAAAGGACCTTCAGTAAGAGAATGGAGAAAGAAATGTAGTAAAAAATAAATGAATTGAAACTTATGAATATTAGTTTATGCCAGAGATGTAATCAAGTTCATACCACAGTGGAAAATTATTCTGTACTCTTTCCTGATAGTTAAAAGTAAAATTAAAATAATTTAACATAGAAATACCTCTGTAGTGTACTTAATTTAGCTATTTCATTTCTAAATAATCACCAGAATGCAGAAAACGAAATTTTTTGAAACTCATATTGTTCCGGCAAACCATCACTTCGGTTTCAAAATTCTCCTTATTGAGGTCAAGGTTGACAAGTATGATGTTCCCTGTCTCTCTACAGAAATGCCTTTTCTCGTAAGCTTTTGTAATGCAAAGGTAAATATTTTGATTTCTCCCCACCAATCAATTTCAAGCAATGGAAGACCAACTTTGAAAAAATACTAATTTGTGTGGGTAAAGTGGGTGCTGAATAATATACAGATTTTGTTCCGGGTTATTTTGGCTTCCTTTACATAGCATTTTAAGATGTTTGTTTTTTGTCTTTCCTCTGGCTTTGAGGGTATTTCATTGGTTAGAGAAACTATGAAAATCTTCATAATAAAAAAGCCACCAGTTGAAGAAATCTGACAACTATACGTTGATGACAATTTGTTGCGTGTCATGTTCAGGACTTAATATCAGTTTGATTTATTTCTCTCGCTACAATGCTCTTTCATATACAATTGTTTTTTTTTTCAAATTGATAAACTCACTCTCGGCATGAAAAATTGATGACCTGCTCATTTGTGTACCACCCCCTCTGCTGCCCTCTGTTTTCAATTGAAAGTTGAGCACTGGCTCACTGCCAGTTAGCCACTAATGGCCCTGGACAGCTAGCTTCCGGAGGGCCTTGTGGCAGGTAAGGTGCAGTATTAAAAAGCCCATTATGCTAATGATAATTCAGCCAGGGGAGGGAGGGGAACATCGCCCCAACACTTCTCATCCCCATCATTAGGAGGGGATGGAGAAGCTCTTTCCTGCAAACCGAGCCTTTCCAGAGGATTTCAAATGGGATCTGAGAGAGGTGTGGGCTATTCTCTTCTTAACGGGCAGAGCCTTGACAGCTCATTTCCACTGTTGAACGCAACACAGATGGAATATGATGAAATATTACCCTCATTGTTGAAAATATGTTGTTGGTTGGAAGGGGACAATCAGAATAGAACTTTATATTTGGAGGAGGGCCAGCAACACGAGCCAAAGTTTGACGATTAAATATTTTTGATGGATCTTATGACTTTTTTATTGTAATGTAGTACAATAAATGTGAATGCAGAGAAGTTGGCAAATCCAAACTAATATGATGAAATTGTTGATAGTGAGGAGGAGTATATATTCTGCATGAACCTTTTATACAAGCGATATACATTTCCCAAATCAGAAATTACCCTTAAGCCTCAATGGGCTCGACATTCTGTCCAGCATATCCTTAGACCCTTAATTGGGATAAGGAAGGGAAAACAGGAAGAAACATTTCTGGAAGACTAGTAAGAGTAAGGGGCTGGCGGATCAACTTCCTCAACATTCAGGCAGTGTCCTTGGTCCTCCAGCACTTCAGACCCCCTGATACAGGAACATGTGATCGTGAGGACCAACAACTGCACCATAATGGCCTGAGGGCGCAGTCGGACAAGTGAAGCATGGTGGAGAGCCTGTTGTGTGCCTCCACATTCCAGGGGTCCAGATGACTAACCTATAGGCGGTCAGGATCAGTAAGGTTGGGTTGATGATATGTTAAGACAGAGTGTGCACTCCGCCCACTGTACCCAAATATTCCAGTAGAGGATGGAGCCTGTGTGAGTTGGAACCAAGGTTAGGATACTTTAACCATATTTTGTAAGGGGGTCCTGAGGCTCCCACACTGCTCACTGAAATGGGTGTAGAATAGCAGACAGCAGTGTGTGGCTTTATATACTGTGTAATCTGTATGGAATTGGGTAGGCACCTACTAATTGGCCAGCTGGGTTTATGTAAATTAAAAGTACTACCCATAAAGTCCAGTAGAGGGCTCTGCCTGTGAATGTAGAACTAAGGTTACAATGTTGTAACCTTTAATATGTTTTACCCAATGTTTCTCATGTGATGTGAGATAGAACTGCTCCCTGGATTATGTTACCTGGCCACATTTTCTGTAGGGTTGACATGGGCCACACAACCTCCAACATTCACTACGTCAGTACATATTTTTACAGTAAGTGTGTGAGACTTGCGCGTTTCATGTTGACCTTACAAGTTTAAGTTAAAACTTTTTGAAATGCCTAAAATATTGAAAACCTCAGTGCTTGCTTCAAATGATATGCATCCCTGGATAGTAGAGTTCAAATCTGTAACTGGATGAGCTCAAACTTTGCGACGCATAAATGATACACCAACGAGAAATGTCAACGGCAATACGCATCGGATGGCTGCTATAACAAGACTTGCTCATTTGATAATTATTCCAAGCAGTGAGCAAACCACCATGCCTTGCATAAAAACATGCATAAGTCAAGAGGCATCTAGCCTGAACGTCTCCTCCGCTCATTGTTTTGCATGGCTCATGGGCAGGTGCAGGAAAGCATTGGTTGCACCACTAATGTGGGATAGTTTGGTCCCATGCTTTAGTTTGTGTGTGCGCCTGTGTGTATAGGTTGCGTATATATTACATGATTTTCAAACTTTGCAAAGGTCCAGCTGTCTTAAGACATAGAACATGAACTGTACAACCCCCTGCCTGATTGCAGACGCAGTGTGAATCTTATCTGTACATGTAAACAAAAGGAAACAGCACCAGGAGTGAAGATTTTAAATTTATTTGTGTTTACTTTATTTCACACCTGGTAAATTATGTGTAATGTTGGCTGATTGGCAGATAATTATAACTGGAGAAATACTCTTTGAAAGGTGGAGCAAATATATATTTATACAAAACATAACAGTATTGATTTCCTCAAAAAGAAAGCTCACGCACATCTTTCCATTTCACCCTTTCAGCTAATGTGGGAGTGTCTTGAAGTTATTTTCCCCTGCTAAACAATCTGTACCAGGTAGAGTGAGAAATCTTCTATTTTTGTACACGAATCATCTGCCCCGGGGGCCCGCGAGGCACAGGGAAGATAGTCTGTTCTCCCTCGCTTTGATTTTCTTTACCTCACAGACAGCATTTCAGCTGAGGTAAATATTCTTTCAACTTCAAATACCATTCAAAACACTACATTTTATTGAAGTACTCGATGCAATGAATGCTGTGAATATTAAATACAGAGCAGGCGATCTTCAAAAGTAGCATTCTTCTCTAACCACTTCACAGTATCATGTCAATGGTGTGAAATGTTTGTGTTCATTTTATTTGAGAAAGGACAATGCACATTATTAAGATGAGCACTTGAGTCCATCGTGTTATTGTGCCACATTTAGCCATACAGGCTTATTTTCATCTGCAGTCCCTGACAGGTTGTTGCCATTAAAAGAAAAGGTACAAGAGCACATAAGCACAGACAAAAGCTCATAAGCACAGAATGTGAGGATATTATCACTGTAATGTTAAATAGCGTGCATTAAAATACAATATACTATATTTCGAAAGGGCAACTTTTATATTGCAACATTTAACGTCTATGGTTATTAAGGAAGAGTAGGTTTCTCATATCTTCATGACCCAATTAGAATCAAACTATCTTTGCACAGACTGTCTAATACCTTTCTTTTTGAACACCTTTACAAGACATCATTTACATATAGGTTAAGTGCAGTACTTTCTGGAGGTTGCAGGCCATGTGACATATTTGTCTTTGACCCTGGAAACAGGGTGTGTCTGTCAGTCAATTATATTCTATTAATCAGAATCGTGGTTACATGCAGTTCTAGTTTCCTAACCCAGTAGTTCTCAAAGCGCATGACCCTGGCTAAAGTGTAATGCAGAACTACTACTTTTGATGGCAGAACAGTAAACTAAATTGTGCAATCACAATAGCAATAGTGGTGATGCAGACGGATATTCTGTAGGTTTACAGAAGGGGACAGATATTTGGCAAGGAATACGGGACGATGCTTCCAAGACGACATGTCTAGCTGTACCGAGCAGTTTATAGTAGTACAAATTCAACATGTATGCGTTTTTGGAGTAGCACTGAATGTAAACATATATTTGGTAAATAGAAAACGTCTGGTCTTTACGGTATATTACAGTCCTCCTCTCTCCCAACATAATTACTATGGACACCAGCAGTCAGCGATTTCTTCTTGTATTCGTGTGGGTCAACCATGTGAATAGTTTATAGCGGCCTTCTAAATCTACTAGTAGGTGTAGCAGGCCCCTTCTAACCTATACATATATACTAGTGCTGGGCAAGTTAACGTGTTAACGCATTCGTTAATTAACGCCGACAATTATTTTATCGCGCATTAACGCATTTTTTAAATTTATTATAATTCTTTTTTTTTTTTTAATTGAAAGACAAGAGACAATACATAGACATAACAAGAGGATGACAAGAACAGTGGGATAAAAGACAGCAAACATCCTATAGTCAGTTGTGTGTGTGTGTGTGTGTGTGTGTGTGTGTGTGTGTGTGTGTGTGGACGTGTGTGGACGTGTGTGTGTATGTCCTTGAGCCTTTTGAGATGGGAAATAAAATAATAATAATTAAAAAACAACAACAAAAAAAAACAGGTAAGTATTTTTAATTTATTATTATTGTAACAGACTGTCATGTTTATCGTTTTGTATTGGAGAAATGATGTCCCTTCAGGGTTGCCGTAGAGAAAAGGCGACTTCCGCTTCTGGTCGAGGGGCGGGGGGGCAGAAATAAAGAGAGAAGCTGCACCAGCTGTTGCTCTCTCTGGAGACTACTGGACATCGCTGCGGTAAAGTCAGCAGACAGTCACATCTCCGTGGTCAACTCAGCAGACACTTACATTTTAGTGCACCTATATGCTGAAATTCACGGTAAACGCATTTAAACGGCACAGATCGGGAGCGAGTGAAGGACTCTGAAAGTTAGCGGAAAGATTAACGTGAGACGACATCCGGTTTCTTCAGACGAACATCCGGTTTTCAGAATAAGATGCCAACAAAGTATGAATTATATTCACATTAAGTATAAAACGGGCTACCTGCATCTCGTGAAACAAATGTTATTGCCCTTTTGTTCATATAGCAGTACTTTTAAAATAAAAGTGCGCAATACACTACTTTTGAATCCATTATTGAACTTTGCCGTAACAATGCGATTAATCGTAAAAAATCCATGCGATTAATCGCAATTAAATATTTTAATCGTTGCCCAGCACTAATTATATATATATATATATATATATATATATGATGCTGATAACCATGGATAACACTCAATCACATTTAAAGCAGGTGGCAACTATAACTATGTCAAAAATATTTTGCCACTAAGAGCAATCAAGTTTTAAAGAAACATCAAAAAACAATAGTGATAATATGAAGGAACTCTCAATCCCAATGTATTACCAATCTAAATGTTGTTTAGCGAGCGGGTTGACTTTCATATTGTTGGGTTTTCATGTTGTAATTTCCTTTTGTGAATTCCATGCTTTTGGATGCAATTTTGAACAATATATGGGGAAGAGCTCTACACAGAACTGGTTACACAGTATATATAAAAGCTGATAAATAAGAAGTCCTATTTGTCCATGAGATGAACCCACATGCTATTCCCCTCTTGATGCTGAACACTGAAGTGAAGAGACCCTACAACTAATGCGCCACTAAAAGCTCTATTAGCAACTGTCATACTTGCTGTTCTGCATCTGGCCACCACAAGGTGTCCCACTGTAACATTACAATGGCTGTCTGATTGATTTACTGATTGATTGACTAGTTTATTGATATTCTTTGTTGATGAGCAAAGACGCAATCTGTTTTCTTGAATAGCATAGGCCAGTGACCAAAAGTCAAGCAACAGCATTGGCCTCTACTATTATACAGATTTTTAATACAAATACTGGACAACATCTACAATAGATTTTGTAATATTTGAATGTCTTCAAAAGTTAGTTGGTTTAGAACATAACTATGTAAAATATGAGTATAAAGAACCTGTATTCAACAGAGAAAGAAAAGGTTTTGTCCCCTTCAAAAATACAAGACAGCCCTTTGATGGCAGACTGGTATTTTGCACGTGGAGGACAAAAAAATAAAAAACTGAATAAATCATTTTGAAAGACCGGTTGGTAATGAGAGTTCTTGACGTAAATAAATAAGAACACTATGAACGTAATGGTGCATATTTAATAACGAAACAATTAACTTAATGGAGTTCAAAATCCCATAATTATTTATTGAGCAGTATTATAAACAGCAGATGTTGGGAGCTGAATAATGAATGCTTCACCTTCATGAACACAACATGATTAGAAAGATCATTTTATAAAAACTACAGCATATCCCTGCTGTTTTAGTTCAGACAAGGCGAAGCCTTCGCGTCATGTGACGTACTTATTTACTTTATGGATATCTTTGATCTTCCTCACAGCTGGTGTTCAGATTACAGCAGAGCTACAATTCAAATAATCTGGTGTTGATTTGCATATGCAGTACAGTTAAGCTCGTAAAATACAAACTGCACTCACAGCTTTGCTTGTGAATTCTTGTTTGCTATGTTTTTCATTTAAATGCATAACCATATCACCCTGAGCAAGATTGCATTAAAGATACAATTTTGAAGTTTCACAAGTACTGGCTGGGTGACAACTGAAAGAACACCAATCAATGGAGGTCCATCCTGCTGCTGCAGCAAATGAAAATTTCCGATCTGATTAACATCAAAAGCACAATTAAGAGATAAGTAGCAAAGAAACCGGACATAATGGGAATGCAAAACACCAAAGCAATAACAATTAAGTACCCCCACTCCTAGGAAAATGGAGTCGTGGCTTGGTAACAGATTTAAGGACCATTTCTCAATTCATGTAATTACAATCTCATTCTGTGTATTTCCATTCTTCCTGGGGTCAAAAGGTGAAGGGTATTGTCGCTGCTGCATGATTTGGGAATACAGTGGACCATATAACACTGTTCTTGCATATCGTATGTAATTATCCAAGCAAAGTTTGAGTCCATTTAGAAGGACAAGGGCATGGAGATCAAAAACGGATATACTTATTGGGATTCCCTTTTGTTGTTTTCAAAACCGAGTATGCAGCGGGACTGCATTTTAATAAGAACAAGACGGCCATGCTTGATGCCGTCTTAGACGAGGCACAGTTGTTCTGGAAGGGAATTACTGATACACCTTAGTTTAGCGTGTTATCATCCTATCCTTTGCTAATTAGCTGTAAACATGAACTACAGCTGAGGCCGATGGGAATGTCATTTGTTTTGCAAGTGTTTGGTCATAAACCAAATTACTCGACACATTATAAATGAAGGATTCACCAGTGTTACTGCAGTTCATCCGTGGGGAACCAAAATTAATGGCAATCTATTCAATCGTTTTTGAGAAATTTCACTCAAAATCACAAATGTCACACAACACATGTTGCCAACCTTTCCTTATATTGAAGGTCATGCTCATATTGTAAATATATTGACACTGCGTTTCAGCACCCTGAGCAGCACATGCACCCGCTTCAGAGAATGAACAGTGCTATCCATCGGAGAATAACTCACAGTAAGAGAGGCGAGCGGGACCCCGGTGAAAAGCGTAACAAAATGAAACAAAGCAAACATGGCATACCATTTAGCCCTGAATACTCCTGCAGTCGGAACATGTCTATTTGGACATGTAACATTGTCTAACCGTGCATTCCACTCCTGACTACAATAATCTATCAGGACATTAAGCGATATGGTGAGTTCATGGGCCATCAAATACATCTTTAGTGATCCTTGATGTATGACGTCAAGTGCAAAGTGTTAAGACATGGCCACTACAATCCTGTGTTAAGTGTGCAACAACAAAGTTTTAATCCCTCAGCTGAATAAAGAGATGTCATCTGGAGGAGAAAAACGGCAGGGAAATCTTCAAAGAGGAGCCGTAGCTTTGAAGGTGTCGCTGGTGGCTTCAAAGAGCAACATACATGTCTCCCGATGGGCTGGAAGCTCATAAGTGTATAATGAGAGTCGCTGTGGGGGTATCTTGAGACAGGCCCTCTAACTCCCACCTATGTTTCCACCAAAGCTCTCTCTTCGCATTGAAGTGATGAGAGAGTCTTGATAAGCCAGATCTTGCATGAGCAACTGATCCGTCGGTTTTATGATTTTATCAGCCTTCATAAAAAACGGCTTTAGTCAATAAGCTGTTTTGCAAGCCATTGTTTCACTCGCAGCGCAGTTCAATATCATGTAAAGAGATTGGCTTTTTGAGATCTGTAACTTCAAAGTTCCCACAAGGAGAGACGATACTTTTAGGAGCTTTACACAATAGCCAGTGGCTTGAAACGTTGAATATTCTCCATAAGCAGGCAGTTACGGCCATAACATATCCAATAAAAGTTTCATCAGCACTGCCAGCGGTTCAATGCCAAGCATTTAATGTTCAAACAGCTGCTGCATTAGAAAGGTCCAGGATTTCTGTCCAGCCCCTGTTCAAGAACCTTTTTGATTGATATTGAACTCTTGAATTCAATGTAGCCATGAAGACAGAAACAGACTGGAAGCTATAGCAGGTTGGACATCCACTCTATACAGCTTAAGAAGTGCACTTTGCTCATACAAGAAGGGCAAATAAAGCTGCAAAAGGAGAGAGGAGAAACTGTTCGTTTTTTTCCTTCTTTCGGAAAGCTGAGAGAGATATTTCACAGAGCCTCAACAGGTATTTATTTATTTATTTATTAATTTGTTGGCAAACTGACAGATACATTTATTGTGAGGTGGAAAAAATAACTTGAATGGTTACATCGGTTGCACAGGGAGTCTCTAAAACGCTTCATTTATGCAGTGTGGTGCTTTGTAGTTAAGAAAGAGAGGTTTAAAAGGTGCTTGCAGGAAAAAACAAAAACAACGGCGTCGAGGCATTTTTTTCTCATCACGTTAGGCCTCCCATAATAAAAGAAGACATTCTTTAGGAAGCTTTGAAAAACGCTGCCTGTGCTTTGAGTAAAGTTCACAATCTCACTGCGTCCATGCTTATGTTATGCTGACAGCAGCCATTACTTTTCTCTTAATCTGCTTTTTTTCCCCCTTTCGTATTCACTCATCCGATCTTTCCCGCAGCTCCTGAATATGCATGAGGTTTGTCTGCCGTACAGGTAAATATGCTTACCATAGAGCTCCACAACATACTAAGCGTGTTCATATTTCTATGAATAGAATATGGATTCAGAGAAAAGGGAACCTTGAATGATCCAATTTAAATGATCATTGCCCCCACCTGAAGGTGATGTCAACGATATTGAAACAGAGCGGAGATCGATAGACAGACGGACAGAACAAGTTACCTAGTTTGGCCTGCTTGATTTTTGGAGAGAGAGAGAGAGAGAGAGAGAGACGCTATATGTTGTTGTTTTTTCTGAGTGTATGTAATGTATAAATGAATGAATTGTATTCAAAGAAACATTTTGTCAGTTCATTCTGGCCTGGGTGTCGGACTCGGTGTTCTGTAACATGACTCAATATGAATAAGTCAGTATTATAGGCCTGTGTCTATTTCAATGCATTTCAATGCATCACCCCCTCCACATACCATGAAATGATGTGCCCCCCCCCCCCCCCCCAACCTTGTTCACATGCGCTCCATGTTTCATGGGGTACTTTATGTATTGGTTAATCATTGCACTGCGATCATATTTCCCCATCACTCTCGATAACTTTTGCTGCATTTCATGTAATTCCTGACACACAATTTCAACATTTTCACACGACAAAACTACAAGAATCTTGCATCAGACTTTTTTTCTCAAGATCTCCATCGGAACATCCAGCAAGAACAATGGAAGTGCTGTGTAATATACGTATATATGTAATCTACGCAGAGGCAATATCCCAGATTACACAGAAAAGTCATTACTATCCTCATCTCGCCATACATTAACTCAACACAGATTGATAGGAAACCCTCAGGCTGACTTAGATTACAAGGGTGCCATGCTGCGCAATCCCCCAAACCAAGATCATATTTTAATTTGACATGTTTGCCGATGTGAGATCTACATCGGTAGTCCGAGCCAGTCCAATAACCTTTCCATGTGGGTAATTACAATCTAAGCTGCTGCATTACAGCAATGCGAGGGGCTGGTGAGCGTGGCTGCACATGAGTTCTAAAATTAGAAAAAGAAATTCAACTAGCTCTTTGTGGATGTGTGGGTGATGTAACGCTGCACATAAGATATGCAATACTACACCTGAAATACTTTGTGAATTATCATACGTTCGGCTGCAGACTTCTGAATAAGTTACAAGGTGAAGCGAATGCTTCTTGACAGAAACAATAGTGTGCTACAACTTGCCTTCTCCACGCATCCTACGCAAAATAATCCATTTTGACAAATAGCCACTGACATTCTGCATTGCACTATTGGTAAGTCATGAATGACAAGGGCATAACATGAGACACTATGCTGTTAAACCGCTGAAAAAGGCGAGGATTATTTGCTGCTAAAGATTGTGTTAGCGGGTCAATATGAGGCAAACACCTTCTTTAATGAGTTCAGTCTGTGATTAACCTCTTTTGTTTAGAGGGTTTTCATTAAATGCAAGGCCTTCATACTGTATCTGTGGAGAGAGTGGGGATGGAGGAATGAAAATTGATTTCCATCAATCTCGATCTTGACCTTCCTACTTTTCACATGTCAGGGAGACATTGCATATTGACTGACATGCTGTCAACTCTGGCAGAGGGGAAACGATTTGAGAGTGCCTTCTTCACTTTTGGACCTACAGACAAAAGACAAGTCAGGTATAAAGCGCAGCACCCTTGCATTCCATAAGGCATGCGTTTACCCATACAACGAGAGACAAACAGATGATTATTTATTGATTATGTGGTAACAAACTCACACTAAAGGTTTGCTGAGGACAAAGCAGGTCTTTGTAAATGATACAACTAGCACAGTATAACAAATAACGTATTTTAAATTAGTAAGTTAGTATGCAGTTCACAAAGTATAATAAAACTTGGTAGAGTCAAATATCGACTACATTTTAATGCATGCTGGCCTTCGTAGAACAATCCCAGCTGGCTTTGGCAGCTTGAATGAATTTTGATGTTTTCTATGTGGGTGTGTGCCAGAATAACAGGAGTTGAGTTGCAAATACAGTCCGCTAACCTACTATTGTGACTTACAGATATTCTCTTCAGGCACACGCATTGGGGAGATGGCAACTGTGAAAGAGAGATGAAACGGTATAGGCATGATCCTCTTGATCCCAGTTGGTTTTGTTGCTTAAGATTTCGTACTTTACACTGTTCTCTTGCCATTTAGCCTCGTTATTCATTTAGTTAAATATCTGTCATCTAACACATGTCAAAGAAGTCAGCTGTCAAGCACACAAAAACAATTGTCGAGGACATTTCTTTATATAAAAGAACAGGAGCGAAAGAAAGTGATAGTCATGACCAAATGTGACTTGACAAGTCAGAGACAGATGTAAACACTTTAACGTAACATGGTCGTAATAGCCAATGTCACCTCATTTGTCTGTTTCGAGATGGGTCAGAAGAAGACAAAAATATATCACCATAACCTTCAGGTAATTTAATCACAATGTATTAAGTAAGATTAAAGGAAGAGAAATGTGCACATCTGCCCTCATCTGCTTCATGTCATTTGGAAAGAGCTGACAGAATGCTCTGAAGCTGCAACTAAAAGAGGGACTTTTAAATGACTTTTACAGAAATAAATTCAGGTTAGTATTATGAGAAAACAAATTTGGCGCATTGAAACATGCAAACATTCTCACATCACTAAAAGGGGGGAAATACATTTTCAATCCGTATACTGTCAGTCTACACTGTGTAACCATCTTGTATTTGAACTGGTAATAGAATATTCACATTTTGATCATATTTCTTTTTCTTGTTTTTTTTTCATCATCTAGAAAGCTGCATAGAGGGAGCAATAGTAAGGCTAGAGAATGGGTTGGCCCACTACGGAAATTATGGACACTAGAACCCTGAACAGCTGCTTTTCTTGACACAAGCAAAATGATTTTAACATTCCGGGACAGATTATTTTCTGATGTTATAGAGAAACGTAATAGAGGAAAAAAATGTTAGCAGCGGAAAATGCAGGAAAATTGCACTGCACCATTTGATCTGCATACAAACGACCTCAGATGTGCCTCTCTCGCACACCTTGGCACAAGCAGGTTTTTTGATGCAATAACAGGTGCAAGAAAAAACAAAGTACAACTGGTGCCATATAGATAAGATATATATATATATATATATATATATAATATGTCCTTTTCCTTGGAATTGTTTAGGGGCTCCCAAGAGTTCACACAGCAGAACAGCACCAGACAGGAAACAGTCACACACGAGAATCTGTGTACTGAAGCAAGCTTAAGCTGTTAATCTGTCCTGAAGACACAGCCTGGTTTCAAGCATTGTAAGGTGCTTTAATGTCAATATATTAACAGGTCAATACTTCATGAAAGGTTCAGTGTCTGTTTTCATGAACCTTGAGGGGAGATGATGAGCACTGTAGAGCTTTACTGATGCATCAGTAGATATATTTGTGAGAACAAAATCTAAAGTATGCTTGCTTTTGGTTGTAACAAAGACCTTTTCACACAAAGCCATCATATCTGTGCCATAAGCTTCTCACTACTTGAGTATGGTAGTTGCAGCAAGAGCTGTGATTGGTCAGCATGGCCGGCTTATGTTTTCTCCAGGCAGCAACCTCAGGTTCTGAAAATGGAAGCCAATGTTGAAGTGCCTTTAGCTTGTATTCTTTCTAATGAGCAGCAGGGGGGCGACTCTTCTGGATGTAAAATAAGTCTTACTGTATGGAAGTCTAAAAATAAAATGACTCTACTTCTCACTTGATTTACTATCTCAGTAAACATTGTGAACATGAGTCTCAATCACCAGTTTCAAGTCTTCTTCAATACAGCATGATGTTCATTTAGTAAATGATGGTCCATTTAGAGTCAAATAGGTGATAAAGCAGGGTATGCTTTAGTGCGGGTTACCTTGTGATTGACTGCCTCTACCAGAGCTGTTAAAGTCACAAAACCACAGTCCACAAACCAATGGTTGACTTCATGACGACTACTTCGACTTATATACAGTTTGTTTTTTTCAGTCGAGTTTCTAAGCCAGGTTGAGACAACATAAGCGCATGCTTATCTTCGTCTTTTCAGTAACACACATCTAGCAATGACCACGATCCTCGCTCTCCATTACTGTGAATGAAACGCCATAAATGCAGCCCCCTTTCCATCTTCGCTCGTATCACGAAGTGATGAAAGGAACGTAATGACAATTGCCAGGTAACTTGGGTATATAATTGCAGCACAATAATGCTGGATCAAGTGTAGTGTCCCAGTCACGTCCTCTTCTGCCTCCTTCCAAAACACACGAGAGAGACATGCAGCCATTACGGCCCAATCACGTTGCCTTAACATTGCCAAAACAAATTAGACAATTTTTGTTTTCTTCACTGCCAAGGCAATCAAGGGGTCAGTCGGTGATTTTAACGTATTCTCGGCTCTTGCCTTACAAAGTGAACAGAGTTTTGTCAAACAATCAATTGCATAGTTGATAAATAGACAAGGTGTTTGATAAGGTTTCCCATACAGTAAGTCATGATCACCTACCCTGGCTATCCAATACAAGACAAAGATTTCTCACGGTTTGCACTGGGCACATTCAAACTTTGATTTTAGTATTAATGGGTTTTGATTCCTCTGTTAAATGAAAAGCCTTTCTGCACAGTTCATATGGTTGAAGACAGAGACATAGCGTGACAGAGACAGGTTTAGTAATAGGCAAACATTTGCCATCAGCGGAGAGAGGCATGTGTTTAAGCTTCAAGAATGCAAATGTTCCTGTTAGTCACACAGTGTAGTTGTGTAATGACATTCCAGTGTGTAATGGAATAAATAACTGCCTTGCCTAATGATTACGTTGCTACAATTCTGGGCAGATGATCAATTATCAAAGTTAAATCTCCTCATGAATGCAATGGTAATTCATTAACTTGTATATTGGCTTCTTTAATGATGTTTGTATTAAGGTCTAAAATCACTGTGAGGGAAAGTATGAGTAGTGTAAAGTTGAGGTTCAATCGCTTCATTAAACAGAGACACAATCCTACATCAGGATTTAGTAATTACAGATTACGACAGATTCATACATTTCTTTTATAGGTGGAGTACTCTTTAGTGCTAAAACATAACATAACCAATTGAATAGTACTACCAGAATTAAACATAACATTTCAATTATTGTATGCTTCATATGCTGGAATGTAATGCATCAAAACCAGTGTCAAAATCACCTGATGAATAGAAGAACACATTAATTGAGCCACAGCCGGAGAGTTAACCCGTGCCAAGTCTGGAGAATAGTGAAAAAGAATATTATTGTTCTCCTTCAGTGCCCATTAACTCAGACTAGGAAGAGCTGAGTGCTGTCCACTCACTGCAATTTCATGCTAATTGAAATTTAATGGTTTCTTTGGCCTATGCAACACCCTTCCACCAAGTTTTATGAAAATCAGGCCTGTATTTTTTTCATAACCCTGCTGACAGACAAACAGACAGATACATCGGCACCTCCAGTTATTCAGGGCTACCAGAGCTTCATGATAATCAAGTCCAGATACAGCTCTGAGGATATGACAGGTGGAAAATAAACACTCAAAATTATAATTACAAGTATTAATTCTTATTTATGTAGCTTGAATTATGGCACTGCAATTGACTCTGGAAACTGAAGACACTTAGCTGTTTTTAACAATGTTGGATGTTTTCAGAACAGTTTTTCTGTTCAGTAAAAAAAAACAGGTAAAGCCCTCACACTCACACAATGATGCTAGAACGACAGTCCTGCTCCACAAGAGCACAGAACCTCCATATTTTAATCATAACATTAGCATTTATGAATAGACAGACATGAGATATGCACCAGGCCTGTTACCACACAGGATCATGAAAAAATTAATCTTTTTCTTTTTTGTTTTAGGAAAAATTACAAATGTCACAACGTGATGCATTTTCCCTCCAAAGTCATGTGTCTGCACCTCTATCAGCTGTGTCCATTTTGAAATGCTCTACACACATGTCAAACGGATCAACTAGGCATTGACCATAGCCCCTTACCAACGTTAGCAGTATTAAGTAAACATTCATAAATACAAAAAACCATCCACCTACTTATGGACACACCTTCAAATGAAAGACTGGCCTGACCTGCAGAAATAAAGGCCAAGTTGGAGCAAACTGTAGTTCTCCTTGAAGAGCTTCTGTGTACTAGCATCATTTGGATACACACAGTGAAACCTCACTCTGCAGGACTTTACACAGTTTATACAAAAAGATTTACTCGAGTGTGATGAGAATCCTGAATGGGAATCACTTATCCTTGTTGCTGATTTTATCTACGAGCCACGCAACCTTCAGCGGGCGTAGTACCGTACAAGAGTGAGTATATCTAAATTACTTTAGTGCTTCAAGTCTACTTCACCTTCACTGTTACAAGTAGTCAGAGCAGAAAAAAAATAATTTCCTCTATGTGTATGATTTCCCTTTGGATGTGCGTGGGCCGAAGCCAACACGATCACTTGTCTAACATCCATTGAGGGGAAGTGAAAAAGGAAAAGGGACATCCAACGTGCAAACCTGGTGGGGAAGGTGATAAGGCTGTTTACCAATGTTCAGCCCATAGAGGGTATTTACATAAGCCCAGAGGCACATGAAAGCTGGCCAGCTGTGCCTGCACTGAGGCTCTTGTCTTTTTGGCTTTGAGACAGACAGTAATGCGGTGTGCCTCAAACACTCTCGAGTATAATCTCACCTGCCAAATGGTACACAATATAAACAACCCCCTGTGACCAATGGCTCTTGTTCATGGGGTTTCCAAAGTGGTGAATGAGGAAGTACTTTGTGCAGCAGATGCCTGGATTTGTCCTTTTGTGTAACTTCCTCTAGTCTACAACTATACATTAACTAAAATATTGTTGTCAAGTGTTACCCCTTGTTGGATCTATTGGTCATTGTGTGTATGAAAATCAAAATGTTTTCACCGACGGAAGAATACCCTGTGATGATTAAGTGTGAAGCATGTTTTTGTGCCCTGATTTTCTGAGAACCTTTGAGAATGCACCACACTTTGCAAATCTTATCAGGTCTGTGCAATACTTCCTTCAACATCATCATAAGGCTTGTTGAGCTTGCCTCTCTGCCCACTGCTTTACATCCATACATGTGATAAAAACCAAAGTGTGAGGGCTGATCAATATTGCTTTAGTCACTTTGTTATGGGTATGATATTAAAAATGAAAGAGATCATTACTTTTGCATCCATATTGCACAGACAAAAATATATATATTTCATTGGTCTCCAAACATCAACATAATAGGCATGAAGTTTGCATATTGTAGGTGTCAGCATTATTTTTACAATTCCTTTTTTTCACTGCACTTGTGTCCTGAAACAAATCGTGCTTTAATGCATCTTTTCATTATGACTCAACAACGAGACTTGATAGAGAACCTTCTCACACTTGGGGACACCTGATCAAGGTGGTGCTCGAATCTTTAGCACTTCAACAGCACGGGAGAGGCCGCGTCATGAATCTAACATTGCCTGACAACATGAATGAGCACTCTACCTTGTTGAGGATGCAGTACAAACAGCAAGCTGTACATCTTAAGGTAAATCCAGTGGACTGCAGGATTGTTCAGTTGCACATACCATCCACCCATTGGAAGTGAAACAGAGCAGCAAAAGAAGAAAAAATGACTTGTAATTTTTGTTACTGTATGTTACTGTTGTTACTCTGAAATGCTGGCTGTGGACTTGCAACCATGCCTGTCTTAGGACGAAACATTTAATCCTTGCCTATGTATTCCATGTAGCCACAACATTACTAATTCAGTTAATTTTGTGTCCCACAATAGTAACAGACACTGGTGCTGGTTTGTGTTGCAACCCATCCCCCTAATAAAAATGGCAGTTACACAATCAGCAATTAAGGCAACGCTGATTAAGCGATTTCCACCACTGCATTGATTAACACCACCATTTGCATGACAACTATTAGCATTTGTCAACCCACTATGAACTGACATTGTTTTTCAGTTTAATTGGCTATGTATCTATGTCAAAACAATGCAATTTTATAGATGTCTCGTGTGGCCTTATTAACTCTGATTTCCAAGTATCAAATTTCAAAGTTGCCTTATAGCTGAGAAGCGCTGCTTGGCATGACGTCTAATCAGCAGTGTGACAGTGTCTCTAGTTGTGATATGAGGTCCGTTCGCTTCCCATTAGTATTTGTCTTCCCCTTGAATGTTACTGCGATTGTTGCAATTTTAGTAAACAACACTCTCGATAATATCATACCCTGGTGTTTACATTTTTATCACATTGCAGTGACAATTGCATGCGCATAATAACACATTATGTACAGCCACGATCCTCTTCTACCATATTGAGAAATGGAGTAGGAAGATTCAGAAAATTATAGTTTATATGGCAAGTTTCAAATACATTTCCCTCAGTAGCGTAAAGAACCTTGAAGAATAAGTCTGGTGTCTTGTTGTCAACAAATCCAGTGAAAAGACTAAAACCAACAATGAATTCATTCTATTGATATGTTTTGTCTGTGTGACACAGCGCCCCATTGTCTACAAAAACTAATCAAATACATCAATGAGCCACATTGTTACACTGGGTGCCTGGATCTGCAATCACCACTGCTGAAAATAGTTTGCAGCATTTACCCCCGTTTTAGTTACGTTTTGTTAAAACTGCAGTGCCAATTTAAGACCCGACACTCTGGCCTTTTGTTTATCTTTTGCATTAACATATGATTTGCAGTTTGTCTGCGGTGCTAGAATTCCTATCTGAGTGAGCACAAGCTTTCACTATTTCTTTGTGTTTACATACCAAGGATAACATGGGATCTGTTACTTTATACCCATTCATCCACATTTTTGTAAGCATTTCAACAACAAAAAGTCACACTTTTTGGTTCAATTTTACTTTCCCCAAAAACAAAAACGTGATTACTGCTGGAGGCATGGAAGTCAAGTCTTTTAACCCTTGTGTTGTCTTCACTTTCTGTATACACTACTTGTCCTAAGGGTAAAAAATGACCCACCTTCACTAAACCCCTAAAATAAAACAGCTTGATTGCATTTTAAATCCCAAATCTATTTTGCATGAAGAAACAACCTGTCATTCATCACAAACTGTGAATATCTAAGTTTTTCCTCTTCACAGTGCAGAAAGACTGTGTTTAATCAGTGGAATCCACTTCTCCCAGACCTCTCTTATGGCCGCAAGTTTGTCTGTCACACGCCTTGCAGGTCTTGACTCATGATTATCAAATCGTATCGTTTTTGATAAAGTATGAAAGACTTTCAGTGACATCATTGCACGGAAAATCGCCCTTCCACTCTCTGCATCCCAAAGACTAGATGCAGCCTCACCTCGGGACCTATACACACCTGCTGAGAATAGCAGCCCGAGCAGGTCAATCTCATCCATCCATTTCCAGTTGTCTGGGGGTGCTGTCATCTGCAGCACCTCTATAGCCTCTGACTGCATTCCCCATTAGTAAACAATGCTTTCAGGAAATGTTTATTCTCTCTGATCTTGTTTGTATTATGTCTGTGAACTTCAGCCAGGTGTGGGGTCGTGGAGGGGACATGCTGCATATTCGCGAGAAAGTTTTTGTTTTCCCTGAGTTCAATCAGTAGCACACGTAATCTCAATTTCTTGTGTGTGTGTTGTTGTGGTGTGTTTTTTATGGTTTCTGTAGTATGAAAATGATTTTATAACTACCGGGTCAAAAATGACCCCTAAGACACTTGTTTCCACTTGTTTCATGCATACAGTGTCTTTTTAGACATAACTTCCAACATAGGTTGGCTTAGTTTTTATGTTTACCTACGCAACATACATACTTGGATAGGTTCGGGCAACAAATGCACTGGGTTCGGCTCAGGAAAAGACTACGGTTTGAGTTCAAATTTGTACGTTTGTTATATAAAATAAGTAAGCGTGGTATCTGACTGGTGTTAACGAGGCTACGTGACAGAACAGCAGTGTCTTGGGTGTAAATCCTGTTTGTTTGACCCATCCATATACACAGTCTTTCATGTACTTTAGTAAAATTTCCATATTTAGTAACCCCAATCAGTTGGAGTTGTTTTTTGTTTCAATGCAAAAACCCAAATCCCACTGCCTTGGTGGCCATTTTGACGGAGCAGCTCTTGTTTTCTAGAAGTTGATAGGTTCTCTCATGCAAAAAATAATGATTAATCAAGTACCTTATCGGGATTGATCAACCATTTGATGCAAAGTAGAATGAACACCAGTGAAGTTGCTTTCTTTATCCATGCAGACCAGTCAGGTTCCATAACTACACAAACAAAAATCAACAAAATCCCAATTTATTTTGCTGGCATTTGAGGCAACATGTGGGGTCAGGAGGCTCTTCTGCAATCACTGCTGTTATTTCGACAAATGTAATCCATGCTTTTATTTATGATCTTTCATACTAACAATTTTCATCAATGTGTACTTTGCATTTTGGAAAGCGGAGTTCTACTTTGCTGTACTTTTAAGTTAAGCTAAAAGCTGTATTAAACATGCTCAAGCTCAGTAATGTTTTAACCTTTACACACTTCAACAGTGGTTGTGGCATGTATCCAGATTCTTCAGTCTGTAAAAACACGAAACCGTGACACATTTATATAGTGCATGCTGCGGTTATTGTGGGGGACAAAGCACCTGTGAGGACAGTTTATATTCAGCCGGGCATTCAATTTCCCCCATCCTAATAAACTATAGTCTGGTGTCATGATAGTCACAGCCCCCCGCGGGTGCTCAGTGCCTTGCCTGTAGTGTGGGTCAGCAAAACAGTCAACAATGGCTGTGGCCCTGTCTCTGTGGGGAGTTGAACTTTCCCACTGACACAGCACCGCAGATTTTCTCCTCACTGAAGATGTGAACTCCATTCGCTTCTTGAGTAATTACACTCATTATCTTCCCTGCCAGCTACCAAATGGGGTGGGGGGGCTGCCCAAGAAGAAAGAGATAGGTTTGAAGGTTCTGGATCTAAAGCAAAAGTAATGTAAAAGTGGGTAGTTTCATGTCATGCTAGCACTGAATAAAATGATATTGTGACCATGCATCTTAGTGCCAAAAATAAGTTCTTCACCTTTATAATAATGTTTGACTGGTTCGCAATGAAAACCCTATGTTTTTTTTTTTTCCATTTGACGACTGAGCGGCATTCTTAGAGGCTGATTCAGGTCAAATGTAGTCTCTAAAGTGACATCTCTCTCCTCAGGATGTTTAAAGCTTCAACTCCAGTAGCACCAACACAGTGGGGGACCTACACCATAAATATTTGAAGTCAACTACCTAGGAGAGTATTTACTTATGTCATTCACCATTTTCATCACCATTTCCCATTAAATGACCAGCGGGGAATATGGAGTTGGCAAAAGGCACTGAAGTGAAGCAATAAATTCCTCTTCCTGTCAGTATCAATGTTAGCGTGGCTAATGCCTGACAGCCTCGGGGCCAAGAGCAAGCCGTGCTACACAAGCACTCTGCCATGGAGAGAGCTGCTTTATCATACTGTAAGCAGATGGGAGAGAGGGAGCCACGGGAGGAGTATAGATTTGTATTTTGTACATTGTTATGAGGGAACACAGATAAGGCTCTCCCCATAGGAGGATGTGGTGAGAGTATAGGAATCAGAATACATTTCCCCATCTGGAGTGGATCTTACATCTGTGAGGTGCATTTCCCTCATTTCAGTTGTCTTTGTGTTATACCTGCTGTATCTGATAGTGGGTTTGTCCTGCGTGGCCTTAAGTTTTACCGACATATCCCTTTCATCATTCTGAATTTCACCTCTATCATTTTTCTCTTCATCCATCAGTCCTTTTTTCCACTTATTTCTGATTTACTGCTTTCTTTATGGCTGTTTTTACCTGGTGCTATGAATTTATCTTTGTTATGGCTACACAATTTCCCTGGAAATCAATATATCTATTCAAAAAACATTAACTCCCTTTCTATTGCATTTATAGGTATGAAAGTCCTGCAAGTATTGGCCTTTCAACCTTGTGAATTTAACTTTATTTTCAAAGAGAAACACTCAAAGTATTCAGTACAAAGTTAAATGGAAGATTGATAGAACTTTTGGCAAAGTCTCCCTCAAGTTTTGATTCTGCCCTATACTCCATAATCTAATACATGAAAGAAATACTGGCTGATTATGTCTTTCATGAAACACTTGATAAGAAGCACAGCCAAGAGACAAGGCAGTTAGACACTGAGGGGACAAACGCTACCCTCTCTGCTCCCTGGCACAGTTTTCATCCAGAAATAGATTTGGATCTCAATGTCTCACTCTTCACCTCATCAGACAAATGACAAACCTTGACAGTTCAATCAGGCTTCATTTGACCTATATGGCAAACAAGCAACCTAATGCAATGCAAATATTGGACAAATTCCAGGTTTTTGACACTGTGAGCAGGTTATCAAGTTTTGTTTGCTTAGATCGGCACAGTGACAGGATATCTGGTGGAAAACAGTTTTTTTTGCAGCAGTCATCCCTTTTTTTAATTATGCGCAGATGTTAAAGAGTATGCACAGATGCCTGTAAACTCTGACCCTGCTTAATTGATGTTGACGCTCCTTGCCTGATGTTTACAACGGATTTAAAAAATCAATTGACCCTTCACTGAGCCCCATCCCCTTGATTATAGTTGCCATTCCTGTCAAAATTTCCCTTGAAGAAAGGCACATATGCAGTTTATAATGATGGTGGCGGATTTTTCTTTTTTTTTACTCACTCAATTTGAGAGAAATGCAGGTTTTCATTTCTAGCCGGTGACCAACATTTGGTGGCCGAACGTTTCAGCTGTAGCAAGCTGGCAAGCTAATTAAGTCTTACTTTGTGAGTTTGTTGAAAACTTTGGCTGACTGGTTGAAAAATAGGAATCCTGTAATAGGGAAATTGTGAAAATCCACATAATGGCTGCTTACATGACATTATGCTAAGAGATTGGGGCTACAGCTACATGTCCCGGACACAGGATGTCTGCATCCTCACCAGTTGACGATCCACGTAGACGACATGGAAGTAAAGAAAAGCATTACTCTGTATTCTTGTATTTTACAAGCAGTATCATCAGAAAAAATATGAACATAACCCATTTTAGATGATTACCATAGCCGTGAGAACATGTTCCAAGTGGGGGGATGCTGTGGGGCTGACTCAGTATGTGTGAGTTGGAGGTGGGAGGTCAAAGCAGATAAAATCCTGAAACTGTGGAGTCTGGACTGTGGAATTATTTTAACAGTGCAGCCAAAGATTAGGCTAAAAGAAACAGTGTAGACCTAAACATAAGAATCCTATTTTGTTAAAGTTCACCAGTAGATGTCAAGGATGCATCATTTGTTTGTGGATGTGTATGTTTGTGAGAGAGAGAGAAAGAGAGATCATGTGCGCTGCAGGTGCTACTGTCAGCTGTTGTTTCGTATCCACAGGGTTTTGCTCTTTTTGAAGAATTCATAAAGAAATCCAGTAAAAAAAAAATAAATTCCGTTGCCAATTCTTGTGCTGTTGCGCGCCTGATTGCAAGTATGTGATGGTGAGACCTAAACTTAATTTCCAACCAGACTGAAAATCTGAAGGATCCACTGTTACACTTACAAATATCAAAATATCATTAGAATATGAACATAAAACAACAACAATCAAATCAAAGTTTTTATTAATTTATTTACAGCATCTGCCAGGGTGTAGTGCTGCACCCTCTGCACCCATACTTCCCATGGCCTTGCATAGTGAAGAAAAATGTACTTCGACAAGCAACACATACTAGATGTATGCTCTATTATGCTGTCTGCTCTAGTGTGTGTTCTGGTAGATATATTGGCTGTTAAGCTATTGTTTGGATTTTCAAACAGCTTATTTCAAGAAAAATGTCTTTAAGGATCAGGACTAACCAATGAGGGGGCACTCTGTAACTACAACAGACATGTTTAATTTTACCCTTAATTCTGTGAGTTACTTGATAGTAACTCACAGAATTAACGTTAATTAGCGACAGCTGATATGATCTGCCGCCGGGAACGTCTGTCATTTTAACTTTGGAAAGTCATTTTAACTGTCAGTGCTGCCTAAAAATGAGAAACTGCTATACCCTGGATGTTATGTACACTGCTCTCTGCTAACGACAAAGAGAGAGGAGAGATATCAAAGCCTAGCAAATCTTTGTATTTTGATAAACTCACTGTGAGAACTCAACGTCACTCCCTGATGAGCCCAAATCTTTGTTTAACATTCCTATACCTTATATGTCACTTCTATATGGCCCTCAACGGCTTGGGACATCTCGGGACGGTTATGTTTGCTGAGCTGTGATTGGATAACCGCTGTTCTGGAAGGGGTTTGCTGAAAGGTCAATTCACAAATCCATGTGGTTCCTGAAAAGGACCCGAGTGGACAGAAGGAAAGACACATCAGGGACTGAATATGTGCCCATCAATGTATGAAACCGTATCTTCAATCATAGCGTCATATTGCTGCCCAAAATCAATATACATGATTATTCCGGCTCCATGATGACAGAGCCAAGGACTGGTGAGAAGTGGGGTTTTTTTTATGAAAGGAGTTTCATAAGATTAGGTAAACAGATCATGATTGGCTGAACAATGCCATGGCCTTTTGTATTGGGCTGAGACAATAAGATAAGAAGCTAAGTCAATGAAAGCCTTGTAAGGGGGCTGCTCCTGTGATCAGTGCTATTATTACAATGTGTGTATGTATTGATTCAGTCAGTCACAGCCAAACAGTGGTTAATCAATGGACAATAGCTTATGAAAAAAAAAAAGGTTTTGCTTTTAGTCCATTCCCTCATAATATTAGGATGCATGTTCCTTGGTTGACGTGAGTTGGATTGCTCCCTGTGTTAGGGCCGAAGGCAGACATGCCCATGCTGTCCATACCAATATTGTTTTCGTTCCGTTTAGCCATGTAGCACACATGCCGCCTCTTTCTTTTTGTCGACATTATACCCTTTCTGGAATTTAAAGCAGATTCTTTTTGAAGCCTGTATTAGATGTGACACATTTGGAAATGCTCTCTTTCCGGTGTTTTTGTGAGCCCACATTCAACATCTTAGTACTGTAATTTTAAAAGAACTTGACCCGACTGTCAGCCCCGCTCTTTTCTCATCCACACCTGTGTTTTTCTTTCTCTTTTCCCTACATCTACTCATTTCCCCATTATTCTGTCTGTCCTTCCATTTTCTCTCATCCTCTTCCCCTTTCTTCCCTCCCCAGCCATTCATTACTGTTCTCTGTGACGTGTACCTGGTGGCATGCTCTCATCCTCTCTCAGCGCTCTCTGTGTGCTCATTCATTCACTTTTAATCATTCACAATGGCAGTGACCATCATTCCCAATTTCCTCAGTCACTGGGCTGACAGCAAAGGGATAGTAAAGCTGTAGCACTTTATGCATGCTGATAAAAAAATAACAAGACGAGAATTCCTTTCACTCTCTCATGTCTTCTCCAGCTGTAGTTATATTGTAGTCTACTTGAACAGAATCATTTTCCTGTGAGGGTTGGAATAACAGATATAAATAAATCCAAACGCAACACTTGAGCGGCTCCACTCAGAATGTAGGAACAGGGTTTTGCAGCACTATACTTTATGTTGCACTGTGCAATCGTCCAGCCAGCCATACTTCAATAATTAGTTTTCTTTTGTGTTTATTGATGAAAGGAAATAGTAGTTTTAGTTTAATTTCTGAGAGGATTGTTTGAGAAGAATAGTAAAGTAGTTTTGAAACCATTTCAAAACCATACAATTTACTGCTTTTTATAAAAAGGTGGAATAATATTGAGCAGGATTGAGTTCAGTCTATTGGTCCGGTCTTCCACAACAGTCTCTGTTTCTCATGTGGCCCCTTGGGAAAAACAATTGCCCACCCCTGCTCTAGAGCCACCATGAGGTTGACATTAGAGGTTTTGAGTAAAATGTCTCAACTATTCAAAGGATTGCCATTGAATTTGCTACATTTATTCAAGCCTCTTTTGGGACAACCTAGAAACCCATTAGCTATAAATCTGACAACAGATGTTCTCATGTAGCCAGTGGATAATTTATAGAGCTTACTAGTTCCAGTAAAAAACTATGACCAGATGAAGTTTTCAATTTGCTTAATACTGTGATTTATAACTAAATACTTGAAACTAATGATATTCCCTTTGTGTTTATTGCCAAATGTTTAATGTTACAACCATAGCTTTCAGACATTTAACTCATTATTATAGATTTAATGTAGCAGCAAACAACTATTTGTTATCTAAAGATATAGTGGAGTAATGTCTACCTGAGCAGAGAATTAAGTCACTCTCACTCTGTTTGTGTTGTAATCCGAGCTTCCCCTTGCTTTGTTGACATAGACGGCTGGCCATGCATGCTTTTAGCGCATGTTTGGGCATGTGAGCGTGCCCTACTGGCTAGCTAGACAATTAACGTAAGTTTCAGGAGCCTGAAATACAGCCTTCCCTCTCTATGATAAAGCCCTCCCAATATGTTATGCTATTCCAGACTCCTGGGATTGTATCAAGTGTTGAAAATGTGAAATGGCAGTGCAAATGGCAATACCTAAAGCTACTTAGCAAGGCCATTTATTGCTAATACATGTGGGTCTGTGTGTGAGTATGTGTGTATCCTTGATTGGCTGAAAATGGATGTGGAAGCATGCCAATTTGGTTTAGACAATTTGCCTTTATGTATTCTGATAATACGATGGTTTTTATGAAAGAATAAAAATATTGCATGTGTGCATCTACAAAGATGCAACTTTTAGTCGTCCTTGTTGCTGTGGTGGAACATTTGAATATTTTAGTTGGGGTAATGAATGTTGACTGCAAGTCTAACCTGCAAAAAGTATAATGGTCATGTCAAGGGTACTTACTGCACACTTTTTCAGTTATCACTATTCATGAGAGGCAAACAACCTGCAATTGACACAGTGTGGCATAACTTTCCCTCTGACCGCTCCCCCTTGACCATCAATCACCAAGACGGCCCATTCATCAAGTTGCCTCGTTGGTTCGGCCCCCTTGTGACACACAAACGTTTTTCCAATTTAAAATCTGATATTGATGGAGCATTGCGTCCTGCTGCAGCCTCTTTGAGCCTCGCTGGGGCCAATACCTTTATCCATATGCTCGCTCACTTGCTGTGGTCATAATTCAAAACACACAATTTCCATACAGGGTTCAGAAAGTCATGCCTTTATTGGCCAACTACTGTGACAAAAAAAAGAGAGAGAGAAACACCCATTTTTTTGTTAGACTACTAGTTGTTCATGGTCTTTCTGATCTTGTGATCAAACAATACACCAATGGTTGCTCCCAACACTGTTCAGTTTGTGTTATGTTGACGTACTTAGTTTGCAGTGCCTCCAAATTCCCAAAAAAATTCTTCCAGGTCCATGTTGATTGATGGAAACTTCCTTGTTCACGCTTGAGCATGAAAATACCGTCAGTTAGCCAAAAGGAAATAAGGGAATTTGAGGGCACTGTATTTGCCTAAAAATCTGACCGGTAATTTGTTTCAACTCATTCACTTAATGTTAGGGCCGTTATTTTGTTTTATCCAAACTAATCAGTTTCCTGCCAACATTATTTCAATTATCATGAAATACACACATTCAAGACTTGTTATTTCAATTAGGTCATTAACAATATCCTGTACATGCGTCAGTCCACCATTGCTGCCAATTTGTGGCCATTTTTTGTGGTGATAACTCATGGATTTAGTTAAATAGCTAGAAAGCTACATTAAGGGATGATATCCACAATCTTAATTTTGCCTCCAAACAGCTGATTAATATTTTTTTGCTGTGCCAAGCTTTGCTCTCGCTGATGTCATGGCTAGGCTGCAGGCTGGGCTGGGCTAGGACGACTTCTGTCTTGAGAAATTGCATTTTGCAAGAGATTGGGGTTATCGGCTCATAAGGAAGTTCCTAGAGAGTGCGCAGCACCAGCAGTAAATCCATTGTGCTAGAGAAGGCAAGACAGGGTTCTGTCATCTATCTATCTACAAAAGGTGCTTCACCAAGGAATGCGCAAGAAACGATCACTCTCCATAGCCTTCATTGCAGGAGAAAATAGCTAAAGCATATGCTTTGACTGCTGATGGGGCCAAATTATTCTCTACTCATTTTTAAAGGTAGGTTTACACCCAAGGCAAGGGACATGTCGTGGGCCTAAGCCTCTCTCCACACAGTAGCGCTGAAAAGCAAACCATTTACTTGCTGTGGTAGAAGCGGCTCTTGCACCCTGGATAGCATGCACCACTGTAGGGAGCAACCCTAACCTTTCCAAGTGCTCTAGTTCAGTGGCCAGACCCACAGTCACTGAGAAGGCGGAGGATTGGATGGTCCAGCTGAGACCGTGCATCTCTGTGACATGGGAGCTGCCATGGTTTCCCCACCAGCACCTGCTCCATAGCTGGGAACCACTTGTGCATTCGGGTGGCACCACAATGATTGTTAGATTATCTTCCTGAATATACGCTTAAAGGAGAGGAGCTGTGGAAAATGCATAAAGTAAAGCTTTAGGCCGCTCTTACTGGAGGGTGGTCTGTTGTGTTCATGGAGTCCGCATTGTGTATTCTGTTGTCAGGCGAACAGATCCACCTTTGTCTTCCCAAACCAGTCCTACTTTAATGGGTAGTAGTAGGACCCAATTGCATCACACAAGAGAGCAGAAACAGTTGGTATTGACTTTCAATGCCAAACTCAGAAGGAGCACAGCAGGGCTTGTAAACCAGCACACAGGCAGTTCAGGTGAAGGTAACGGTACCGTAGAGGAGCAGTCAGGAGATGTAGTTGTGATGGCAGAGGATCGGGAAACCAGGGAAGCTAACAGTCCAAGCAGACAAACCAGTAAGGGACACGCAGAGGATTGGGAAGCTATAGCAGGTAGGTACCCACAGGACACAATGGCAAGTGTGGCGACACGGTGAGAGTCTCTGGACCACAGGAAACCGCAGGTAAGTAGACAGGAACACTTACATTGTAGCGTCGACATTGGATGGAAACACCACGCATCCACAGGCAAACAGGAACCAAGGGGAAAAAAGTATATCTCAAGGTGGGAGACAGAAGCCTGGTGGGTTTAGCAGGAATTAGACAAGGCAGGCAGGATTGGCAACAGGAAATTAGTCCATAACAAAGTGCTGGAGAGTTTTGCAAAAGTGTCCGAAGAACAATCCGGCAATGAGTGAGTAAGCAGGAGAGGCTTAAATACTGGCTTCATTGGAGGTGGGAAGCAGTTGACTGATGAGGAGGGAGTGGCTGGTAGGCAGAGTGGAGAGGAGGCGTGTTGAATGGGAAATTAATGGGGCACCTCATTAAAAAAGCTCACCGGGGGATATGGGACCTTCCAGCATCTCCGTCTGATCCAACTGTTACACTGCATCATCGTTTGCTAAGCCATAATTCTGGACACTGCCACCATAGAAGCCGAGTTGAGGGTCAGGACAGCCATGACAGCCTTATCAATGTCAGGGGCTAGCTCCGGAGAGAGAGCCTTGGGCTTTTTTTGTGCTGCAGCCACTTGAGTGGCACACTGGTGCGAGCTGTCAGTGAGGCGAGCATAGATGGATCCTGATGAGATGTGGGGTGTAGTTTTTGAGGGTTGAAAAAAGCCCCTGTGAGGGCTGAAGTGAGGTTACAGTTGAGGACGTCTGGCCTTCGGCTCTTGCTGGTAGATGTCTTAGAGGCCGCGATCAGGGGCTGGTTGTTCAGCCGGCAGCGGGATGCCTATCAGATCTGCAGCTGTGGTTATGATGACCGACAGGTTCTAAACAAAAGTGTCTTAGCGTTGGGCAAATGATCCACTGCTGCGGCTCTCCAGGTAGCAGTGGGGATGGAGAAAAACCTGCACTTGGCTGAACCTCCAGTGCTCCCAGCAAGAAGGAGGGAAAGTCAGGTATACAGCCCATCATGGAGGGAGCTGAGCTAGCAGACTCTTGCACGCCATAGCGGTCCTCTTCCTGGATGTCTGGGAGAGTCACAGGTGGAGATGACCAACTCATCTTTCGGCAAGCTGACTGTCTGCCCAGTCTGATGCCGCAGCTCCTAAAAAGGAAAGCGAGCACAAGCTGGCAAGCGACCTGCTGGGTCGCTAGCCAACTTGTGCTAGCCATCCCAGTGAGGAGACCGCCGATGCAGCTTAGCAGGTGAGAGGTCCAAGGGGAGGAGGTACACCTACGGACACTGCTGAATATCTTCATATTCTTAACTTCTTCACTTGTTGACTGCTTGATGCTGAAGAAAAAATTAGAGCAGAACTATGATCGCAAAGTTATTATATATTGCAAGTGTGGACGTAAGAGAGGCCCTTGCAGGGCACAAGGGCACAGAGAAGATACTTCATGAAAGCGCATTGCGTACGGGGATGAACCCAATAGTGACAGCCCTTACATTGCAAAGCCTTCACAAAATAAAACAGTAAAACATCACCTTGAGTTTGATGTTTGGAATAGTAGTCTTTGTGTTTGTGCACAAAACAAATAAGTGGTTTCTTTTTGTCTAAAATATTTTGACTTCCTCTGAATTCAAATTTGGTAATTGCGGCTATTCGACCAACACAGCTTCTGTGACTTTACTTTAAAATCTACATAATGCAGATGCTCGGTATTGATTGTTCAAATACCATACGCGTACCAGAGATTGGCATTACACAATCTCCTCTCAACACTCATTCCTGCTCTTTCCTCTGTGCATGATTACATCAAAGAAAAGAGCACTATGTCAAGATCAAACAAGCCAGGAAATCAGTGAAGCAAAGAAGGAAGTGTTCTGACAAGAGCTTACAAGAGCTTATGAGGGTTATCAGTTAGAAGGGGGTGCTGAATAGAGCAAGAAGCCTCCGTTATTTCAATCTGCTTGACATGTCAAGTTAATACAGCAATAGATTAGCTATTGCAATTTCCAAAAACACATTTTCTATTTCTAAATGTTAAATACAGAATATGTAAAAAATATGTGATGATAGAGTGCTGTGCATGTGGACGCTTTGACAGAGCTGGGCTAAGAAACACAAGTAGAGAAACGAGTATAGGGCTGGGCAATATATTGCTATTTTATCGATATTGCAATATGAGACAAGACATTGTCTTTGATTTTGGATATCATAACATAGCATAAGTGTCTTTTCCTGGTTTTGTCACAGTTTTGGTATGATTTAGTTTGTTTCCTGTTTTATTTTGAATATCCCTGTGTCCTGTGGTTGTTTGACTTCCTGTCCTTGTGGTATTCCCTCCTTTCCCCACTTTTCTGTGATCACCTGTGTTGTATTAGTCCCGTCAGCCTTGCTCTGTTCCCTTGTGTTTCTTCCACCAATCAGCTTTCAGGCTGCCCTTGTGTCTGTCCACCTGTGTCTTGTTGGCTGATTAGTTTCTTGTGTATTTATAGTCCTGTCTTTTGTCTGCTGGTGGTTGGTTCGTCTGCTATGTTCCGTGCTGTCTTCCTATTGGTGTCGCTTGTGCACACGTCTAAGTTACCTGATATCTGTTTTGTGTCGGTTTCACCGTTCTGGTTTGACTATTGTATTTTTCAGTGACTCACTTTTAGACTCCCTTATTTTGTAAGTTTTGTTTTAGACGTTTCTTCTTTTATGAATCACTGTGTATCAACCCTCTGTTTTTCACTGTCTATTTGTATTCAAGTCCATCCCCTGTTGTCTTATTGCCGAACCGTGACGGGTTTTAAAGTCTGCATTACAGTGAAATTATGTAATCTTCTGAACTTACCAAACTGTTCTAGCTGTTCTATTATTTGCATTTACCCACTTATTCATATTATCCACATTATTGATTATTTAAAAAAAATCCCATTGTGTAAATTTTGTAAAAGCCCCAATGGTCGACCGTAAAATATTGTCACAATAACGAGGTAGTTAGTCAAAAATATTGTGATTTTTGATTGCCCAGCCCTAAAGGAGTAATTTAACTAATTACTTTTAACGAGTAATATGTAATGAGTATTTGGAATCACTTTTCAATTAAACACTGGTTGGGGGTCTGTTTGAATGAGTCAAAATGACACAATAACATTCAACATTCAAAGTGCTTTGACATTGGAAATTGATTAAGCAATATTATCTTGTATAAGGTCTTAAGTGACTGACAAAACAAAGAGAGAAAGAAAAACAGAGTGCGTGTGTGAGCAAAAAAGCAAGATGGCAAGGAAGCGTACTGAGAGGAGAGAAATACAAACCACAATTTTTGAAGTGATTTATTGCACTACTGTGTAATTTGATTGTCTATGGTGTTAAGTGTATGGAAGTACAATGTAGACTGGAGTTTTCACTTATGGTCACAACCAGAGATTAATCAGTGACAGCTGTCTCAAATAAATAGTTATTTGATGGGATAACCGGGTTATGTGCATGTTCAGTCATATATTTTCGTCTTCAGTTTAAATTATGAAACACAGGGTATGGTTCTGTAGACATTGCACAGGTAAACAAAAACTATAATTACTGGTCATGGTTTGACTTGTTGCTTTATGACCTTTATTTTGTGACCTCTGACTAACACTGTGCTTATATATTACATTTGTCTAAGCTGAGAGCAGGTCCTTACACAGACCTTCATTCTTCATAACTAATCTTTCAGTTTTCTTTTTGAGTATTATTAATTTAGGGATTTGGATCAGAAACTAAGTGAGATCCCTTTTTCAACATGAGTATGATGGGACCTGTTTTCAGATGAAAAGTATGTATGCCTTTAGTATGAATGTTTATGTGACACTTTTTTTACTGGTTGAAAAGGCAAAAGCTATTTATTTTGGAAAACAAAGGGCCGGACAAGAAGACTCGACTAAGGCCAAGCACTACTATCTTCTTTCTGAGGCTTCCCATTGGACAACAGCCTTAATGGACAGGCAACATTCCACCTCTAAGTGGTTTGACATCTTGCTGCCATAAATAAACGTTAACAGGGACGCTCTATTAGGCTAAACAAGGCTCTGTGTGTCCCTCCAAAGCCAGGAAGCTCCCTCCTAATGGTACACTAATGTCTTTATTGGATTACTCCAACATCTCCAATTGCAGTGCGTCACAACTACAGCATTCTCTTAGATTTGATGGAATGGAGATGGCCTGGTGGGATTGATATCACCCAGGCTCAAGATGTCTGCAATTAAGAATATTTCCAGTTGAAGATTATGCTCATCTCCAATTACTAAATGCTTTTTTTTGGTCAACAGACGCTGTGGATCTCTTGTACAGTTGGGACTGATTTCATAATATACAAATGCTTTTAGACTTGGTAAATCTTCTGACCAATTTATCGTCAGAAGATTTACGGACTGCGGCATGGCTTGCCAAATATATAAAAGCATGCACTATAAGTCACTATAAGTGTCCACAGAATTGTACTTATGGTTTTTATCATGTCAAAAATGGAAGAGAAGAAGATGTATTATAGGATAAAATCTGTGGAACATTCATGCCGAATATAATACAGATTTTCACTAAATCCACACACTTTTGGAGTGATAAAAGATTATCATTTCTCCATTATTTACACTGCCCTAGAGGTTGCACATTTTAACCTGCAGACTACGGAAGCAATTACTGTCCAAATAATGCAGATGGTGCAACAAAGTACTTAGGAAAATGATTTTTTTTCCATTAGGCAGACAATTTGGTCTCCATAAAGGACGTTGGTTTGTGTGTCATCCCTTTTGTGTGTGTGTGTGTGTGTGTGTGTGTATGTGTGAATGTATTGACGCATTTGGGTCCCAACATGTGGGATTTTGTGTGTACACGCATAATATGAGTGTGAAGGGCTATTTTCTTTTACCAAAAAGCCCATGGACAGCTTTTATGTGCAGGTTTGCAGATGACCCAAAGAGATGATAATCTGTCACAGTGTTTTGTTTCCAACAGGTTTGCATTAACTGAAATACTGCATTTGTCAACACATAGTATAATATTCACCAACCAATACATAAACAGATGCACAAAGACATGCACACATCCCATGGCTTTTACTGTTCTCATCTTGCATGCCTAATGCGCTGGTAATGGATCCATTGAGCGACCAGTTGAGTAGGCCTCTCACACCCAGAGGAGTTTGTTAGTGGTGGTAATGACAGTGCTGATGGAGGAAGTTGCCTTCAGTATCTGCTCATCTCTCCTCGTAAATCTCTCCATACTAAATACAACCGTCATTCACTCATCTCTCCGTATGACCACAAAACTGATTGACACACTGGGGTGTATATCACCTCTGATGCGACAGAAGAGCTTTTCTCTTTTCATAATTGCTCCCTTATTCACGAGAAGGTCTTTTGAACCACAAATGTTTGTGTTTTTGCTTTCCTTTTTTGCTGAAACCTGAACAAGATGGTGCCCCGTCACCTGGATACTGTCCATTCATAAGCCGAAATCACAACTGGTCCTGAAATCTAGGCAATGGAACTTAACTGTCCTAATGCATAGATTATCAACTCCTCTTACCTAATGAAAATCTATTACCAAATTAGAAAGCATCAAAGGTGCTTTGAAAGCTACGCTGCTTTCTGTTCTATCTCATGCAGGCATCACCTTCTAATGGCTTCTATAGGTTTGACCACTGCTCCATTCGTAGCATAAATTTGCATGTATTTTTGTCCCATGATTATAGACCCATCCACCCTGACCGAGCATCCACTATGGAAAATTACTTGCATTTTTAGCGTGACTCAAGACCTTCGGCTTGCCTTATTTAGGTTTAATGGCAGCAAGTACAAGCGTCTGGCTTTTCCCCCTGTAATTTGAGAAAATTAGACGGCAAAGGCCATGTGAGATGTTGTAGAGTAATGGTGACACTATAAGTGCTAGTGAGCATATACAGAGCCTTACAACCTCATCACCCAATTTCCAAACCAGTGCATGTCAATTTCAACAAGCTGCTCTGCAGGGTTGGGTGATTAAGTGTATACAGCCTGTTGAAGGGAGCTGCCTTAGCTCATATTAGTACAGGTACTATGCATAACCTTTTTTTCTTAGTATGTCCCACTATAAAAGACTATTCTACAGCCAAGCTAGCAGCTCTGTAAGGCTATACTTAAGCATGTAAAATAATTACCATCTTAGTTTAGCATGTTAGCATGTTAACATTTATTAATCAACTCTTAACACAGTGTTCAGTACAGCTGTGGCTGACGGGAAGGCCAGTAGTTCTGCAAGTATTGGATCATAAACCAAAGTGTATCATCCATGATAGGTCAAGATATAAAGGTTTCTACAATTCATCTTCTGGGGATTATGAATGTGTATTTTTGTACCAAATTCCTTGTCAATTCATTCAATAGCTGATGAGATATTTCAATAACAATGAAAAGAGAAGTCAGAAATCTACAACGTCGGTAGGATTCATCATCTCAGACCCATGAATATCTGGATGAGTATCTGTATGTCTCAGTATAACAGAAGACTTCCTGCAAACTTTTTTCCCTCCCAAATTGATCATCTTGTCAATCATGATACAGGCTCACTGCGAATGACAATCAATTCAACTATTGGCCCTCTAAAGAAGAAGGTAACAAAACAAAGAAGGTTAGCTCCATCGTACAATCCTCAAAGCCACACATTTGGAAGAATCTTTGTTAGTTTGGCAGGATAGTCTTGAAACATATAGGAAGGCCCTCCATTATGCCAGAACAGCCTATTACTCATAATTAATAGAGAAAAATATCAACAGCCCCAGGTTTCAATTCAGCAATGTAGCCAGGCTAACTGAGAGTCACAGCTCTGTTGAGTGATGTATTCCTATAGTACTCAGTAGTAGCAACTTCATGAACTTCTCTAATGATAACATTTTAAAAACTAAATGAATTACCTCTTGGCCTTTACCGAAACCGATTAATCCTCAAACACAGGAACCTTAGAAACAGCTGGAAAGCATTGTTTATTTTGATTGCTTTTCTCCCATCTCCTGTCCCTCTCTTACTAAATATGATCAATCTGTCTTTACTAACAGACTATGTGCCACAGTCATTCAAAGTAGTTGTAATTAAATGTTTTCTTAAAACGCACACTCTTGATCCAGAGGTTTTCGCTATAGATCTATAGGACTCTATAACTATAGACCTATTTCTAACCTTCCCTTTCTCACTAAGATCCTTGAGAAAGCAGTCGTATATCACTTCTGTGACTTTCTACGCATCAATAGTTTATTTCAGGATTTTCATTCAGGATTTAGAGTGCATCATAGCCAGAGACCGCACTAGTGGAAATTACTAATGACCTTCTAATTGCATCAGACAAAGGACTCGTCTCTGTATTTCTTTTGTTAGGTCTTAGTCTTAGTGCCGCATTCGACACCACTGACCATCACGTCCTATTACCTATTCCTTATCATTTGGCTGCTCTTATAAATCTCCCAATAACCTCCAGGGAATGCTGCAACACTTGTACTGACAAAAATGAAGAAAAGAGATCATATTAGTAGCGTATTGGTTTGCTGTGAAATCCAGAATATAATTCAAGATCCTTCTCTTCACCTACAAAGCTCTAAATGGTCAGGCACCATCATATCTTAAAGAGATCATAGTAACCTACCACCCCACTAGAGTACTGTACACCTAGAATGTAGGGTTACTTGTGGTTACTCGAGTCTCCAAAAGTAGAATGGGAGCCAGAGCCTTCCGTTACCAGGCTTCTCTCTTGTGGAACCAACTTCCAGTTTCAGGTGTAGACACCCTGACCACATTTAAGAGTAGGCTTAAGACTATCCTCTTTGATAACACTCATAGTTAAGGCTGACTCAGGCTTGCCTTGGACCTGCCTCTGCAAATGCTGCTATAGGCCTAGACTGCCAGGGGACTCCCTATGCTACACTGAGCTCATCTTTCATCTTCTACCTCTCTGTCTGTATGCATTCATGTCCCATTAATATATGTTACTAGCTTGGCTTCATCCCCACAGTCTCTGTGCGTTTTCGCCTCGCAGGTTTCCTGGACAATGGTTGTGCCTGCTGCTGTGGCCCTGTCTGACACCCACTGCTGTTATTATTAGTCACATTTCTATTACTGCTTTTAATATTATTATGATTCTATTATATCCACTGCTGCTGTTTTTATTATTAGTAATCATTTTTCTATTGTCATTTTTTGCTTTAATTACTGCTACTACTGCTATTACTACCCTCATTGTATGCATGTATAATTTCTGTCATATAGATTGTCTATCTTGGACTTATTATTATGTCGTTGCTTCTATACATTTATTGCATTTCTGCCTATCCTGGTAGAGGGATCCCTCCTCAGTTGGCCCTCCCTGTGGTTTCTTCCTCTTTTTTTCCCATTTATGTTTTTTTTTCTTTCCTTATCAGATGCGAGAGTCCAAGGACAGAGGATGTTTTATTGTGATTGTAAAGTCCTGTGAGGCAAAGTTGTATTTGTTGTATTGGCTTTTCAAATAATATTGAATGTAATTAAATTATAGCAATTACCTCTGTGAAAAATTCATCTTAAATGTTAAGCCTATTTACAATTTTAATTCAAGAGCTACTGTGAAACTAAGAGCTGGTTAAAAGAGGAAATTCAAATTTAAAGTCCACCTGACTACGACAAAGGAATTCACAGTAAGACAAATTAAATGTACGCACTAACTAAACGTAATACATTTGTAAGAAAACATCCACTTGAATATCCCCAAGGTTTGTCCAACTCAAAAAAAGAACCTTTAACAAGGTTGCATATTCCAACCACAATACCCCCCACTAAATATAAATGGAGTGAATGTCCTCCCTTCAAAATGCAAAAGTGCAATCAGGAAAAGCAAGGCATTGCAAGATAAACCCCAAATAGAACATTTCAGCAGATGTAGAATTGGGAAATAGTGTTCATGTCTTGGCTTCAGTTATGGTCCTTAAATCATAGATTTCCTTATTCACTGTGAATAGAGGAAGTACAACTACCAAAAAGACTGAGGGCTGACTGGCTCCTACAAAACTGAATCTACCTCCAAAAACATTTCCTTTCTTCCCACCCCAAACCATTCTATTCTTTCCTCTGTTCCACAGCCCACAGCGTCTTATGCCTGTGGTTCAGGAGGAAAAACATCACCTGACCAGTGTTGGCTCAGTGAGATTCTACATGGCAAACAAGTAAGTAAGAGGGCAAGTGTAAAAGACACTAGCACCCAAAGAGATGTCGCCATCGGGTTCATCTCTGCATGCATGCGCCATCAAGTTTTCATATGAGAGAGAGGATAGAAAGGGTTGTTGCTAAAGAATCTGGTACCCTGAGGTCTTCTGAAGACTTTAGGGTAAAGTTGTCCTAAATAACCAACAGTAGACGGATGGATGTACAACAGAGTATAGGCTATTATTGGACACAAGGTGACTTCTGCAGGGCTATTTTCTCAGTCCTCTAAACAGGCGTATTCTCATATCTGGTTCATCTGGTGGAGTGAGGAGACGAAACCTCTAAGATTTTTATCTATATTGGATGCATGACAACAAAAAGCTTCCTGTTAAAACTGTCTTGCTCAAGCACACAAAGATTGGATCCTAACTGAGTCACAAAATGTTATCAGACTTGTTTCTTTAACAAAACAACAGTCAAAAACCAACTGAATGCATTACTCATTATACTATAGTATAAACTAAACCTTTTCAAATACAAAGATTATGTTATTGTTCATGACCGGAATATGCAATTTAAAACTACAATTACTGTAGGTACAAAACAGTCAACCTTCCTAACCTAAACCTTCTTACTTTGTAAATACATAGACATTTTAATTGTTTTACAAACCCTCAATAAACCCCAAAAGATTAATCTCTATTGCAATAATTCTCAAACACTGTATATACCTTTTACTGTGTGTGTGGTCAATATCCATCATCATTTCACAGCGTCAGAATTTCCCCAATTTATTTGCTCTAATCACTTGCAGCGGGTCAAGAGAGGAGAGAGGAGCAGAGGGAGAGTTGAGGGAGAATAATGCCATTTCAGGATAGGCTTTATTTAATTTGCTGCAGGTCGATAGAGGTTCTCCAATTGCCTCTCCCAGATTAATAATAACCCCCACGTGCTGTCCATCACTGTCCATCTCCCATTAGGCCTCTAAAATGGGGGCCCAAATTGCCTAGCAAGGTTGCCTCAGATGGAAAACACACTGTCTCACTCCTTTTCTCTTTCCATCGCCATCCATTTTACATCCCTCACTTTTTCCCTTTCAGGTTTCATTTTTAAGGTGCAATAACTGCAAAGCAAAAACGGTCTACTGTATAAAAAACACTCCATCCGTAAATGCCTTTTGATAATGAGTGAAAAGGGTGTACGTGTTGTATGGGAGTACATGTTTGATGGCAACTTACTGTATCTCACTTTTTGTCATGTTTATGACATGTTTGGTATTAAGTGTGCTCTGGAGAAAGAGTAGTGAATGTAGCTAAATTCATGCTATGCCTCAGAAATAGTCCAATCTCTGAGCCAAAGAGATGCCTGTGACAAAACAGTACTGTATCACCATTGGGTGGCAACCCTCCTCCACAATGCCATTATGATGGAGTGGATCCTCCCCTTGACAGTAATCGATTGACTTTTCTTGGCAGCCCTTGGTAGTTGCAGTGAAAAGATTCCTTTTTACAGACACCCACAGACAAATTATAAATTCAGAAACAACTTGGTTATTTGTGTGTTGTGTTGAGCTTGAGGTCGCGGGTTATACAGCTTGATGGTATGTTTCTTCAAACCCCATGCGAGGGAAATGTTACATCTGCTTTGCCCAATTTTCCTTTGGCATGTTAAATATTCAGCTCCAATTAGACGCACCGAACAGCTGTTTGGATACTTCAGTGATGGTGTGGCCGTTAAAACCCTATCCAAGAAATGCCTGGCGGGATGGCTTTGTGAGTGCATCTCCTAAGAAAATAACACGGAGAGACCCTACCATTGTGGTATATATACAGTAGGTTATAAAGAAACAGGTGGCCCATGGTGAATAACCTCTAGCCAGTCAAGATCAGTGTGATTGGGTCAATGTTATGTTGCGGCAGGGCCTGCATTCATTGAGCGCCAACCATTGTACCTCCAGTAGAAGGCGGAGCCTGTGTGAGTCAGATTAAAATTGTAATATTGTAAACGTTCTATTCTATCAGCACAAGTGATGCCATCTACCAAGCGGGCATTATCACTCCAACACCGCGAGCTGAAAAGGGTGTAAGTTGGCAGTCGGCAGTGTGTTTTGCCCTACATACCGTGGGGTCCAAATGTATTTGGGTAGGCACGTCCTGATTGGCCGGCTACGCTTGAATTTTCAGTGTGCAGACAATTGCTCGCGATTGGAGGACAGTATTACCCGTAGAGTCCAGTAAAGGACTCTTCTTGTGCTTCCAGAACTAGATGTACAATATTGTAACCTTAATTATTAGTCACACTTTTGCTTTTCGTGCTATGTGATGTCAAAATGCTTGCTAAGAAAAAGTTTATCATGACTTAAAGAAGATAATGTCTGATACCAGAAGTTCATGTCTGTTCTTGAACTAACAATGTCACACACTTTGTTGGTTCAACCATCCGCCCTAGCCTCCTCTCTAAAAGGTTTTGTAACATCACACTACTGCCCATGCCACTTAGAGTATTACTCTGATGAAATCTTACTTAGGTAAAGTATAAAACTGGTAAACAAAAAGTATAATATGCACACGTTGTTGCAAAATACTCACTCAGCAACGGCTCAAACAAGTAGTAAACCCCCCATATAGAAAATTAAAAAGATGTCAATATGTTCCACTAGAACCACTTAAACATAATAGAACTGTTACGAGCATACACTAGCTATGCCGAACAGCTTAATAGTCTGTATTCTGTAAAGAAAAAGGTGCCTTGTATTAACTACAGTACATGTCCTTGTAAATGTCACCGCACATTCTAGTAAATATTACAGGAATACTCCAACAACTTTCCAAAACTCTCTGTACACTTGAAAGGTACCTTGGAAGGTTTGAAGCTTGCTTATTTGTGGTGGGTGGCACCCGTGGTCATGTTGACTTCACAGCAGTTATGATGGATTCAAATAGTGACCTAAAGTCGCATCAAAAAATGTGCCAAACAAATCAAAACCTAAGCAGAAAATTCTGAAATCACTCCTCGGCATCAGTCACTACTCTGCTACTCATGCTTATGTTCTTTATATTCTAAACAATACTTGCTTTTCAAATAAAAACTACTTAAAGCAGAACATCAAAATATGAGGATGTGATAGTGTGACATTGAAGTACTGAATTCAGCTACGTTGTGTAGAAATAGGCGGTTAATCTGCCTGAAGGCTAAACATTTCTTAAGGCTGGCCCCACACGATTTTTCAAATCTTACCAGATGTTGAAAATGTATGCGATCCCACACATAATGGCCGGTAAGGATTCATTTAACAGTGTTGTGTGTTTTTTTAACAGTATGTGTGGAGAGCAACAATTCAGGATTCAGGTGCGCGAGTGTAAGACGACAAGGGCCACTGAGCAAGTGTTGGTATTTATAGAGTGGGGAATGAGAACGGGTTGTATTGAAACATCCAATTGAAAAGCACTGACATGTGCCGGTACATTGTGCAGGTATGTTGAACACAATTCAAGATAAACATTCAAGATATCGTATTACTTAATAATACAGTTCTAATGTTTCAAGCCTCAAAACCGATAGATGGCCATCAGGTGGATTTACATTACAAGGCTACACAATGTTTTGGCGCTTGTTCCTGATAACCGAGCAGGGACTGATGCTGAGGATGTGAGTGATTATAACATATTATCTCCCCACCCCAGCTGGGATGAATGATGAATGTCCTTTCAAGTCAAAGGATAGAGATGGGGAGAAACTGGGGCCAGATAAAAACGACATGCCCCTTTTTAGGGAAGACTCAACAGTGAAACAGCAGCACTGGTTGTTTGTTCGATACCTTAAAACAGCCTGCGTTTCTTCAAAAGTGACCTTGTTCAGGTGTGCAAATACTGTCTCTATTTCAGCAGCAAATGCATTGTTGTACAACCATAAAAAGTTATAGGTAGAAGGAAAGGATGACACCAATAATGCCTCAGCCTTTTTTCTACAATATCTAAATGTACAACTCTTAACTAATGAAAAATGGTTCTTCACAGAGCACAACATTTTCTGCTGAGCAAGAAAGTTATTACTTGGAAAAAAGATATTTTACACGAAGATTTCATCACCTAGTTTTTCATCATCATTCAATAATGTGTGAGGTTTAGTTACCTGAATTTTTCTTTTAACTGAAGAGCTGTAAAGTGTCTCTGGCTCATCTTAATGTGGCCTCCGTCAGAGAAATACGAGCAACCTTAAAGAAGAAATAGGTAAATACATCATTTTTTATTCCATGTTTTTTTTTTTGTGCTGCTTACCAACAATATAGCTGGCATACACACAGAGAGGGAACTGAACAGAGAATGCATATATTTTGTTTCTATCTACCATTATCTTTCTGCATGCACTGCACATTTCATCATATAAAACTTAACAATAAGCATACTCTTGTCCTGGTAGAGGCTAATGTTATTTGATAATCAATAACCAACTGCTTTCTTGAATGCATTAGCATCTGTTTGATTCCTTTTTTCTTCCTGTCAGCCATCATGCTTCTTCCCAATGGCATAATACAATGTGTTCAAGCTCTCCGCTGTTGGCCTCTCAGTTATAAACAAATTAGACAACAATGCGGGAGGTTTCTGCCACATGTGTGATTACTTACTTTGAAAGAAGGGAATAATTGCACCTGTTGTTTCAGCCTATTGTAACAGCTGTAATATGGGGTCGCTTATGGTGTTCACGAATCAGTTTCGCATTTGTGAACTACTAAATTCTCTCTGATGCCCCTTGGTTTAGAGATTTTCACATTATGTTATTGTCAGAGCACAGTGTGCTCTGTTGTGGGTTTAATGTGGGTGCCTGCAGAACTCAACATGAAGCAATGTAATACCCTTTTTTGAGCCCTTGCAGATAATCAACCCATGTAATCCACGCTTTTAATTTGACTGTATAACACACAGGTCCATTGTTAGTGCTGAAGTGTGTGTGGGAGCGAGGAATTTATTACTGCATGTTTAAAAAAAAGTCAGTGGTTCCGCAGATCAGTGTGACATTCAGAGGCTTTCCCCAGTCTCTGAAGAGAAAAGAGGCTATTGCGGTGTTGGTATGGACCAAAAATCATTTGGCTCTTTCATTCATTTAATGGTAAAGGAAATGTTTATTGCAATTTATATTTTTAATGCCAGGTTCTACATGACCCTCTGTGCAAGTAATACAAACAAACTGTTGAGCAGATGAATTAAACACATCGATTCTTAACCTTTCAAATGCAATATCTCTGCCAAAGCAGAGAGGTGATGACAACATTAACTTTAACTGTGAAAAGTAAAATGTAAACACATATTGGAATGCAAAAAAAAAGCCATGGCCACACATTTTTAGACTTTGTCTGGTCATTTAGCTAAAGTCTTCTCGTATGATTTATCCAGCTGTTCAACACACAGTCTTATGAAATAGTCACATTTGTATGTAGTGATTTGTGTACATGGACAGGAATATTTAAAAAGAAACGTGTTGAATGTACTTCAATTGTAAGTATCTTCACCACATTTTTTTTTTTAGTCAGTTGGGATGAGCAGTTTGAGCAGTTTACGCAACAATACTAACAAAGGGTAGGCAATGAAACCACTTAGTTAGGTTGAGGTAAAACATCATGGTTGGGCTTAAAAATAAGTAAGTCAACCTGGTTTTAGGCAACAAAAGCACTGAGGTGGGTTTAGGAAAACCATCACGAATGCATCACTTCACAACAACTCTTTGGAGACGAGGTCTCTAACACCGTTGGTTGAAGATCCTGTGTTTGTTTGACCCTTTCACCACACACTTAATATACAGTAAGTGGTCGCTCTCAATATTTACTGCTACGTCACTAGCTTTGACTGTTGGGCATGTGGATGCGTTTAATTTGTGTGTCCACCACAGAAAACGATCCTAATTGACTTTGCATTGGCATTGTTTTTGTGCTGAGTGACAAGAAATAAATGGAAAACTGAGTTATCTTGCATTGCACATCTTAAATAATGCATCATTTTAGACAGTATTAAATACTATACTTGATGTATATTGCATGATTTAAATGCATATTCTTACGCACCCAGGGTTAATAAAAAGACGCACGTATTATGAATTGCAGTTTGTATGTTTTTGTTATCCCTTTCTGGTTCACTGATAAATAAATCACTTAAGGTTCTAGTGTTTCTGGTGAATATTGTTTGTCCTGTCATCATCATGTAAAATGAAAGTTGCTTTGCTGTTTTTTTCACAGCACATATAATTTTTGTGTCATTTGCATAATCAAATTAGCAAAATAAATGACAAAATGAAGCAACACCCATTGCCAATGCTACTGATTGATTGACATATTTGATTTACACAACTTTTACAGTATGAAACTGTTTTCTTTGTGTGGATTTTGATGAAGGCAGTGTAACGATATGACAACAGCATTTTAGAAACATGGACAGAATGATTAAAGAAAATGACAAGACCCCTTCACATGAAATTGCTGCATGTCTGGAAAAAAAAGGTAGATGACGATACACTTGTATAGAGGAGACTGTGAATTAGATGCAACTTGAATTTAAGTGTAACAGAACCTCTGTCTCACATTACACTCACAAAGCAATTGATAAAAGTGGTCTCAAAAGGTCACAGTCTTGGCACAGACTTTGGAAAGGGATCGTCTTTATGACATGCTGCTCTATAGGGAAACAATCTATTAACAGCAGCTTCAGCATCCCAACCTCATCTCTGTCCAGTAATCCTAAAGTCAGCCATGCGTGGCCGGTCACAGGTTGATCTCCTCTCTGGCAAATTAGCTGACACCACTACCTTCGATATGTAACACTCATCTGCATGTGCCTCCCATGTTACTTCCGGGAGAAATCGAACACTTAATAAAACACATACTCTTGGGCTCAAATGTCACCGTTCTAAGCAGGGCGCTGTCAATACCGCTCTGACCTTTCTCTGTGTTTAACTTTGTAGGATACCAGGCTTGGTGGTACAGCAGAATGGAAGGACAGAGGACGCATGCTGTGCAAGGAGGGGAGGTGGGGAGGTTTGCACTGGAGACATGTGAAGCATTGAAAACTAGCGTGACTTTGGGGTAGATAATATAAGACCTGAAATAGAAAGTCAGCCTCCAATAGTCTAATAGTGGAAGGCCAATTATTACATCAGTATTTTTGAATCATCAGTGTAGAGCCAGAGTGAGTTGACATAATGATGTCCACCTAATGGACATATGTTTTACCCATCAATATAATGTATCCTCCTACATGCACCTAATGCCATCAATTGTCATCACATTAGAACAAATTTAAAAGGAAACTATTTATTATTATTTTTAACAGGAAATCCATTTTCAGAGAATCCAATCAGATGTATCTGAAATGAAAATGATTGACTTCTTCCACCTATTTTCATTCTGCCGAAATGAAATCCAAAATGGAATAGCTGAACTGAGTAAAAGCTTATCTTGTCTTCTTTGAGAGATGAAGTCTCACTCTGCTTCTTTTTCTCTCTCTCGTTTTCTCACTGTTGGCTTGGCAACAGGCCCCTGTTAGTCAGAATAACTTTATTCAACAACAAAAAAATCAACAGGAAATCTGTCCAGGTGACACAGGTCATACTGACAACTTGTCTAAGTACATCATAACTCAATCAGGAGGAGAAAACTAGGGTTCTATCAAGTCATATTATCCCTCTTTTCTTGATTGGTTGTGTGCTATCTCTCCATAGGAGCATGATGTTAACACAGTTGTGTTCCCTTTAATAAAGTGTGAGGATGAAACTGCATTCAAGGTCAAATAACTATCTCACTAACGCTATGTTTGTCTCAGTGTGGTGTCATATCCGTGGTGCCTGAAGCCTCAGGGGAGAGAAGAACTTACATGAGTACCTCACATGACTACCAAGACAATTATGGGACGAACTATGATAATGAGTTACATGACTAATGTCTGATGTGAAAGAACTTTTATTTTGACGTAAATAAGTGACCACAGTAAACGCTGATACAATGGGGGACATGTAAGGTCGCCGTGTTTGGCATTTTATTCTGTTTCACCTTGTGACCATTGTTCCTCTTTCACAGTTAAATTTTTCTGAGTTTAGCCTGGCTAACAGTTTTCAACAGATGCGACAGCCGTGTCATGTGCTTTGAAAACCCATCAGGGCCAATTCTCATACTTCTATATGCAACATATGCTGCTAAATGCCATTCCAACTAAGGTGACCTTTGTTAATAACACTGCTGGCAATTATGATTACTTACCGTAAATGGTCCTCCAGTGTTAAAAGTCTAAAAAAAGTTTTGCAACTTTGCTACTCTGCCTTTCTATCTGCATTTAGGTTCAAACTCCTGTTCCCAGCATTATCGAACCGTGACCAAATAATCATAAAGCTTTCTGAAAGCCCGCTGATAGTGGGAGTCATTGACTTACTTGAGGGCAGTAAAAAGCTGTTTAACCAAAACAGTTAAGATAAAGCCTCATACTGTAGCTTAGCCAATCGATTCCATGCTGTTCCACTGCTCTGACCCGTGCTTCCATTGCAAACGCTTTGATTGGAAACAGTAAGTGAGATAACAAGATGAAGTGTTTCCAAAGGTTCATCATGTTTTAAGAGAACAAAAACTATTGTCTTCACCTACTCTTTTGTCTCTGTCTTTCTTGGTGGCATCATTAAGATAGTGGAGATTATTGCACTGTGGGATTAATGGACGCCCTCCACTGTGGAACAAAGCTGGTCCAGGCACACAGCATCCCAGGTAATGAAGAAGCAGCATGAGTTATGGCTTCATGCGGAGCCAGGCAGATAAATTTGGAGTGCAGGAGTGGTCACTGCTGACTTATCACCCCTGTAGAGATGACTGAAATCCCCAGAGAATGTGCTGCTTTGTAACAGTGACATATTTCACCCCAGTGCAAACTGGGCTTGTAATTTTACCTTTTAAAGATTACATTGTGGTAAATATGCTTATTCGCTACTTTGCCAAGAGTTAGATGAGAAGATTCCACTTTTATGGTTGTACACTAAATGCACGATGTAGCTACAGCCGGGAGGCACTTATTTGGCTTTACATAAGCAATAGAAGCGGGAGGAAACAGCTATCAACACCTCTAAAGCTCACCAATTAACACTTCCACTGAAAACATTGACATGGTTTTTCATATAATTAATTTAGATTGAATGTTATTGCATTTTGCCAATACTTGACAGCGAGCAACACACACTAGGGCTATGGGTAGGGGACAAAGAGGGTCCCTGGCAACAAAGTAGGGACATGGTGGCCGTTTGCAACGTGTCCACAGACTGCTTTAATCTTGCATTTATGCCCTTGCCCTCCAGCACTTTGTGTTGGTCTCTGTGGGCTTTCACATGTGTGAGGTCTGGTACTGTGATGGACTGGTGACCTGTCAACACTGCCTCCCTGCCCTCCACCCAGTGCATGCTGGGAAAAACAGAGATGAAGCGTGAAGAGAAAATGTTTTCTTTTGATCCAACTGTCACAACATATGAAGAGTTGTCTTCGTACTACTGTGGTAAATAATAAAACTCAAGGCTAACCCCAGAAAAATGGTCTGACAACTACTGCAGCATCTCTTCACTGGATATAATCTTAACACCACCTTCTCATGCAAGGTTAATACGGCTGATTCCTAGCAGGTAGAGTGTCTTTGGATAAGGGATTATGAGGATTACTGCATGTGCTTTTGTGACATCACCACACCCCCTTCTGATCATTTGGATGACTCAAAAGTGATTCATATGAATCTACAACGGGAGGAATTCCAGTTCAGTACCAAGAGAAGTCATTTGCCAATCCTCCTTAACTCTTTCTGTTTGATAGCTGTAACAAGATATGAGCCAGATGTCTTTGTTTGCTGACAGTTTGGGTGGGTGCTACATGTTGTGTGTAACACCCAACAGGAGTGCTTTGTTAGGCTTTCACTGGACTGGCGACACAACTCACATCCACACATTAACTTTAACACTAATGTAATTCCACTGTGTGAATCACACTCAGTGTCATTAAATGAATAAGTGACATTCAACCTGACATAATGTTGTTACCACTGAGTTTTATTAATTATATTGAGGAAAACTATCTGACGAGAACCTATTTGTCCACAACGTTACTCATTCCCCTCAGGTAAGCCCACCAGGAAGTCGCTTTGGCAGCAGAGGACACCGCCGTGTCACGTAGTATTACACAAATTAATTAATGAACTGCTTAGTTGGACAGCATATATTCACACTCACGTTTGCAGGGGTGTATTCATAGTCTGGCACTCATGAGGACACCTGACAGACTGTGTCTCGCTGTAACAAGCCCAGAGGAGATGGCGCGTGACTGGCTGTGACACTGTAATGTGGTGCGTCCTGACAAAGGTTTTGCCCTCGCTGTCCTTGCCTGCATGGCACGTGTAGACCTCTTCCTGTAACATGTGGTGTGGCACATTATGCAGGCCATTGGTTTTGTAGGAGCAGCCCTATGTTATGAGGCCTCCTGCCCTTGTTTCAATCAAACAGGCATTCTTTAGTTGTTTATTTCCCGCCGTTTTATTTTAGGAATCTGCGCATGTCTTTTGGCCTCTTAGTTTCGAGATTTGGACTTTGTAGCCTTGGTTTTTAAAAGCTGCATAAATATTTGTGAGTTATCCAAACAAATCAAAAAGAAATGAGCTGTTATCTGGTAAATCATCACAGCAACTCAGTGTCAGTCTGTACACACTGCCAAGGACATTTTTAGGGAGTGAATTGCCAAAATGTATAGTTTCGATATTTCAAAGTCATTCAGGATTCCATGTTTTTGCTGTTCACAAAGACCAACAGAGTGATGAGTCTGTCAGTCAATACACAACTTGTGTTTGCTGCCAATGCATGTTATTTTCCAGTCTAGTGTAGACGATAGCGGTTTAATACGGACCAACAGCTAACGTTAGCAAAGTAATCCCTCAGATATACTTTAAATCTGCAAACCTATTTGTTTTCTTTTACACTTGGGAGCAGCAGAAACACAAATATTGACAAATTATCCACATTAATTAATCACATTTATTGCACCACCCAGCGAGCGCACCAACAAGGTTACAAGGGTATTTATTCAGTCATTGTACAACAGGGTTCTGCAACGGAATGCAGTTTGAGGGCACATTGTGCTACATAAGGAAACCACAAAAAACAAAACAATATTATATCATATTGTAATAAAATAATAATGTCCCGTTATTTATAGGTGCACACTGGGACAGGGTAAATGCTGCTAATGATGGATCCTCCAGCGATGACTTCTATGCTCCTTCATCTCAGACTTTTTTTTTTTTACTTAGAGGAGTGCAGTGGGAGGCTGGACTGGTTATATTACGCATTGAGAATGAATGAGCAGAGAAGTTGAATATAGAGCAGATTGAGGAGGAGTTTGTGGTGCACAAGGCTAAAAGAATACCATTCAGGTGAGTGCGACAACACTGTTTTTGGATGGAACTTTCTCTCTCCAGATGACAAGAACCACCGGGTTGCCCGGGAACAAAGCGGTGTGTATGCACTACGGCGTGTGTAAAAACTGTGCAGGCTCTCCGTTGTTTAATGTGTGTTTATGGGCTGCAGCTGCTGTGGAGTTTTTATTGTCTATACATTTCTGTGTTGTCTGCTTGGTGATGTTTTATTCTGCTGTTTGCTCTATGAAAAATGTCTGTTTAATTTATGTGGCTCAGCAATGCTTGCTCCACAAACCATAGACTACTTTCACTTTTAGTACTTGAGTATAATATTTAAGTACTTTTCCCAACCCTAATTTTAGTTTCAGTAATGTATCTGTTGTCATGAATGTGAACTACTGTAATTGTGTCTGGTTTTCATACATACGATACGTATACATTGTTTTACATTGTCTTAAATACAAGTGAAATATTTGCCATTGGCAAATGTATGTCCAGATGAAAGGGAAATACTTCCTTGCCTTATTTTTTATCCATAACACTTCATAATTTCCTAAACATTCTTATTTCTTTAGTGGAATCAACACAAAATAAGTCAAATATCATTTCTTGCATGATTAGTATTTTAAAATATTTTAAAAAGCTAAAAGTTATATGTTTAAAAGTCACTCTAATTCTCCATTTTAGCATGCATAGAAACCTGTTACAGATTTTATAAATAATCCAAGACAGACTGATTGTTCATTTCCTGGCTTGAAATTTGTTATGGACAGGAGGCAGCTGTGTGCACAATATTGATGAAATTCTAATATTCACCAAACTGTCCCACACAATCTCAACTGTAAGTGGTTATTCAAGCTTCAAGAGATGAGACTCAAATTGGATATGGAATTTCCCATGTCGGTGTATTAGCATTCCACTGCCAGCCCAAACTGCTTCGGAAGGTTCCTTCTCCCTTCATTCTCCTAAACCATCTGCAAATGATAACTTGTTGAATAAATTAAATGCAGATCATATCATCCCACCGTTGCAGAATTGAATTGCTTTCCACCTCATTACCCTGTCACATTCTGCTGTTGATTATTCTCACATGGGACATCATACTGTATTCAAGATGGTGGAATCCTGAGGTCTTTTCTTGTTTTTTGCTTTTAAATTATACATTTCACAAGCAGGTGCAGTAGGGTTGGGATTTTTTTTTTTGGAGAACAGAAAAGGCTTGTTTCCAGTTATTTCTAAGTCATTGCTGTGTTTCTATCAAGCCTTATGCAAATGCAGGATGACAGATGTGTAGCTGATAATTACTTGCCATCAAATTCATGCCACGAATGAACATTTCTCTTACAAAGGATACAATGTCTCTTCTTTTTAACCCGCTTAGTCCAAATCATAAGAAAATTAGCTGTACTGCACAAATGGATGCATTTAAAACCATTGCTCTGATTTTATAACAAAGAAATACTGTAAAACAAAATGCACGAGAGTGCTTTATAGACCACTTTCCATTACACGATAACTCAATGTGCTTTGCATTCAAATGTAAAGTGTTATTTCAAAGTTTAAAACAAGTTCAAACATTCACTTCTTCCCACTGTTTGTTCAAATAAATATCACAGATTTAATTGAATTAAGTGAAAACAAATACTTGTATTTACCTAAAATAATTCTTCTACATGACGATGGTATCTCTGGGCTTTTGAAATGCTTTCATGTGAGCGGTGTGGCAGCTGGCATGGCAGCAAAAGAGGATAATCGATGCTTTATGTACAGCATGAGTACAAAGCCATTATTAAAAGACCACTTTTGCTTCTAACCTTTGCTTCATTTGTTTCAGATTCGCATTTTGTGTGACGCTTCTTTCACCTTTTCCTCTGCTAGACAACAATAGCAAGGCGACAAGGCCGAGAGAGCCAAACAACCAGTGCTGTTGTTTTAAGAGGTCCCTCCGAATGGGGGTACTGCAAAAGTTTCATCAAAAGATAGCAGTGATCACGAAAGTAAGTTAGTGTTGATTGTCAATAATGGATGGATGGATGGATGCTTCTCAGTTCTCAAACTACATCTCATCTTGAGAATAAAAAGCCTCACACAATGTGTTCACTCACTGCAGTCTCCAGCTCTCGAAAGGTTAGGGGCAAGGGCACCTCCTGGGAATAAGAGAGCCTGTGTCATATCTCATCAGAGAACCTGAAAGCTTAAACTGTCTGGGTAGTTCATTTGGAGCATGGAGTTCCATTGCACATTGGCTGCCTTTATTCCAGCCATCCCCTGGTCTAATACACTCAGATCCTTGTGCCCTTCACGCCTGAGAAGAGAAAGAGAGCAGGTTAAGTCACAGTGATCATGTAGTCAAGTGCACATTACTCTGCTAAGAGTTCCCTCTCCCTCCATTTTAAATGCTGTTAATGCAAATCAAGAGGGAGAGGGGGACCTAGTGCAAAAATGTGAGATGAATATCAATGCCTGCCTACCGTTTAATATAAAACCTCGTCTATATAACCCACTACAGTTACGGTCATCCACCACCTGTGAACCAGACTAAATTCTCAAGCGTCCAATTTAAATAAATATGTTGCAGCCGCAGCAACTGTCAATATTAAAAGTGATCTGGGAATTATAGTCGCAAAACCTAATTTAAGGATAGGAACGTCATTTGTGTGCAATCATGTAGTTTAGAGAACTATAGTGGCGACTGTGGATTTATTTTTAGGTAATGTATTTATTCATAGTATTTATTTTTTATTTATTAGAAGAAGTATACAATGCTTTAGTATGATGCTTGTTTGGATATTGTGGCGGGATTTAATATGCTGATTCATATTAGTGTTTCATGATATTTTAATATCATCTCTTCGGTTCTGGGTTGACTGGTTCTCAACAAAGTGTGTTTGCTCGTCCACTGCCTGTACCGATCATGCTTATATATCCCATTATCCACACTTGATGAGCCCTAGACCGCTTACACACTTGGCATGCATCCGTTGGCTTTGTTTAAGTGGGTCCTTCTCTTCCAACAAGCACAGCCACTTTGTGCCAGCTATACATTTAGTCTGCAATTGAACTAAGACCACCGGGTAACCGTGCGTGGTTGAGCTCGTGACCCACAATGAACCACGTTGGTGACATTGCATCTCAAAAGAGGCAGACTGTTGTTATCATAGCACTAGAGGGAACATTACTCTGTAATAACTCACTATTGTAATAACTCACTCTTTATTCCGTTTTATAGTGTATGTGAAATAAGCATTAAATTCATGATGGGTTTGTCTTTTCCAGGGAATATCTAGCAAATGCCCCCCCCCCAACCCATCAGTGATGATTGTCCATTATGTTTTCATCACCTGCAAAACTATCTTCGATGTAGTAGCTCTACCGTGACAAATGTATGTTACAATTATTACATTATTTCATCTTTAATGTAGAGTATTTACACTACACAGACACATTGATTGAATCTGTGTAAATGGGGTATTTGTACTGATTAGCATTGCCCTTTCAACAAAGGAAATGTGGGTTGCGGTTTGGTTTTTTAAAACAAACCATGCGTGGAATGGAGGACACTTTCCAGAGGCCCCTTGAAGGAGCTGAACCCTTTCCAATCCATGAAATTGATGTCTTTATTGGCTCTTGCAACCTCATGAGCACTGGTGTGTGTTTAAAATACAGTTAACAAGTCAAGTCACTAATTGCACATGATAGTGGATAGCAGAGGGAATGTGCTGTGCTAGTGAGCTATTGGATTTTTAATTTCATCGTATTTCAGTGTCGTTTTGAGAATTGGCAAATGAGATTTTAAAGTTTGATTATGTGAGGAAGTATGGTTTATTGTTTTTCTTTTGGTGTTGCTTCACTGAACAGTTGAATTAAAGAGGGCCTACTTATTTTCAGACTGAATAGGTATAGATGTGCACAAAGGGAGAAGTGATCAGCTTCCATCTGCAACTTATAGAAATCTTCCCCCACAATAAACAAGCCCCCAGGCGACTTTGAAATCAATGCAGAGTAATGATGAAAACAAAACCAGTTAAGAAAGGAAACAGGTGTAAATGACATCAACAACCAAAACTCTCTGGTCGAATTAGCCGCTATGTTTTCCAATGTGGTCACACGATCAATAGATATAGACAAAGAAAGTGGTCTTAACAGGACATCACCGGTCAGGATAATTGAGGTCACTGAGCCATCACACATCTCGCTGTGACTTTGGGAGGAATCAAAATAGAGAACAGCTAATTCACCCATCACCAAAGTATAGAAGGACAAATCAGTACACTAGCCACCAGCGTATGTCAAGACGAGCCTGGGTAGGTGGAGTCAGCACTGTGTGCCAGTTGAGCTGCTCCCAGCTGGCAGCCAAGACCATCAAACAAAACAAAAAACATGGCACAATCGACAATTGACATGTTTTGGATTGAAAGATTTACTCCTCTTCATTATTTCAAACTCAATTTTCGAAACTATTTATGGTTTTCATTTCTTCAACAGTAGCCATTCGATGCCTTACCATTCAGTAGCTCGCTCTCCATAGAGTAGCGGCGGAATCCGCCATTCCTGTGCTGGATTCAAATAGCATATTCACCTTCACAGGAAATGACACATGCATGTACGTCATCGTTATTATGATTTCATCTGATAAATAGGGGACTTGTTATTTAGTGATAGAACTCAGAAACACAGCATAAATCCCTCCTGTTTAAAAAATGAAGAGTTTATCATCCATATCTAACTGTACCATATCAATTTCTAGGGTTCTTGGATTAAAATCAGCTTGTTAAAACAAATTTCCAAATTTTTCTACACGTAAGCTAACCGTAACATATCGATCAATTTATATTTTATGTTGCATTGCTAATTTGTTCTATGTTTCCACAGTTCGGCATGCTGTGTGTGACTTTGCAGGTCAGGTCAGTTCAACATCCATCCTGTCGTAAAATTGGGCATGTTGATATGACCCTTCCATTAGCACCTTCCTCTTAACCTAGGACTCAGACTCTGTGAAAGCTGTAGGATTGTGGTCATTATTTGCTACAGTGTAAATGCAAACTGAACATTTTCAACAACAAATATTCAATTTTTCTTTTCGTCATAAACAAAGCAATAATTATTTACATTTATTAATCCGAGCATTCACAATAATCACTCAAATCAGTAAGGGGAAGCGTGTATAAACAGCTCTTTACGCTGGTTCTCTCTTTAGGGTCGTGGATTGCAACAATGAAAACAAAAATTGTTCGGCTAACGTTCTATTTACAACCACAAAAAGCAAGCAAGCTAACTGGGAATCCCATTTTATTAAACGTATCAATCCACACAGAATCCAGATTCCCCTCACTCGCTACGCTGTGTGGGGAAATCAAATCAAATCAATGAATCACAGATACAAACATTGTTGGTTTCTTCTAATGGAACCGGCATGAAAACTGTTTTTGTCGTGACACTTCTAATGTCCGTCAGCCTGGTGAAACCAGGTTAGCCAGCATTCACCCAGCTGCCCAGGATCTGTTGCTGACAGACGGCTAGAAACCTTGACGAGTTCTTTCAATTTGTCAGTCTCCGCTTTATTACAGTATTACGGACAGCGCTGCACCAACAGACACAAACACACACTGCACCCATTTCCTGTTCTGGCAGGGTCCGACACAAACTAAGCCCTGTCAGTAACCATGAATGTCACCAAACTAAATAGGCTAGTCCACTAGTCCATTTTGTGGTAAAACCAAAGGTAAGAAATGTTGTTCTAATATATGCAGGCAAATTGACTGTTCATGAACATGTCAATGCTATTTCAGAGTTTTAAGGTGATTGCAGTGGAGCATGTACCACCAGATGACACTTACGCCACCCGCGTCAGATACCAACAGGGTGAGGAGTTGGATTACATAACCAATTAAAAGGAATCTCCATCTCACAAACCATCAGCCATGTCATGTCAGTGTGCCTTTGGGATCGATACATATAGATTGTGGATTCCACTTTGTTTTCTTGCTCAAATTGCATGGATGGACTGAAACTGACTGGTAGGGGGCAAAGTTGTTACTGTATGCCATCACTAATGAACAGGAAACATGCATCCAAGTCTGATGAGCTCTGGTACAAGTTAATGCATCTTCAGCATCAATACATGATTATTCTGTTGTTGATCTAGCTGAGCTATTTAGTAAAAGGGGAATGGCTCAAGTGACATTACCTATTGATAAGACACTTAAGTAACGGTGAGTAAGTGTAAAAGAAGTACATTGCATTTTAGTTATAATCTGTTAGGAAATGCGAGCTATTTAAAAATGTGAGCTAAATGTTTGATTGCTCATTTCTTTTTATCCCCCTACAGCATTTAAACAATTCCATTATTCTATTACTGATGGGCGTCAACCTGTGGGGAGATCATGCTTGTGTATGTGTGTGTGTGTGTCTATCTGTCTGTCCACAGCTACTCTAGAATACTACCAGACCCATCAGCCTAATGTTTTCTTTTGTTTGCTCATTTATGACAGCGTGCTCAAGGACCTCTCATGGTTGCCGTGATTCCCACTTTTTCAAAACATAATCTACTGACTGTTTTTATCATCCTTTGACTGCTGACTCTTCACTCCTGTAAACCAAAAGTGATTTAAGAAATGCTTCAATCGCAAAAGGAATTTTCCGGCAATCGACGAGGCTAAAAACAAGCCTTACCTAGTCTGTTGCAAGCCACATTTTGGCCTTTGTAGTGGCTGAAAAACTGACATCCATACAAAGGTTTTGTCTCATTTAAACTGGAAAATGTGCAGATTAATTCCACACCTGATATGTCATGATCCACTAAAGTCAGGCACGATGTAAGATGAATTGAATGAAATGAAGTATCCCGGAGGGACCATTGAGCAAAATTCAACTCGTCTTTGTTTTGGAGGGGAGAGGGAGACATACCTGGCTGAGATCTACACTCTACTCAGTGTACTTCTAGGTTTTGTGTTTGTTGTTTTTTCACTTTACATTTACATAACAAGGTCTTACCCTGAATTCTATTAACAATTATAGCTGTGTTAGAAGTGGAGCATGTATCTGTGGTTGTAAAGGAAAATACAAAACATAGAGAAAGGCATAGAGAGGGAAATAAGAAGGAAAGACGTCCCATACTCTGCCCCATAAGTGCCTCCAGACAGAACTGTCCTGGCAAGCTGTAGGTTGAATACAGAGAGATACGTTTTCAGCCTGAGAGCCTGAGGGCTCTTTCGGGACCAAAGTGTCACTAAAACAGAGTCACAGTATCGCAACTTTCAAAATGGCTCAGGGTGATAGAGGATTGACATCACTCAAGATGAAAACAACAACCTCTCTGACCTTTTGGTGTTAGGATGTGTGTGTGTGCATGCATGTGTGGTTTTATTCTGACAGAGATCACATGAACTAACAGTGTTTGGTGGCTGTGGGTGCTCTTGGATGACTGCTACCCGCCTCTTCTGCTTATTTATGCTCACTGTGACCGCAGAGGAGAGGGAATGAGCTAAAACCACTCTAAATAGCATATCTTTATACCAACAATGGATCATGGATAATTATGTGCGTTGCGAAAGAGGCCGCTCGTAGTGATATCCCTAGGACAGAAATATAACTCTTCAGTCCTCTCAGCTTGTCGGAGCGACTCAATCTTTTTGCTTTTCTGGTCAGCTGACTCTTCTCTCATCACACTCATTTATAGCAGCAGCATGCAGCTGTTTTCAGCAGTAAAAACGAATCAACCACACAGCACAGCACCAAAGAGCAGACAGAGAAAGTTAGAGACGACAGTGGCAGCACTTGACAATGGCCTGCTTCACCACCGTGGTTTGGTAGCAGGTTGGATGGCTAAAAGGAACACAGGACTTTCACTCATGAGACCGCTGGTTTTGCACCATGTGAAACCAAGTCAACGCTGACTTATTTTACCGAAGTTTTGTAACGTAACCTACGTAGCCTACTTAACAGTTACATAACAAGCGTTCTTATTTTACGTAACAAACATACCTATTTTACCCAAACCACAATCCTTTCCTAGCTCTAACCAAGTATTAACCAAGTCGTTTTGTTGCGTATCTGAAACTTAAAAACTGACGTTAAACTGTACGTTACCTGTGAATACGGAATTTTGAAAAGAAACTATGCATGTAAGGAGCAGAAACTGACACGCCGTCCCTGAGTCCAAAACTGATACTAAAGGGCTACCTAGTGCGTCATAGTTTGAAGTGTGGGGCTACCGACCAAGGTATGGTATTGGACGAGTTCGGAGTAACGAAAAGTGTTTTTCACACAGTTTGGTTCTCAGTTGACCAAATGTGTCTTTGTCAGCCACATTACAAATGTGAATGCATCCATCTTGGTCTTCCAGGGCTACAAGCAAGTCAGCAAACTCCCACCCTGATAGTTCTTGAGCCACTCTCAAGTATTACCCCCAGAGCAAGCTTTTTCGCGCCAGGAACAATGACTGAGGAAGTCAAATTAAACCAGCGATCCTTTGCACAAATAGAAAGTAAGTTTCCTGCGTTCGAAAAATTGCTTCTTGGCTCAGGAGTTAGTGGAGATCAATATGGAGCTTAATAGAGAATAAACATTCAACTTAACATAAACATGTCAGGTTGTCAAAAACACAATTCCAAATGAAGGATAATGTTTATTTGTGTCTGCTCGAAGTGTTTGCCAGCACGTTCGCCACATATGTCAGTGTTTTTTACATTATGTTGATCTCTCGAAGTACTAAATACAAGCTTTAAAGCTAGAGACATTGATTGATGTTGACCTCAGTGCTGTTTCTAACACACTGTGTATGCTTTGTAATGTACCAGTGTACTCTCCATGTCAACAATTCAAAACTTAGATTGTGTGACATTAAAACTGAGGTAGCTTCTCCACCCAGAATTCCTCTGGACAACAGCTTTCATGTTTCATGACTTATAACAACATTACAGGACATTCAATTTCCTGGAGACTAACCCGAACCATAACCGATTCAAGCCTAATTTGAACCCTTACCCTAAAACTAACCTTAGCCGAAACCAAGTCTTCACCCTAAAATTGAATGATTTAGGTTGTTAGGATGTGTCTCCATTTCGTCCCCCCAAAAAGCGAGCTCCCACAATGTGACTGGGTAATCAGATTCATGTCCCCACAAGACGTGTAAAACACTCCCACACACACATCATTTTCTTGGTCCAGCGTTGAGATACATGTCCATCGCCTCCTCCTCATTAGCAGGCTTGCAGGTCAGTACCAGATGTGTATTGTCCCTTCATGAAATGGCTGAAGAGAGGGGGGAAACCAATTTGAACCCATCTCTCCTCTAGCAGTGAGCAGCAGATAAGGCTGTTGTTTTACATGCAAATCATTGCCATCTGCTGTACTGGGGGAAGTTTATCCCTAGATGGGAGTCATTATATTGAGCTTGGACTGTGAGGGGCTTTGCAGAGAAAGTTTTAAGGCAGTCTGTGTGTGTGTGTGTGTGTGTGTGTGTGTGTGTGTTGTGCACTTCATTTTTAGAAAGCTGCATTTGGCAGGTATGGCTTAGCATCACAGCAACTGGTGAACATATGCATGGTTCTCTCTGTCTCGTTGAGTGGGTGGCTCACAAGTAGAGTTATGTGACATCTTTTTAAAATTAAATATGCTCATTCTGAAGGCACTGCTAATGTACAGCTGGTGCATAAGGGCTGTTTAATGGAAGGTATATTGATTCAAAGTCATTTATAGATAATTAATTGTCACTAGTATGCATTCCTAATGCATTTTGTGCTCCAGGGCACTGCACTATTTAGTTAGTCTGTCAAGTGGGATGAAAAGGTGTTGCTGAATGATAATGCTCCAACATATTTTAGTACACAACTAAATATGTACGAACAAATGACCCGGATTCATGTATGCACACCCACAGGCATGCACGCGCAGACCTTTTTGAAGTTGAGCTGAAACACCAAGATGGGGGTGTTTTCAGAACATGGTGTTACACATTGAATCCCAAATCTGCTTTCTTGTTGTTTTTTTTGTGTTTACTGATCGCACTCCCTTCAGCAGCCAATTCTTTGTCTCCAATCCAAAGTGTAGCCAAAAAGCTTCAGGCATAAATCCTCTAGAACGATGAATGGCCCACTGTTGGCACGGCGTGATCGTCCAACCATGTGTCTTCTACAGAGGCTAAATGAGGCAAGATGATGCGCTTAGTGGGGGTAAATAAAATATATGATTTATGACCCCTTTTTAAAAAAATATTTAAATGCACTATAGGTTGACAATTATGTCTACAAAAGTGCAGCGTGTGTATATACATGGATGTGTGAGTACGGGACAGAGTAATGCGGGAATTATGGTTCTCTGAAGGTACACGTAAACATCTATGAAGAGAAGGGTGTTATGGGTAACTGTAGGTTGCAGAGCTTTACAGAGAAGCTGACGGGCACATCTTCCAAATCTCAACCCTTCAACCCTTGGTTGGGAGATTTGTAACAAAGAGAACTAAAAAAAAATGCACACATACATTTGCCTATACACTAACATACCTTTACACACTGTACATCACACACGTCTGACTCTGACTTGTTTTTCCAATCGCCGGGAAACACCCCCCCAAGCTGAATTGCAACCTCATTAAAAGAACATGATGCAATTTGGATCAAATGTTGATAAGAAGCCACATTAGCTCGCCCATAAGGGACCCATCCATAGTGATACCGGGTGCATTGTGCCAGGCACGCTGTGTACTCCTAGCTGTGTAACCACATCAATTGAGGGGAAATTCAGCCTTTCCTGCAGGACAATTTAATCCTCATTTTTCAGGAAGAGGAGAGTGCTACTTCCTGCAAAATCTAATAAACTGTGTACTGCTCCAAGAACTACCTCACCACAGCAGCCAGCTTAGATATAAGACCAAATAACGATCAAAGGCCAAACTTGCTCAGGCTTCCAGGGGACAGAGTGGAGAGGACACTGGAGCTTAACCTATAGTTGTCTGTATCAGTAACCAGTTGTTTTCTACACTGTAATGCAGGATCATTTGTCATCCCAGCCCTTGAAACGTGTATTTTCTGCAATTAGAAAGGGACTGAATCTGAATTTATACTTATATATTTATACTTACAAGAAATGTCCAAAGGCTAACTCATACTACCACATGTTCTCTCTTCATCCACTCACTGCAGTTTAACTCTGATGATGTCACAGATCTCCGGGCAAATTGAACACTTTTTTTAGCGCTGTTAAGAACCGTCACATTGCTAGATACTGAATCTTCAGCCGTGCTGCTTAAAGGCAGAGCCCCAGATAAAAGCCTGCATTTTTATTCTCATTTCTGCCTCACCCACTCATCTATCTCTAATCTCATTCGCTCTTTTTCCTCACTGCTCCCTCTTCACTGCACCAGCCTGACCCCCCTTCTCCCCACCCATTCTCACTTTCTCTTTCCCTACCTCATCCTCTCCCTTCTCATTATCGCTCTCTTGTGTCTCAGCCCCGGACTTGTTCTCACTGTTTTAGTATCGATTAGAAGGCTCCCTCTCGGGTGCGGGCCTGCCTGTGTCTGATCTAACGGAACCGAGATTTGTTCACATTTCTCTTCCCGCCCCTGACGTGGTTTTCTTCAAAACGTCTCAGCACCTGATGTTGAGTACCCCCTTTATGAAAGCCGGCAGCCATCTGCTTACTTTCAATTAGACACGGAACGAGTGCCATTTCCTTCACTCGATTGAGCTGCGGCTTGTGTGTGTGGAGGGGATGCTGCTCACTGTGTGAAAATGTGCTTAGGTTCCTTTGACTAGAACAGAGCTGCATGTGGAATTTCTGTGACTATCATCCTCCAACTGCATGTTCAGTTCCTGCATATCCGCCCATACAAATGCACTGCCGTATTTTGCATATGTATTCATTTTATTTATTTTCAGGGACAATGCACATTGATCAACATCACAGTAAATGTGCCAAAATGCACAACTGTTGTCCCTTGACCAGATGTTTAACTAGCTATTAAAACAGAATTTGTAGGCACTATGGCAACAGTCTTTACATCTGCTTTTGCTTTTGCTTTGCACTTTACATGCACAAATAAGTTTCTCATATGTGACAGCATTGCTACTCTGTATGATTTCACATCAACATGCAACAAACTAATACACAGCATCTCTCTTAAATCACATCACTTCTCCGTACATACAAAAATGAGAGGACGCATGGGTGTAAATGCTTAACAGCAGAGCAGGATGCGCAGCATTAAAAATGTAAAGCTTTTGTGGGATGATTGCATTTGCTCATAAGGAAGGACGATGACAGATGTTTTGCATTAAGAAGAAACATCTGCAAGGCTATTTTTGGAGAGACGCACTGTCATTGGACGATAGTGATGCATTTTAAAGATGGAAGTTAGCCCTTAGAATAAAAGGTATGAGATGTGTGAAGAATCAAATGATGGAAAGAAAGGAGAATAACTTTAAGTAGTGTTTTTTCAAGAACACCAAGGGTACTGTCTGACAGATCAATATTTTACTTTATGATGCATGCTACTCTTTTGGAAACAAGATGAGTGATTTAATTAAATTTCTACGCCAGCTTCTTAATGTTCTCATACACAGCATATTAAAACGGTGGTAGGGAACTGCCTGTTTTTGATGGCGGACTGATAACATACTATTCTCCAAGGTCTGTGAGCTGTCATGTTATGCTGCTCCTCCACTGTGCTTCTGCTGTACTTGACATGACTATGATTCAAGCTGCAAACAATATTTCATGTTTATTGATATGTGTAAAGTAACTGTCAATGCTATGTCACCCTAGACACTGTTAAAATAGACACTATGGATTGGACACTTTGCTTTACAAAAGCGCTCCCGTGGTATATTGTACCTTGCACTTTCAACTCCCCCTGTGTAATACAATGTCTGTCTCCAACTACTGTTCTTATTGATGCTAACTTTTCACACATCCCTCTTGAAAAAGACAAATTTGACTGCCTGCTTGAATAAAGTAATAAAATATACTAATGTGTTAGATTCAGGACATATCTTTGGAGAGCAATGATGTTACTTGTCACATCAATAAATGGTGGCTATTGTAAAAAAAAAAAAAAAAAAGTTTGGCTTTACATTGCAGTGTTGTCTTTATAGTCTTTTAGTTGTTCAATAGCAGTCAGATAATATATTGTTTCTACTGGCAACTGCACTTGCCAATATATATCTGTACAAGCCCTGTAGTTTGTGGTCAGAAAAATAAACTTTTTTTTCAAATCTTTTCTCTATGTAGCATGGCTCTCTTTCAAAATGTTGCTTTAGATGTGAAATACTGAAGCCATACAGTATAGACAGCTGCTTGACGTTGCCTGCTAGCAACCAAAGTTTAAGCTTTGATTTAGAATTTGAACAGACAATAACTTTGCAACAAGGGTTTGCAGCAATCCAATTGTCCTCAATATTTCAATCAATGCAGAAGCACAGACGCTGCAAATAAGTCAGACATTTCTCCATCTCTGATTTAGTGCTCTATTTGCCACAAATAATACATTTTCGGTCTGAGTGAGGGGTAGCAGTTATTTGACATTTAATTATACAGCAGTCGAGTGTTGTGGGGAAGTAGGACATATTGTCCATCAAAGTGAAAAGTTTGAAGTCTGGGAGACGGAGAAAGAATAAATTGGGGCAAGCTTGGCCACAAAGACTCGCCGTCAGTCAGTGGCCTCATTTGTGGTCCACACCTGCCAACCCTCGTGATGTGTCTCTCTTACGCACACACGCACGCACGCACGCACGCACGCACGCACGCACGCACGCACGCACGCAC
>NW_022280116.1:775137-790949 GCF_004355925.1 Anarrhichthys ocellatus
CACGCACGCACGCACGCACGCACGCACGCACGCACGCACGCACGCACACACGCACACACACACACACACATCACCTACTCTATACGCACACACTCGCACAAGCAGGCATCAATGGACAATCAACTTACACACTGAAAGACAAATGTGTGACACACAAAAGTGCATACTCACAAACCTACAGATGCTTCTTTCTAGCCTCCAGCTGGAGGGCCGTGCTGCACTTTGTTGCCCTCCCATGATACCAGCAGACAGCCGCTGGGTGTCTCTTCTCCTGCATCCCCACTCCAGCTCATCCTCCACCCAGTCCATCTCCCTTTCTTCTCTGTTTTCTACCTCTCAGTCAAACAGATGCGAGCTCGGAACCTGTCACACACCAACGCCCTCATCTGCCCTCATCTGGGGGCGGTAATTCAAAACTCTGGATCTGGATCATTCCAGATTACAAGTTTACAAACTGATCCTCACTGACTTTGAAATGTGTTGAAATGTAAGTAAATGTTTGTCTATATATGTATATGTAGCATATGTAATACTATGTGGAGGGCAACCAACATTTCTAGCTAATCAGCTACTTGAATTGTCACCTACTTAAAACGATCGCGCAACGATCTAAATTTAAGCTTTGGTCAGGCTAACAAGAGCTAACTTGGCTCCATTCACTTATATGGTAAGTAACTAGTGGACTAGTAATTAGCTGGCTTTATTGATGTATCGGTCTGTTGTTAAAGTTTTAAATGGGAGTAAATTGGAATTACGTCATACATTTACTCATGAACTCATTGAACTCATTAACACACTAGTTGCAATTGTACAAAACCATCAGTGTGGAGCATCTGAAAAGGAAACATCCATGTTTCTTCACTGCAAACTATCAGGCCTGCCTTCCCAGCATAACTTGTTTGCCAACTAGGCTGTGGCATTCAATTCTCTCTCCTGCCTAGCTGAAGGCAGGAAGAACCTGTGGAATATATGATTTAGTATTCTGTTTTGCATTGATTCATTGCATCCATTGACATTCATGCATAATAGACGCAAATGTGAAATCAGCACCCAGGAGGGAGGGGAAGAAGTCTGCCATTGTTGGTTGTTTTTTTGGGAGGGACTGAGCAAAGCCTTTCAAAGGACTCCATGCAAAGGCTAATGGCTGGGCCTGCTGGGGCCCACAAGGGCTCCAGTGGTCTTCAGGTTCCAAGACAGTTTCAATGAAGAAAAACAGTGGAATACATGCATTGATTGCTGCACCAAACCAAATGTATATTTGTTTTGCTTTTATTGAGAGAATCCTCCTACCAGTCAACTGTTTTTGAGCGTGTTCTGTTTTACTGCAAAAAGATAAAAAATAAGTGTGTATTGTGTGAGCTGACCGCATTTATGAATGCGTAGTTTGGGATGCCCTAGGGGTGATAATAATTGCTGCACGATATCCACATAATCACTCATTGATTCTTCTTTTGTCAGCAGAGCAAAAATATCCTCCATCATCAACTCTTTCTGGCAGCAGACACTGTAGACTCCATCTATACAAAGGGCCATCACTATAGTGATGTGGATAGGACACACAGGGTAACTATATATAGGGCCTACATCCAGTGGTGTAGTGGCCAATCGTGAGGTGGGTGAACTTCTAGGTAGATGGGTAGGTTACCCAGGTGAAAGTGGATACACTCTCCTATATAGTCCGATGGCTTTAGTACGGTATATTCCAACAGCGCTCCGGATTTACAAACAGTCCAGTTTGTGCCACCTTGGAGTGACTAATCTCACCCCGGGAACACAAACTACATTAACTGTGTCAGACTCGGGTCGGTTCAGTCATAAAAAAGTCTGCCGGATCCTCAAAGATTTTAAGTTTCCATTAAAGTTATCATCTTACCTTGTTTCTGCTCTGGGATTTGGAACAACTAAACTTCAGGCCAGGAATGTGACTCAATGTTTGTTGAAATTCAGTGTGCTTCAGACTCTGGGTGAAGGCAAAGCCATTAAAATGTTTCAAAAAATGTGCAATTTGTTTTGCACTACTTTGCTCGTCATTTTGCCTTGACCACAGAAACATCTGGAAAACATATGTGCTTTCTTGGCCATGTTGTTGCAGGATAGTAAGTAAAGTAAAAGTATGTTACCACAAAAGACTCCTCCTCAATTCCAAGAAGTTCCCAGGTCTTGCTTCACATCTGCTGGGAAGAAGTGAAAGGAGAGTCTGTTAGAGTACAAGCAGGTCTCTGAACTGAGCCAGGAAGCAACACGTTTTGCTTTCCCTGGGTTGCTAAATGAAAATACATGTATATATTTTGTGCTTTTTTCTTACGCATCAACCTCACTTTTGCAATGCTTATTGTCGCAACAATTGACTTGAATCCTAAATAAGCGCTTTAAGTCACGGTTATGCCTGTGAGAAGGAGCTTAGAAGCGTGCCTGCACAGACCCGGTACAGACATCTGCAAAGATTAAAATTAGATCATATCTGTTGGTAAAAACACGTTTGATACACTTACAGTCGGGATGGTGGGTTAGCCAAGTGTGGTTTGTAATCATTCAATCAAACATGACAGCAGTAGTCGTAGACACACCTGGCAGAGATCTGCACTTTACTGAGTGCACCTTTCAAAGATGTAATGATTGTAGATAAATATGTGTATCATTATTTTCTCAAAAGAATACATGTTAACTATATGCTTCTTTATTTATCCATGCTGGAGTATCAATGCTGAAACTCTGCAGACTGAAAATGGTCTCGTAAAAGTCTGATGGTAGATGTGTTATGAGTGAATTATTTAAATGAAAAGAAATGATCTAACTGCCAACCCTTTTATTTTTTTTTACAAAAATAGAAATACAAATCATGCTTCAGGAGACTGGTTCCTTTAATATATGTAGCCAGTAAAATAGCCCTCCCATAGTCTTTGATGACTACTTGCCTTTGTGTGTTTTCCCATCTGTGTGATTGTCTGCTCTGCCCTGATTGTTTCAACTGTCCCTCATTTTTCCTGCTGTCACCTGTCCCTGGTTATCACCCTCTTGTCCTTGTGTATTTAGTCCACTTGTGCCAGTTCGTTATTGTTTGTTGTACTCTGTGCTTTGAGTTCCAACCTGTTCATCCAGTGTTTTGGATTTACCTGCTAAGTGTTACCTGACTGCCATTAATAACTGCCTGCATTTAGACTCTCAGCCTGTGAGCCATTTTCCTAATAAATCATGAAATCATTCTGCTGTCTCCTCATCTATGCGCCTTTGTTTGTGTCCTGTTATTCAGGAAACCGGACAGCCTGCCTTGCATACACACTATGGAGGAGTGTGAAATAACAATGTGTGTTAGTGAGTAGTTAAAATCCCTGCTCCAGCCTGCAGGGGCAGTGCGAGTATGAGCCCGCATACCTGCAGGTCACCTCTTGGCTGAAATTCAAACAAAGTCCCTAGAAGGTCTTAAACATCACTTTCGCATGATTTAAAACATGACCTACAATGGACCTCCGAAAAGTCCCCTGTTGGCTTGGTGGTCCATTAGTGGTGAATGTATAACAACGCTAATGTCCACTGTTGGATAGGGAAACGAACAAACACACAAAGACAATACACATTTTGAGTTTTCAGGGCACATTTTATGAGGAGATTCTATGGTAATATTCCTACCAGCAGCCTTGAGGCTTTTGGGACAAGTAATTCCATTGTTTGTTCTTTAATTCTACAATATTGTAATACTACTAACAGTGTAAACCTGAGGGTGGGAGCTACGGTTCTGTGACGATGCTGTTGGTTGGGACTGCTAGACCAGTGGCTGCAAGCTAGCTTTTTCAATTTAATTTATTATACTATATTGATGGAGCCTGGGGTTCAGTGCATTGCTCAGGTACACTTCGACACGCGACGTTGTCTGGGAATCTTTCGGTTCCCAGACAACCCTCTTAACCCAGTGAGCCTCGGTTGCCCCCCTAACACATACACACTTTATATATGATTACTAGCATATACAGATAGAAACAGGCACACACATTCAGCACCTTATGTCACTTTTCAAAATAACTGCAGGCTTTCTTTCCTACTTCATGTCAACATGTGAGTCAATTTTGATCTCAAACACAAAATGGCCTGACAGTAAACATGACAAAAGTGTGCATTTATTCTGATATGTTATATGTGACCTCGACAGAAGACTGACAGCCAGCAGAGTAAGCAGCAACTTCAAGATCAACGTCAAACTCTACAGGCTGTTTTGATTTAATATTGTATTTTACCTGCTATTTAAAGGCGTGTGAGTGGTTCTGTGTTGTGAAGATCTATCCTGATATGCCAAATGGTTTGTTCCACACAACCATCTGAGAAGCCGTCGTTGAAAACTATTTAGAAAAGGGCACACAGAAATATGGTGGCAGGTGATTGGATGTGTCAATAAAACTCCTTTCCATTGCGAAAAGCCCTCAGTGCCATTCTTTGCTCATCTTTCAATAAAGAAATACCCTCCAGTTCTATTGCAGCATCTACGCTAACCTCGTCGGGAACCGCCATTATTGTTTTGAACGAACAGTCACCTCTGAGTTATTGTGAATCCCACTGCTCTTTTTGGCCCTTCCTGTACAGAATACTATGCACAGACTACTAACTGTATTCTACAAACCCACTTAAAAATAAAGTTACTAGAAAACCATACAGACCTTATCACCCTGACAACAGCTGACACATTTTGTAAGAGTAACTCAGCTAGAGAACCATGAAAAAAAATCAATGCTTCAGTATGTGCAAACTGCCCAAGGCCCACGGGTGGATGCTCCTTTCTATGGATGCATTTGATAGGAAGTACTATGTTGCTGAATGAATCTATGATGACCGTGGTTGGATGAAACTGGTCTGATCAATGTCAAGGTGTGCTCTAGAATCAAGATGTGGAAATACAAGCACATAACCCTGAACAAACAGCCAGCTGGTTCGACAGTCATCATGCATTATGCAGCCAAACATTGTTCAAATCCCCAAAAAACATTATTTCAAATTGTGGTGGAGATCAAAAAAAACGTGTCAGACCAACAGTTTAAAGGTGCTACATACGAATTTGGGAGCATTTTTATTACCTCTTAATGCCTCTCAATATGGCAGCAGCTGAGCCTGTGGCTCACAGCTAACAGCGCAAACAGTACAAACTATGGCAAATATGCGGACAGTACAAACAAGTGTTAATCTGATGGGGAATCTGAGGGTTGGCGTTTTTCTCCTACGACATTGTGGTTGGTAGGCGCTGTAAAGTTATGTCATTCAGCCAATAGGGTCATCAGATTTGAAAAGGCTCACGTCCCTCTGGAGGGAAATTACAAATGACCTATTCTGTAATTTAACTTGGGGGGACTTGTTGCCCAAAGACATTACTCTAGCCTGTGTAGCTGCTACCATGCATGATGAGTCCCATGCTTTACATGGCCATTGGGGTAATCTTGCAGAATCTGGATTTTATCAGACTAGTCAGCCCCTTCCAGTCAGCACAACAAACATTCCGATGTGTCTTAACTTGTGGAATGCCTTTTGTAGCTCCTTACAGATAGAAGGGAAACCCATGGTTATAACTCACATAAAAAAAAATCTGTCATTGTTCCACTTTTGTAATTGCAGTATTAACTGTACAGTTCATTAATTGTTATGGCAAGAGTGAAACACAATTACGCTTCTTAAAGTCAATTGGATTGTGCTGCAAGTCTATTTTGATCCTTTCATGTGCAAATCATGAATAATGATGGTGTGCATGCACCTCTACACACGTCAGGGTCTCGCTTTAGTTGCCAAGTGTGCTACTTGCTCAACCCACATTCACAAGAATTTAGCAGACATTTTAACTTCTAGGTAGGTTATAATGTCCATAAAAACTCACCATTGTTTTAGCTCTGCTCACTAACCCCGAGTAGCCACCAGTCGACTTGAGTTGCACCTCGACAGGCATGTTTCACTCCTCCTAAGAGTCTGACTAAACGTAAGTTGGAAAGTTAAAGCTTAAAAGTGATTGCTCTAAACTTTTGTCACCATAGCGAGCAGATGCAAGGATATATGGGACCCCTGGACTGGTTAGATCATTGTATTAAACAGAAACCCTCTTTAACTCCCTCTCTGTCTTACTCACTCCCTCGGCTGTCACGGGGGGAGCAGCGCAGAAGGGAGGAGAGTGACATATTCATTCATCTGTGAGGAGAATGGCAGACTTAAGACTCTTGCACAAACTTAAGACACACACAAAAATACAAAGGTGTTTCCTATGTGACAAGTTCAGGCATAAGTTGCAAATGCATTTGTTGTTGAGTAGCTAAATGTGTTTGTGTTGCCGCATTTTACGTGGGCCAAAATAATTTTTTATGACATCATAAAAGCACAATATGTAAATGTTTTGTTAAAAGAAGTTTGACTGCACCACCAATCTCATTTTAGTCCTGAGTGGCAAAGATATACATTTGCTCGACCAGCCTTCCACCAAGATACCAGGATTTTTCATGAACATTAATCCTCGCAAAATCACACAAAGGACAGCTAAGTGGATGTGTATGAGTGTATTGGAAACATGCCTCTGTAGAGAGTGGGTCGAGAGATGTATGCGTATTTTGATATTAATAAAACATGGAGCATGCCCAGGAAACTCTGTCTTCCTCCCTTCTCCGTTAAATGTGTTGCATTTCTGCCAATTAGGACCCAGCAGCAGGAAAGCTTTCGAACATGCATTCGGAGTCCTGTTCTCAGTTCCACCAGCTTACGTAATGCTTTCACATCAGCCATGAAGAAACTTCCTCAAGCGTGTGATGGGTGAGATATTCGTTCCTTATCTTTAAACATACGGCTTTTGATGCATAATAAATTCGATTTTCAGTCAATGCAAATGTCTGAAGCATAATGAAACGAATGTGATGTTCAAGTTGAATTCAGTTTTCCATCCTCTGGATACCTATCTATACCTATAAACAATCAGAGTTGAGGGTACTGAGAATCTAATTTGGCAAGCATCGTTTAAACAACTATTAACCATGTTTGCTTGAAGATGTTTTACACAGTAGTACAACAGTTATATTTATATAGTTCATAAAAAAAATGCAGTTTAACAAGAGACAAAACCCTACTCTGCCACATCTCCAAACTTTCCTCTAAAGTTTCACTCCTGGATCAATACAGAGTGACAACCAAATCAGCACACCTTAATGAAACATACTGTACTTAACCTTAGTGATAACTGCATGACAGCAGCGATTAAAAGTAGAACTTTATCAATGTTACCTTATGTGGATGGTAGCGCTCCATAAGCAGATATCCACTCTTGCTAATTAGCGAGCTGACTGGACTGAACTCTTGCCGAGTATCTGCCTGACATGATGATCAGAATGGAAACTGAACCAGTGGGTGATAGAAAAACAACTTCTGGAGACTGCACCTACAACTACGCAGAGACATATGATGGACTAATGTTGGGAATAACATAGCCTCAAAAAGGGGGCACCAATATGTTGGGAACGTAAAGGAGCGTGTTTGGGTTATCAGCATCTAAGAAACTAAATTCTTGACATCAATAGAATTATTAATGTCAGTAACAATTATTAATGATTATTAATAATAACGGGGCACCACCCTGCGAACAGGGACCAATAACCAAACGATAAACTAAGTCTCATAATTAGTGTTCACTCACAATGTCAATAGTCTGAGTACTATTACACATTCAGGGTGAAAGTGAAGGTTTAAGTTCGAGCACAGACCACATATACAGCTATCATCACAATACATGCACAAAGTAATCACAGACAGCTGCTATTTAAAATATAACAGAGTTTATTACGTTCTAATACTAATGATCTAGTCAACTAATATCTAAACTAACAACAACTATACATTCATGAGCACGCTATCTAAAATCAACAGACGATCGAAAAGAGGAGGGGGGGAGTGTGTGTGTGTGTGTGTGTGGGCGTAGGGGGAGGAGCGAGGGAACAGCTCAGCGACGTATGACGTAGTTGGGACGTGGTGACGTCTCTCATGCGCGAGACTCAAAATGGCAGGTAGCCAACAGAAGACCCGGAGTCTATACGTGCCGGTAGCCGTTTAGCAGGTAGCTACATTAGCTCAAAGCTATATGTGTGTGTGTGGATTAGTAAAAGAGAAGGGAAAGGAACAAAACAAAATGAAATAAAACAAGAGATTAGGATCCTTCGCGCCGCGCTGGAGTACGGAAGATTGCTCTCTCAGCCTGGGGAGCAAGAACCGCGACTCTTTGTCTCAGCCGGCGGTTCTGACCTCCTGAACTGATGAGAAGCAACTTCGACCTCACTGCGGCTGTCTCGACACGAATCACAGTAGCATGGAATACACGCTAACTTCTACACAACACTAGCAATTTCAGGGATCGCCAGTGTCAGTGATCATAAAGCATACACCACGTTATAAAAATGAACAGTACTTTAAGCACACAAACAAGATAAAATAAACACAAATTAACTCTCTCTAACTCTGCCCAGAATCTATTTCGCCTTACGGTACGATGCGATCGTGGTGATTGAGGGGGGGTCCTTCTGAGCTTCGTTGGGCCCAGGCATCGCGGCTGCGGGCCGCGGGAGGTATTCTCTCGGTGGGAGAGAATCGCTTCGTCTGGATAAGGGGCGTTCGCGTCCTTATGACCGGAGCAAACGAGGCACTTGGTGGAGAGTGGAAGTTTTCTCTCTCTGTCTGAAGAAGTCTTGCTTCTTCACTTCTGCAGGAACAAAAAAGGGGTTCGCTTTGTGGATACGACCAAAGATAAAATAGACAGTTTGGTGAATTCGGCCAGCGAATATAAACTGTTAGACCTAGGATTTGGTTGAAAAGGGAAACAACGTTGGTGTGTTCCCTAGCTCGACGGAGGTCGTAGGGGAAAAGCATTGAGGTGGGGGTTGCAGGTAGTTTTGTAGAACAGTGGCTGAACCACAGGGGTCCTGGGGTGTCTTGGCCCTCGGCCAATTAGATTGCAGCGGTGCTTTCAGGTAACTTCAGGAACGCATAGTTTTTGGGGGGAGGAAACTCACACCCTAATGTGAATTTCTTCAGAGTTGGGGGTTTGGTGCTCATCAAACTACAATCAGGATGAAACCTTTGCTTGCAAAAGGGAAGGCCTGACTCTCTTTGTTCCACAGCACATGTCGAAGCCATATAGTCAGATCCCAACACGAATAATGGCCTTCACATTTTAATGGTAAATTAATAAATACAACCAAAACATACTCTGCTCAGCCCACAGTATGTGCCTCTTGTGCACAGTACAGTATCATTAGGTCTGTGTTGCAGGGCTTTCATTTTACCAATACTGATTTATGATGAAATACCTGCAGAAGTAAACGAGTATTGCCCATGGCTTGGTCGTGTGGAAACCTTTTGTAAAGGATGCTGAGTGTTATTGTCGCTTGATGATTCATAGTCTTTGTTTAGAGGCAAAATTGAGGTTTCACTATTTATTTTTGCTTTTGTCATTTTTTTACTTTTTTGCTTTTAAGTTATGAATAAAGAACTGAGTGGTTAACAACTGCACTTTTTTATTTGTATTATGAACCAATGCTTACATAATGGCACCTTTACTTCTGCCTACATGATAAGTGTTTGATTCCTACCATATGCCAGATTTGAATCAATTCAGTCTAAAAGTTGGATGTATGATGTGCTGGTTTCCATTTAAATCACAGAACAGATTGACTGCCATATTACTGTTGAAAATAGCCAGACTAAGTCATGTGTCATGTGTCAACCCAATTCAAACTTTGAAAAAAAAACACTTGAACAGACCTCTTGTTTGAGCAACACATACAATTATTCAAATGTGGCATATTAAAGCTCTAATGTCCCAATTAAAAGACAAACTTTCCACCTCATTTACCAGGCTGTCCAAACCAACGTGAATGAAAGTACGTAGTGTTGTGTCAAACAGTGAAATTAAAACAAATGATCGGTCTGTTTTGGTGGGAAACATACTTTCTCTTTGCTGATGCACCTGAGACTCAACGCTCAAAGACACCGAGCTAACAGATGTTGTGTGCCGGGGGAGCATCCATCTCCCCTCTTTTCCTTTCCTTCCTCCACTCCTCCCCGTGATATAAGGTCCCTCTGGCATTTTTTTTTTCCTCAGCCCCGAAATTCACAAACAACGTCCTTGTAACTTATTTCTCCCTAAACTCCTTTGCACCATCTGTTTTAGAGCAGGTCATGTACTTAGTGGAAGGGGAGAATATTGAGAGAGAAAGCAGGAGAAAAGCAAGGCATGCTTGACGGGCTCTGCACTCCCAGGCATTAGGGATACGTTCAACAAGAGCCAGCGTTCCGTGTTGGTTGACAACAGAAGCACATAACAACAGCTACAACTGACAGCTTGCCAGTGCCAGTTTTTATTTGCTAACAAGCACATCAACTTCCCATTAGTGTCCTGGTAGGAGAGACAGTGTGAGGTCTACATAAGGGGATTCAGACAGACTCTCATAAAAATTACATCAGATAAGGTGATGCAGCCCATTGAACCGTAGCCGTATCGGGAGCAATTTTGAGTTTCCACTAATAGTAAGAGACAGGTAAATGTGTGGAGGAAATATCCAGAGTTTTCTATTCTAATCAGTATTCAGGAGTGCAGTGACTCTCCATTACCTTCTAAAAATACTTAAAATAGGTGGATGAATATCTGAACTCCCACCATGCTACCTCTTTCTTCTCCTCTCTCCCGCTACAAACCCAGTTATTCTGTCTTAGCTTCTTTCACTCTGATATTCACCTTCTCTTTCCTCACTGACATTCCACTCTTTATCCCAGATCTTGCTCAGTCTTCCTCTCCCTAAGGCCTTATCTCTACCCCACCAGCACCGCCACACACTCTCCCAATCTCACACGTACAGATGCACACACCTCACCCCACCCCGCCCCTTGTCCTTTATTTTAGTTTCAGGCGTTAGACTCTTCAGCTCCGGCGGTGTAGCCAGCTAGCTAGCTGTCAGGGCCTGGGAGCTGTCTGCCTCTGATTATGCTATCATATTGCTCTGCCCGTGCAGTTATCTCCCATTCGGACCGATAGGAATCCGGTTTCATATCGGCCATTAATGTTTAACGAGACAGGAGTTTAGAGGTGGGTGTGGGGAGCCAGTGACCCTGAGGGCTGGATCCGATTCATCTTTGAGCCAGGCAAAGTGTGATGATAGCACATACTGTACATGAACAACATACTGTACATGTATTCATAGTTTCTGAGAAATTTCCCTTTAATGAAATGAGTAGGATTTGTCAGGTGCGGTTTGTAAAGACAAACCCCAGACTCACTCTTGTTTGTGAACGAGCTTTGTCTACTTGGTGTTTTGCTTGGCTGTACTTGTGTTATTTTGGCGCTGTGTTCGCCATTTTCGGAGCTCACTCTTGGATGCGTGCTTATGATCCATATGATACATGTTTTTGATGCTCAAACATCCAGAAAACAACAAACTAAGACAATACATGCAGAGTGCAGGTTCTCTGTAGATACAGACACCAGCACACACTTTTAGTGGGTCATAAGTAATGGCCAAGAGGGATTATATTTCTCTTTACAATGTTTTTTAGGAAAATCCTACTCCTTCTGCTTTAGACTCTACAGTCAAATACATTGTTGTTCATGCACTGGTCAATTTTGAGATTTCAAGCTATTTTGCTCCCATAAATTATCTTTTGTCCGACTAGTGAATACACATTAAGGTGTTTATTTTACAACTTTGTCTATTTACTTCTGTAGAGTTATCTTAAATTCACCGAAACTGAGCATTAGCATAATGCCTCATTTGTATATTTAAAGAAAACATTTCTGAAAACTTGTTACACAACAAGTATTTGTCTTAATCTAAGTAATCAACTGGGGAAGTTTCATGATGATATCTAATAGTTACATTTTTCTTTATCCTATTTACCTAGTGTCTTGCAAAATAAATTTTACAATACCTATTTTTAAAGGCCATTTCTCCCATGGAGTTATTTCTAAGGAGGCTCGCCCGGATGTGTCATGACTTTCAATTGCATTTCTATAGCTCTCTATCGCTCTACTTGTTAGGACACTTTTGAGCGCTGTGACTTTAAAGGAAACATAACAATTAAATGCCTAGTTCACCTCCAACTGTAATAGAAACTGTAATTTCTATGACAATTTTGTAATTTGTATGATGCCTACAATTTACTTTGGGGTGAATGGTAGATACCATAAATTTCCAACCCATGCCCATTACAGAGATCCCGTTCCATCATCTAGTGTCTGGCTGCCTGCCAATGGCTGAGTCATTAACACAACTTTATTTCATGGAAGGAAAGAAAGACAGTGTTGAGAGAGGACAACTGTGCAACATTCTTTCTAGTTCTCATTTCTCAAGTATTGATTATTGTTCAGAGCATGCAAAGCTTTTAGTGTTAGCAGAGAGTGAGCTGTGGTGATAGTCGATCAGACAAACACATGTAGCTGAGGCAAAAGCTAGACTGTATGTTCCAATACGCAAGTAACTATTCTGGTGTTTAATAATTTGTGTTAATAAAGTGTGGGAAAAACAATTTCCACAGGCAACTTCCCTATATTTACCTGAAAATTTGATTTTCTCTCTACATGATATTCTCTATCTTTCATAGGAAAACAGTATTCAATAGAGGGTATTCACAATAGAATGGCCAAGAAACACGTGAATAAATGCAAAGTAAACAGCGCTAGACACCTAGGCCCCCTGGGCCTGTGCCTGGTATCAGTTATCCACCTATTATTGCAGGGGATGCCCTCTTTCCAACACTGCATGCTGCTGCTTCAAAATGTCCACTCAAGATAAGTATGTGGAGAAAAAAAGTGTACTATTAATACCAATAGTCATTTGTAGTCGGCTGTTGGCCATACCTTCGGTTGGCTCACATGCCACCTGGGCAGTCTGGGACCATAGCAACTTTTCTCAGTTTGTTTTTTTTTTCCACAGAGATGCTTGGCATCTGTATCTTGTGCTTTCATATACAGTGTTAGTGCTTAGCAAATGTCCAAAAGCCCTACTATGAGGATAGAAAACTATTTTATTATGCTGATGATTTAATTCCTTGTACCCTGGCATGTGCAAAATACTTTAATGTTACTGAGCCCCACAGAAAATATCAATAATCAGTTTATAATTGTAGGTGTTATAAATGTATCTTTATTGTTGTTGGGATGGTTTTGGGGGTTTGCTACTGGCATGTCATGTCGAGGGTAAACGTGTTTTGGTTCAGCAGCATAAATTAACTTTGTTTTGCTACTTTATTTTTCCTTGTAAAACTGGCTTCGTGCTCAACATGCATAGACAGGGTTAGTCGCACTATTTTTTTCCTCTCTGCATAATTACTATTGGCAAAGCATTAGAAAGCCCTAGCCTGCTGCTACCCTAGAGATGTACTCATTGCTCCTTTTACCAACTTACTGGAGGGTTAAGAGGCTTCACTTACTTCTATGAATAACATGCATTGTTCTAAACAGTCAAGATCCACTTAAAAGTGTTTTACATCTACTGAGCTACATTTCAGATGAGAACGGCTCTGTTAGCCTTGAGGGGAAATTGAAACATCCACAAAGGAACTTGTCACTCAGTGAAGAGTATTTTTCTTGTATCAAGTTAATATACATAAGCAACTTAGATGAAAAGATTTTTCCTTCAATTTCTACAAAATGTAACTGTGTAACTAATTTATAATGAATGGTCACTTTAATGATGAAAGTGTCTCAAACAGATATATTGGTAGGCTACGGTGAAGGAGCACGCCAGCTCTATAGGCAGACCAGGCCCCCTGGGGCTCTCCAGCAACGCCTGTAAGTGTTAGCTATCAAGCTATTGTGGCTAGCATAATTCACCGCAGTGAAGCAGCTGAGACATCTTGATAACTGAATTGTTGGCAGCTAGCTAGCCACACTGTAAACACTAGTAAAATGGTGTGAATCTTAATTGGTCGACAAGAAGGTTTCCAAGCTGTACAAGTAGAAAGCAGTAAATAGTATCACAGATGAAAGCAAATATTCTACCAGTCATTCCGGTAGAATGCCAAAGTGAGTGCCAAATAGCTTGGTAGTTAGCAAATATACTGTAAGTACAAGAAGACTGTCACGTGTAGGGCTACTCATCACATTGTGTTTTTAACACAAAATGCAACTCACCAGCCAGTACCTTTGGATCAGTGCTTGAGCATCAGCTGGTTCAGGTGTGAAAGAGAACTGAAAAAGGTTAAAAACAGCCCATACTTTTGTTTGTAAGATATAAGTAGTGATAGTGCAACAGCATTTTATTTTTAAGAGAGCAAATGAGTTGCAAGAGGACCATTTGACACATTTAAAAGTCAAATTTCTTCTCCTTGCCCATTTACAAGATTTTATATGACTGTATGTCAACAGTTGGTGATATTTACACTGGCAGTTACTCATGACTTTTACTGGGTGTTCCTGTTTGACTGATGTCAAAGCCATTGAAATGTATTGCTAACCTATTTTAACTATATAAAGTTTGAAAGTTGGCCCGAGTCTGAAAAATGATGCTCCAATCCACAAATGATCTAATCGTACATACAATTGACGGTAATTTAATGTGGAAACGTGTGAATTGATTCGAGTTTCCATCATTTTTGCATATCATGACCACACTGCACCGATGAGCACGTTTGTGTTTGTCTGCTTGTTCTGTGACACACGATCCCATGGTACATCGATAGCTGTCTGAGGCAAGACCTCCATTACTGGTTTTGTGTTGCATGCATCCAAGGCCCATTGCCCGGAAATGTCGGTTCGTGCTCTGATCTGTGTCTCCACACATATGCCGCTGTGGCGGTATCGGACAGCTCCTGCAGCTAATGGCGTTGATGCTCAGCGGCTGAAAGCCAATCCATCACACAGAAACAATGGTGAGGGAAGGAAAAGCAGGAGGGGAAGGGGCGAGTCAGGGGGTGGTGGAAAAAACAATGGCGGCGCTACACTTCACAGTTTTAAAAAGGCTATTCATCACAATGGCCCCACTGTCAGACTCCCTGCCTGTATATCCATAGGGGGAATCAAACCCATGCCAAACTCATTTATGGGCATGGACATGGAGAAATGGCCCATCATGAAGTCACACAGACAGACTGCAGGCGATCAGAGATACATGGATGTGCTGCTTTCAATGCGGACAAATAGCTGCTCTGTCAGATGACATGCTGTGTAATCAAAATCAGCTCAGAGCTGACATTTGATCAGAGGAACAGTGTATATAGGGGAATAGGGCTGGATCCAAAAATGTGACTATTCGGATATTCATTTGTTAAGTAGGTATTCGTTTTTTAATATTGGAATTATGATATTCTTTTTTTTTCTCTTTTTGGCTATTTATTTAGATCTGTAATTTATCCATGTTGATAAAAACGTCACAAGCTGTTATGTCACAAAAAGTGAAAAAATAGGGCCCAGTTCAAGGATTACAAACATGCATAAAACAAACCAAACTAGGGTGTCCGCCAATGAATAGCAAGCCAGCCCACCGGTTTGTGAGCCCATTATTTGTAGTAGAATAAAAGTGGAAATAGGCACAATATATATGTATATATATATGTGTATATATATATGTATGTATATATGTGTATATATATATGTATGTATATATGTGTATATATATATGTATGTATATATGTGTATATATATATGTATGTATATATGTGTATATATATGTACATATATATATGTGTATATATATATATATATATATATATGTGTATATATGTACATATATATATATATATGTATATATGTACATATATATATATGTGTGTATATATATATATATGTGTGTATATATATATATATATGTGTGTATATATATATATAT
>NW_022280116.1:820949-931437 GCF_004355925.1 Anarrhichthys ocellatus
ATATATATATATATATATATATATATATATATATATACACATATATATATATACATACACATACATACACATACATACACATATACACATATATATACACACACATACACACACACACACATATATACGTGTATATATACATATATATACACATACACATATATACATATATACACATACATATGTATATATATATATATATATATATATATATATATATACATATATACTTGTTTATTGTATATATTTCATATGTGTATGTACGATGAGAGTAATGTGTAACCGGGGTCAATATGCACACGCATACATGGCCAATAAAGCTGATTCTGATTCTGAATAAAGCTGATTCTGATATATAATATAGAAACTAGAACACACATTGTGCAGCTCATTGCTCTGCAGCACAAACATAGTTGTGACTATCGATCAATAGATCATTGCTGAACCATTGTGTTGTGTTCAAAATAGTCCAACTTAAAATATTCCACTGTCAAAAATACATGTCTAGCTTTTATTATTATTAGTTATTTAAGGCTTCATAATTCTTTCCCTGAAAGAACTGAAATTAACCATCTCCACTTTTTCTTAGTAATTAAGTATAAAGACAGAAACTAGACGTGTTGAATTTGACAGACATTTACCAGGCAGAGAAAGTGTAAATAAATGCTGTTGGTCAGGAGAAGCAGGATCCAGAATTTTGAGAGCTTCTTTAATTCATAAAGCCGCAAAATGGTTTAAATAAATGTCTGTGAAGTCACGATCTATAGCCGAATGAGGTAACACAATGGTGATCGAGCTTATGGCCCTTTTATGATAGTATTACAGTATTTGTTTATTTACAGTATTGTGAAATGTGGTGAAAGAAAAAAACAATGCTGTATTAAGTCACTGCTTATGCAAACCAAACATTTCTTACTGCTACAGCTTCACGTTTAAAGGATTTGACTGATGAAACATGAGTTGAAAGTAGTCTCGGAAGAGTGAGCTCGACACGGAACGCGAGTGTTTATCAAAAATGCGTCCACAAAATAAGACGGTCATTTTCGTCATTGTTTTTGACAGCGGATCGATTTGAAACATTGCAGGGAACAATGGAACAGTCAGGAGCAGCCACAGCGAGCTAAAGAGCTGCTGCAGGCGAAACGCGAAAGGCCAATTATTGCCTGATTTCTTTATCATAGCGACAAATGTTTCTTTTGCCCCCATTATTGTGGGACCTGTAGAATGAACAATCAATAATGATATTCATATTGGACAAATCTATGTGTCCACTGCCAACGTTCAGAAGGTTCTTTCTATGTAGTGTGTAACCCTGAGCATGTCTTCTGACTAACGTATTTGCCATAATCATGATTTAAGCCATAGTGTTTCCATGTAAAGCTTGTAAAAATGTAAAGATTGCAGAAAAATGTAATCAATTCTTATCAACACTGTTTACTGGCAATAATGTTAAGTCAAGATATTTTGTCTTTTGCTGCTTCAATTTTGCTCACTTTTTTTCAAATCGGTCTCTTTTGAGTCTCCCAAGTTATATCAAGTGCATTCCTAAATGGAAACATTTGAAAATATTTTCAAGGCCCTCAAAGACTAAACATTGAAGGAAAAAACAATTTGAAAAGCCTTTATAAATTGTCTTTTATAATCTGAACTAGTCCAACTAATGCATACATAGTAGTTATTTTTATTCTACTTAAAGGGAATTGTGCAGTGTCAAATAAAAGCGATAGAGCACAATCTCAGAAATTGAAGTGTAGGACTTGTAGTCGCCACTACAAAGTGGATGAGATTGGCCTGTGTTGTCAATTTAGCTCAGATTTATTGAGAACCATTTAAAAGCAAACTGCAAGTTGTTCAATGGAAACAAATACAGCAACGCCATGAAACAAACAGCACACAAGATACGTACCCAGTCATCCATGTGAAGTCCCCAATTATACATTAAAGTACACTGGTCATTGTTCAGTGAATTAAGAGCGATGACCTCTATCCCAACCCGATATTGTGTGTTGATAACCCTATAGCTGGTGGAAGTGGATTGCACAAACAGGATGATAGTCATTCTTGTTAGTGCTCACCCTCAAATTCCTGCGGGAACACTCACAGGCACAGCAAGAAATGCAAACACACACACACAAAATACATGCACATTCCCTCCAACATTGCTACAAATGGTACTTTTCTATAATTAATACTTTGATGGCAGTTTTAACAGTTGCCGGTGGTGGTGGTGGCGGCTCGGAAGTCTAATCTGATGAACAAAGAAGAGGACAGGCTTAAGACCTCCACTGCTCCTGTAAATATCCAGTGGCATAAACACAACCCCGCTCCCAAACAAATATTGAACCCCATAACACCATGCCTAATTAAATAATACCATTGGAACCCAAGGCAGTGCATTGCTCAGACTTACATTTGCATTTTGGAGAAAAAAAAACACCTCAGTTCCCAGGTAAATGTTTTGCGTCTATTCTGTTTACACTATTATTGGTTAAAAATCTGAGAATGACGACGAGTGAGCTGGAAGGTGACCTTATAAAAATCAAACACTTGGCTGGATTTGGAAAATAGAGAGAGAGTGGTTGTGATTGTGGTGGTGGTGTTGGGTGGGCTGGGGGTAGATTGTGGGTAAGAGGGTGGAATAAATTGCCCACAGAAGTCATCTGCTCCTCTCGTATTTTCACCCTGTGCCTCTTTTGGAGCCAGGAAGACAACCAGCCAGCAGCAGCACAAGGTAACCTTTCTCTAATTGATGTCTGTGTGTGCCTAGCGCACTAGGCAGCCATATTGTGAGGGAGCAGAGAGTAGCCCGGGCCTCAGCATGGGGCAGGGTTTGACGGGAGGGGGTTGATGCAGCCTTGCAGCTTGAGTGATGCGCCACAATCAGACGCCAGTGTAACAGGCACGGTCTGAAGAAGGGGGCTTTAAATTCTCTACAGACTGTGAACTCTGAAAACATTCAGTTGTCCAATTTGAACAGTGCTATTGCCACCCATCACTTTTATGTCTGTTTCTATAGCCATTATAGCCATTTGAATTAATCTTACAGCATCATGAATGTAATATATAACTAGTACTAGGCCTACAATAGTAATTAAAGAGGCTGCTTTGAGAATATTCTAATTGCCCAACAAATTAATTCCCCCTGCGTATGACACCTGACTGTTCTCTATACAGGCAGGCTGTGTGCATGCGACTACAGCAAGACATTTAAAAAGTTTTGGAGGGTGGTGTATTTAGCTTTTCCAAAGAGAAAAAATGTAAGGAAGGAATGAACTGTGTATCTGCTAACGAGCTAACTTTGGCATGTCTGTCTAACTAGCTTAATGCTACTATTTAGAGCAGAACCCGAACACTACTTCCAAGGCCAAGGGGAACATCATCAACTGCACATTAGTTTAGTCCAGTTGATGATAGTTCAGGTTACATTAAAATAAAGCTCCGTTTACAACTAACACATTCAGTGCGTAGTATTTCCTCACTGTAAGGAAGCCTGCATTGTCGCAATATTAGCGACTTCCTTGCTATATTTGGCAGACTTTAATTCCTCTCCCTTGAAGAGAGTCTCTGCTATTTCTCTTGAGTGGCTTTGGTGCTCCAGACCGAGTGGGTGGGGAATGAGCAGCAGTACGTTCAGTCGACCAATCAGAAACCAGAGAGACATGTGAACGACTGATCCCCCTTTTTGCAGACAACTCCACGTCATTTGTTTTTTATACCAACGATTTATACAATCCTTGGAAATGCTCCCCCACAATTTTATTTATTTACTTATAAATCAAGTAATACTGCAATTTGGTATTATTTAATTTAATTATTTCACCTTCAAAAAGTATGAAGGAGCACATGACTAAGAATCCAGGCGGAACTCAAATTTGTTAACTCGGGTAACGTATAAAATCTTGTTTTGCATTAATGGTTTACAGACCGTGATGGAACAAATTATTAACCTTTGGTTGGTAAAAAGTAAAAAAAAGTCAGTGTAAATTTAACAATATGATTGTCTATACTGCATCTGCAGATTATTTTGGCTCATTCTGTTTACATGGTATCTATTGCATGTCTGTCCGTTCAGGGAGTTTTTTTTTTCCAAATCTAAATCAAGGCTCTAAGGAATGAGGGTGTTGTCTGCTGTACACATTGCGACGCCCTTTGAGGGATTTTTTTTTGATTTGTGCTCTACTTGACTATAGAAATATTAAAAGCTAAGCAGTCAGACAAGTTCGAGGAAAACAACAGGTTACACATTGTGACCACGCTCTGGTGCTGTCCTTGGTGCTGATCCTCTCTTTAGATGAGTTTTAATGCTTTAGTGGAAGCTAGTATTCAAGCAGGCAACTACACTAACGGTCCATACAGCTGTTTTTTTGCCTACCTCTTCTTTTTACTTCAGGGATAGATTACTGAACTTTTTTTCCCACAGGCGAAGGCTATTGTAAAAATGTTCGCTGCAAAGCCACTTCAACTTTTATTAATCCAGAGAAGGTTTGCTGAGCGCGCTCTTTTCAGTAAACACTTGTACTGATGCAGCAAACACACAATCATACCTTAGAGCATCTTGGGCCAGCCAGTGTTTCACTGCGCATCAATTAGTTACTCAACTGGAACATTTGTGCCTTGCCCAACAACACCTTGGTGACAGTTGTTTACGGGTATATTGTTTATTCATCAACATTCTTCGACCAAATATTTCAAGCCAGCCTCACGATATGAATCAGCAACGCTCCGGTGATGAAGCTACTTGGGTAACAGAAAACTGCAAGTGCAATTACAGCTTCCTCTTCTTTTGTCTTATTGCTTTTCTTCCATTAAAATCTGCTCATGTTGTCATTTCGTCTGTGAGAAGGTTACATTCTAATTACACGTGGAGCTCATGTAAGACATGTAGTTACGGTCTGCTGTCGTGATAATGGAGACCAAATGGAAAACTGCAGGAACAACTGTAAGTGGGCTTTCTCTATTAGTGGAAAAAGATATTTCTGATACACATAAATCAGACGCAATTTGTGGTTCAAAGTCTTGTTCAAGGACATGTTGGCATGAGGGTGAATCTGATCTCTCCACTACAACTAGACTATGATTCATGACTAACCCGCTCTACCACTTGAACCACAGCTGCCCCTCTGAAACATGCACAAGGCCTTTATACACAAGGGTATTAACTTGTGTGTCATTATATTTTTTAGATATAGTTGTCATGAGTACTTTCACACAGAACGCAGAAGTATTACATAACAAAAATATAATTTAGTTTCTTTTTTTGGAACAAGTTAGATTATCTCAGCTTTTGCATTGCGAATAAATGCATTAACCAATCAACCAATTAACCAACATATTCCAAACGCACGCTATATATTACAACAACCCAGAGGCTACGTAGTTAACTTTATTACTCCTTTCAAACATGACAAAGGCAAAGCACATCAGATTCGTTCTTACCTTTCACAATAAAAGCCCTTGACATATACAGTGTGTAACTGTTTACCATAGGGAACTCAAATTCTCTGAAAAAGTGTTGCAAATGTCGCAAATTTGCGATATGAATAGGTATGATGCAAAATGTTCGCAGGCCAGTACTTCACATTTTCATGTTGTTTATGACTCTATTTATCGGTGTGTGACATGGCTCAGTAGTCATTGCATTCTATAGGAAAGAATCTCTGTTAAAGGTGTGAGAATGTAAAAAAAAAAAGTACCCCCCCACACCTAGCAAGCTTCTTCATTAGCTGCAGTGTTCCTTGCACATCTCTCTGAGAAGCAAACATGGACTAAATACTTTTGATTGGTGGGGACAGAGGACAGCTGCAACCCAGAGTTGTTTGTACAATAACTGTCACAGGTTTTTCCAACTCTGTGTCTGATTTATTAAATCTAGTTATGCAAATCAAGTCAGTCACAATGTGGCAATTATCCGAAAGTCACTGGAGAGTGCATGTTTACCAGCTGACAGATGTATGGCAAGGTGTTGGAGCAGTGTGTAGTTGTCAGTATCGGTATGGGATCACCCCCTTCCTAGCGTGCCTGACCTGTCAGTTGTGGTAGGCAAAATTAGGATAGCAAATTTAAACTCGTTTGTGTTTCTGTTCGCGTCGGTCGAGACAAAAGGTCCATTTTGTTCATGTGGAAGGAAAGGTTGTGTGAACCACGGATACAACCTCTTACTTTGGGTGGTTACAGTAAAGGAGGGGGGTCAAAAGGAAGAAGGCGCACTTCCCAAGGTGCCTTTTCAATTGTCTGTAATGACTCCCTTTCAGCAACAATGTCCACCATCCGCCCCAGCAGCTTTTTTTTTTATCCAAGTGTATTTCACCACTTACAGTCCCTGGTCTTTACGGACCTCCTGTGGTTCGTGGCTGCTGTGCTTTTTCCAGCTAAAACCTACCATGTTAAGCCACAAGGTCATTTGTTTGCAGACCTGGTGTTAGTCACAACCATCCCTGATGCCAAAATGGCTCCACAACGTGCATCATTTTCACAGCCCTCACAGTCAGAGTGCCCCACTTAACACACAGCACCAGTAAAAATGTTATGGTTTTCTACTTGGACAAGCAGGTGATTGGAGGGAGATAAGCTTTGATATGTGGCAACGTGTTTCTTTTTAAAATCAATGTCAACATTTGTTGGTTAAATGTGCACTTCCTGGTTATAGTCTGTTAGAAATTCCACAGCTACCTCAAGGCTCATGAACCTCTGAACAACCTTCCGATGATGTCCATATAAAAACACTGAAAACTCCCTCGTTTGTCAGCAAGCTATGGGGAGAAGAATAAATCATATATGTTATTTTACCAAGTTAGCACTAAATATCTTAGATTTACACAAGCTTGTAGTCTTGTTTATATTGCTCCTCTGCCATGGTGACAAGTGGGAGAAGTACTGCGAGCTGTCTGGATTCAACTTTGATTTGTGATTTGAGTGCCAAAGGTCTCTTTGTGTGGCGGTGTTTCCTCTACCAGCTCCTGGTGTGAAGGATGCAATGTCAGAACTTATTCCTTTCATGATGGATGACTTCCCTTTGTGTCACCACAACATGTCCACGACACCACAAATCACCCACCCGGGTGGGTGTCCGACCTACGCCACATATTGAGCATGTGCACATATGCAAGCTTTAAATAAAACTGGAAGAACACATGACACTGTCAGTCAAAAGTCAATTTTCTTTTAAGGGGTATTGTAACTGTTTAGATTTTCAATTTCATAAAGTTGAAGGGCTACCAAGAATCAGAATAAAAAATCAGAAAGCTGCATAAGGCAAGATATCCGGACTTTTAGTGCCTTGTATGAGACAAACTATATCCTATATCTCCCATGAAGCAACTGGAAAGCATCTTTTATTATTGTAATAAATATCCACACATGACAAAGGATGTGTTAAAGGTTTTCTCAGATGTAGCTACATGTTGATTCAGCTTGAATTATGGTAGATTACTAAAGTACATTACAATATTCTATGTTTTGAAACAAAAATTACATTATCTCTCATACAGGACGAGAAAAGTACCGTGTTCTGTGACTAAAATAATGTCTGTTCTGTATGTGTGCTGTATGTGTAGCTGTTATTGATGCCTCTCTGTTCTTACGTAATTATCTTGCAACACACCCTGTTCATTTTATGATCAGTTGCTCAACTATCAATTTCATTCACTGTGAGCAGCAGACACCTGCAACAAACAACAAACAGCATCCCCAAACACTCACTGCTTGGCCAACTATCTCATAAATGTCACGCAGGACGGCACTTGTTCTTTTTTATGTGACATGAGTAGGTGCCCTGACTGGCCACATTTAATCTTATTGTAACACCCTGAGGCCCCATTAAACACAAAGCCTACACCAGCAGTCTGGGAATAGCTCGCCCCTGCAGCACAGTTCTGAGCCATAATGACCTTAGAGGAAAAATCACCCCAAATTTTAAATAGGCTTTAGTCGGGGTGATACATTAGGAAATTTCAGTGGGGGCTTTATAAAATGAGAGGGCACCAGCCACCACAGTAGTGCAATGGGTAGCTTTCTGTATGGGGAGGAGCATACACTCTGCCGAAGCAACAGCTTCATATTATAATATGAAACAATACAGATTCTAGATATCTCCTCATTATGATGTGAGCTGCAGAGAGTTCTGTATGGGTGCAACTTACAACTATTTTGATTAAAAAAGAAAAATGTTATTATATCCAGCATTTATAAAAATAAAAAGTACAATTGTACAATGCTCTAACACTACAATAAAGAATAAGGTTAAATAAATGGACATTGGAAATCCAACCATCCACTGAGAACAAAGGGGAAATGTTCATTATATTAGATTAGATTTAGCTGAAGTTGCTGTAGTAAAGGAATAAAGGATTCACTTTACACTGTCTCTGACTAATGGCATGAAATATTCCAAAAACGACATTACATTACTCCAGTGTCTCTGCAACCTTATTTTAGTCAATTAGCGTCCGACCATCATCACAAAACTGAGAGCAGGCAGAACATCTGTTACGTTTACATTTTCACTTTGAACCTGTAATCGTGACCCTGGTGCAGTGGGAAACACACATTTGTGCGCATTTGGGTGATTTACTTTCCTGCCAGTGGATTCACACTGTTCCACTGTACAGATGGTGGCAAAGACTCAACAACGCGCCGACAGCGGAAGAATAAGAGTGATAGGAAGGAAATGCTTCCAACAATGTTTTTTGCATTAGTACCACTCAATGCAAACATAACTTTTGTTTGTTTGAAAGAAAACTCCACAAAGAACCCTTTAAGCCTTGCCCATTTGCACCACCTGAGAACCTAAACACATTAGTGAAGGGATTTGATAAAAAATGCTGTCATATTTGTTCCAAGAAAAATAAGTTTAAAATATCCCAAATAAAACATTGTTGCATTGCAGCTTGCTCAGTTTTCCTGGAGTTGTGCATCACGTCACGTAGAAACTGTGAAAACACTTAAATTAGAACTGACAACGGAAGAGAGCTTTTGTTTCCTGCTAAGCGTCGCTGCTTCATAAGTTGCATGTGTGTTACATTAGAGAGAAGCAGATGGTGTAAAACATCACTGCTGCAGCTTCTCCTTCAGCACTGATGAAAAGCTGTATCTCTAAAAGTGTTGCCTGGGGTGTTAACTGAGATAAGGTAATAACTCAGCCTAATCATAGATCTCCTGCACCATGAGCATTTCTGTTATTCCGTTAGTTATTCGCAAACACCATCTTATGTGACAGATACGACTAATCTGTTTGCAATTTGATAAGATGAGATAGGAAGACTTTCCTTTAACAGATGACAGATAGATGTTGCCAGTGAAACAGCTAAGCTATGTTACACGTCAAGGTACGTTGCCTGACCATCCTGTGTGTCTTGATTACGAGGCTGGAATAACATTCTTCACATGCGATATATATCAGTGATGCTGCGGCCCTCTCAGAAACCACTAACTGTTAGACACATTTGGGTCAAATGTAAAATTCAAGCTTTCAAGTCAAGATTATCTTTAATCTCCCAAGCAAAAAGAGGCTGGTTATTTCTGATCCATCTAGTCCGTGACATTTTTTATTTATGTATTTATTTATTTTTCCCCCATTCCCAGTATGTCAATTAAGAAAACAAACATCAAAGTGGAATATCCCCCGAGAGTTTGACAGCAAGTGTGCTAAAAGTCATAAACTCAGCCAGTGATCACAGAAACACCACCGACAGTCGTGGGTCAATAGTATACTTATTATGTAGTACTTCCTATAACTTATATAATGTGAATTACGTTTACCTCGTATACTGCCTGGTGAAAAAATAGATCTGTTGCAGTGAAGTTGTTTCCTCATTGTGTGTTCTAATGCAATGTCAATTTAAATTGTATCCTCAATTTTATAGATTTTTAACAAAACCTTACACTCAGTGACTGGATTTTGGACCAAAAGTCGGACTCAAATTCTTCACCAAAGTTCTTTTATGTATGTTATGTATGTCATGGCATTGTGACTGGTCTTTTAACATCACACCATTCAATGCTGTTTGTCACTTTTAACTGTAAATATGAATTATATACAAGGCTAAAAAGTCAGTTTTACCAAGTTCTTTCTTCATTTTTTTAGAAATAATCCTGTTTTCCCACTCCGTTACATTTGGCCTTTTGCTAGTTTTGGTTTCATTTGCTGAGGTTTTATTATGTTTTTAGGACTTATTTTGTGTTTGCTTTAGCTACCTTGAGCACCACTATCACAATCTCATTCACCTCCAGTGTATTGTGGTGGCCAACCTCAGCAAATGGCTCGATAATAGCAAAAATATAGTAGATTACTGTAAATTACTGTAATATTATTTGCAATTTGAAGTTATATAAACAACTAGTTAATTTACCAATTAAATGAATAAATGAAATCTGACTATTTACACAGAGGCAATTAACTAAGATTCCCATGTTACCTAAGTGCCGTATGAAGCTCAGTTTTGTGTCACAGCTACCTTATTTCATATTCATACAGTTTTGAAGAAAATGAAATTGTCTGGCAACCCTTCTCTGCTCCCAATCCCCTTCACTTGTATATTTTAACACACTCATTTACCATTTACCAAATGTTGCGCTTCATTGAGTTGGCGGACCCGATACTGTCAGCTCAATGGCACTGAGAGACACTGTAGTTGCCTGCGCAGATCACAAATGCAAAATGAGCTTCTCCAGTAGATGTAAAAACAAAGTAATAAATAATAAATCTGGAGGAGAAAGAGGTCAGCAGTACAAAATGCTCCAACAATAACGGCTGCACACAACTTCTCACTGATGACCACACAGAGTGAACATGTACTATTGTGGGACTAGTCAGCTGGAGGTTATGTGACCTTTTTACCCTTTTAAAGACATGGCTCGAGGGATGGCAGTGCCGGCCAGTCCACCACTATGGACAATAATTGAATTGAGTTCCAAAAAAATTTGGTGCGGACACCCACAGAATGAATCTATGTTTATGACTAACACGGTTTGTCCGGGAATGTCCTAGTTTCAAGCTGAGGGACTTTAGACAAATATCTTTAAAACACTAAAGTGTCCCCGTTTTCACCACAATTAAAGTATTCAAAGTAATTATTAAATCATACTTGTTTTCAGCGATTACATGATCATCCATCATGTTCTGTCCCACTCATAATTACCTGAGCTGATATAAAAACACGTGTCTGAATTCATCACTTGATTTGTCTGTACGCGCAGCGCCGTCAACAGCGGGCGAGCACAGGGTCAGTTGTCCCGGGCCCCCTGATCAAGAGACGGCCCAAAAGGGCATGCATTGCAAATAACAGGAGATGAAGTAAATGGGTTAGCATATTTAGGTGGTAAATTGAGATAAAGTACAAACGAGGAGGTGCAAAGAGCGAGAGAGTAAGAAAAACGTCAGGTGCTCTTTTTACATCTTACTTCTTCTACCTGTCCACATATTTTTTATTGTGGAATACACAGTGGACTACACTCAAACAGGCTGTTTCACTGCCTGTGGTGTTGTCGCAGTACTGCTGTGTGAAAATGGCTAAAGCCGGAGTGCAAACCCCATGTTTACATATTACATTTAGAAATCTTCTTGTCCTGGGCAAAGAGCAAGACGGTCAGCGAGCCCGTGCATGTGTGTTAATTGATCAATGTGTCGTTGACTGCTGTTCTCTTTCAGACAGAACCTGTCAATATGCTGACGGTTGGCTGTCATGCCGAGGAGAAAAAGTCTCACTCTTCTAAAGAGCTCCAGGAGGCTATAGCTTACTCCTTTCTTCGTTTAGTACCCAGCAATGGGAATTCGGCGTTCTGTGCCACAGTCGGCCATTTAGACGGCAGCCTGTGCTTTTGAAAACTGACAAATTCCTTGAGTGAAGGTATATATATATATATATGAGTAGAAGGTATCTAATGATATATTAAACCAATGCGACCCTTGTGTTTGGTGTTTACTAACGATATTATGCAGTTTGTGGTACAATACGGTGGTACAATAATGGCCTAGCACCTGGAATATGATGCATCATATAAAAGGACTTACGGTGGCTCTGCAGCCATTGAGAACACAATCCCATTATTTATGCAGAGCAAGAGGCAAACTGAGGCCGGAGTGGGCACATTTAATTTCTCAGCTGATCATGGAGACAGATTCTATTTACAGCCTGCACTGGGGGAAACTGAGAAAGGGGGAGGCGGCGAGGAAAGAAGAGACAGAGAGACCAAGGAGAAGAGGGAACAGTCTCAGGGTAATGGAAGGTTTTAATCGGTCATTCTGACAAACCTCATTATAACCACTATGGTGCAAAGCCAGGAAAAAAACATGTTAAACAAATAGCACTTATTCTCTTTCCTGATTCTTGTTTGTCAGTGAAAAATGGTAATATTGGTGGTGACATTGGTGGCCTATTTGACTGTAGAAAGTCGCAGATATTAGGGCTTTATGTGTGGAAAGCTGTGGTCTGTGATACCACTAAAATCCACTATGACAACAGGTCTTTGGTCCTGTTCCTATAATCTGTGTAGATATACTGTATGGTAACAGGTGTGATATTCTTTATATTTCTATTGTCAGACAGCCAGGCCTACACGAGTCCAAAAACATGTTTTTGATTGTTCGAAATCCAGAACTGGCTTTTGAGCATTGAAAGCCTCGACATTTCACTCCTTTATACTCGTGCTGTTGTTTGACAGCTGAAACAGAAACCTAATAACACCGGCAGGCTACCGTGTCATTGGGTATATTGAAACACCGAAAACAAATACACAGAGAATTCACAACTTTTTTAAATCGTCACCTGATTACTAGAAAACAGAAAGTTTCCTCCCTTACCTCCTTTTAAAGAGTTGAGAACATGTTTTAACTGGAGGCCAAAACTCGGAGTTGTGATATCATGTGACCCCGACCTGTCAAAGGCACATTACACGGCGGTGGCATGGAATGTGTTAAAATGATGATCCTTTGTACGTTTTAATTAAAGTCTGCATAGGTAGGAAGGAGGGGTGGATGGATGGATGGATGGGGCGAACAATGGACTTTCATCCAGGAGATCATGGAACAATATATCATTGTTGATTTGTTTTAAATGACTTAGGTTAAGTAATAAGTTATGCAACAAATGTAGTTATTTTAACCCAAACCATGACATTTCTTTTCCTAAACCTACCCAAGTAGTTTTGTTGCTTAAACCTACCATTAAATTGTTTTTTTGGTGGCGGCACATGATCTCAACACATTCTGTGCCATTACCATGTAATGCGATCTCAAAAGGTTGTGGTCATTCCCCGTATTTCTGTGGGATCGCGTTGAGCTTAGGTCCCAGGTCGTTGCCTTGTTCAATGGACAGTGGGAGTCAGATATGGTTCTAGCCCAAGAACACAAAGAAAACCTTTTTTTCAACCATTTTATCAGCCATCAAGAAGGCGAGGCCTTACGTCATAGCCAGCTGATGGATTCCAAAGCATCACTTTTCAGCCCGAGCTTGGGGTAAGAGTCCAATGAATTCTCCATTTATATCAGTGATATTTAAGAGCAAAATCAAGTCTGTCAGTCTGATAAATATGTGCAGAGTTGTTGCATGAGCTCAACTTTGGTGAACTTTCATATACATATTAATGTCATTGATCCGTAGCATTTCAAACTCGGATCCGGTGAACAGAGAGTCTAAATTAGAGGTCATATTAGCTATAATACAATGCCACTGTGCAAGAGTATAAACTGGTCTACAGATAAACCATGGTGTTCTGCAGATAGTTACAGACAGAAGTCAAAAATCTAGTTTCCATCCAAATGTAGTGTATATTTGAAGTAAACGTACAGAAAAGCAGTAAAAGCAGTGTCCGAGACACCCTGAGAGTCTCAATGGCAACATTTCCAGGGCTCTCTAAAATCACAAGACAATTATTTGTCACTTGCAATATTTTTGAAATGCATACTAATGACCAGCAGTTTTCATTGTTCAAACTGCAAAACATTTATTCACAAATATGAATATGCAAGAGAAGATTTTCCACCATAAATGACACTGCCAGCCGCAACAGGTTGAGCGAACAGTTTTCACGTCTGTTGGTCGACCTATTTGGACCCCTTTTGGGAAAAGCTGTGACAAATATGACATTGTATGAATTTCCAATGTTTGTACAGATTAATTGTTGAGATTAACTGAGAAACTAAAATATATATGTATATACAGTATTTGATGATTTCCTATGATCTCTTGGTAAAACATTGTTAATAATCAGTGAACCAAGACAGTATATTTTGCCTGTGAAATGCTTACTATTCATTATTTAAAGGTAATCAAAGAAGATGTATTCATGGACTGCCATGGTACTTTACGTGCTTGTGTAAGTACCGCAGTGTTCGGAGAGAGGACGTCACCTACTGCTTCTGAACTAGAAATGGATGCCTTCGCCTATATAGAGAAGTTCACAAACTGTTTCTGCATGCATACTTTAAAGAAGGTTCGCTAGCTGATCCAGCAATGTGATTGGTTTACCGCAATAATAATAAAAAAAGTTACTTTCATGTCTCAGTGATTTTCCAACTGCAGAGGAAGTTATTGAAAATCCAGCTCAAGCTGCCACCACCACAGTGATATTTGACTGCCTGATAAAGGCGAGGGTATTGCCTGCTCTCATTTGTGCAGCACTGGTTAAATAAAAGTTAGACTTTTATGTTGGCTATTTAATCATGAATACATATTTAGTTCAAACCATTTTTCCTATCTGTCTTTGCAACAGTATGTGCTCCAGTTTTGCTTCATGAACTTCTGCAAACCAGTTTATTGGCTTCAATATTGAGGTAGACCATTTAGTCAGATGTAGTAGAATTACCAACCATTTATGTCAGTAATTGAATAATAATAATAAGGAAATCTGTTTTAATATATTAGCCAGTTGTTTTCAGATTTGGGACACCAGGTATTTGGGCATCTTTTTACACGTAGCTAAATTGCATAATAGCAGAATCTATTTGTTTTTGTCAAAATGATGTCTACAGGCAGACTTCAAAGTGAAGGAAATAATTAAGTACTTTTTTCATAATTTACTGTGTTACAAATGACAATCACAATGACAGTTTCAGACTTAGCCACTCCCCTTGCCGACTCACCCGTGCGCTTGTAATGTGTTTGTACGCTATTTATGGTACAGGTGTGTGGTTGGAGTGAGACGTGTGAAGTGGAAAACCGATAATTTGTCTGGTGATGCTGATGCACAGTCCATCACCATAGTGACATTATTGAATCCCTGAAAGAAAGAAAGAGAGGAAAAAAACCTCGGGTAAAAATCTAATTGCCTGACCTTTATCGACTCCTTTGGAGGAGACGCAGACCTATGTGCACCATCCCTCGTTACATCCGCATAATTAACGCCATCGATCTGGCTCCTCTTTTTCTCTCCTCTGATGAGGACGGATGTGCCGAGTTGGAGAGTGACAGCTGTCATGCAAAGTGACACGAGCAAATTTATTAGCCAACGAGTCAATGGCATTGTTAGGACGGGGGAGAAAAAAAGGACAAGACAAGGAAAATCCATTGAAGATGTCAATCAAAAGCAGTATTGACTATCTTTATTTGGATATCAATGGTTTTGTCCAGCACATCGATTTTGTTTTGTTGTCCATCTTTGGATGTGTACATGTGTACATGACTATCGGATCAAGAGAGACTTTATTCTGTGCTAACAGAAACAGGAAACATGTGAATGGGAACAGGTATGCTCAGCAAATGTTAACCTGATGAGAAAAGGTCAGAAATATTGCTGTTCATTTCATTTGATTATGACTTTGTTAATTAAGTAAGGTAACACATAACTAACCATAATGGATATCTATATCTTTTATTAGATGACTTTTGTCATTATGAAACACTTGAAGTCAAACATTTAATCCCAATAGGGATAAAATAAAGTGCAATGCATGCCCCAAGCCTCTACATTGCCTCAACATCCAAAATGCTTATCTCAATGAAAAGCCCATCCAGAATTTAATCCTACATTATACCACCTGAGGGGAATAACAGCTTTATTTCCTCCTAGGAGCCCAATTCCCTCTTCACTGTCAACCCTCACATGATTTGCATAAACGGTCAAGAGGTCACAGACTCAGCGGCATAGTCTGACATTTTAATTCTGTGCAGACAGCAGACAGTGTGCCCTAGTCCTTTCCTAACCCGTCTTCACTGCCTTGTAAAGTAAGTCGGTTGCGATACGAGGCACAAACTAACTTTGATTGGACAGGAAATTACAACTTCAATATGAAGGTTTGGGCGCAAATGGTTGAGGGTGAAATTAAAGCATACAACTGTAATGAATGCCATTATTCCCACGTGGAAATAATTGCAATTATGCAGTTGTCTTAAAATCAAGCCTTCAGTATAAAGTTTTGAAAATTGTAATGTTGCAAAAAAGTATATTAAGAAATACAACTTAACTGATGAGGCAACTCCTCTGGTTGCAACAAGAAGTCGACCCTTCTTCTAATTAGATGTATGACGTTGTAAACATGAGTTCATGGTCTCAATCGCTAGTTTCAAGTCGTCTTCAATACATTACAATGTTTATTTAGTAAATTATCTATTTCATATGTTAAACAGATGATACATCTGGGTATGCTTTCGGGCGTGGCTACCTTGTGATTGATAGGTGGCTACCACGGCATTGTCCGTGTTTCTGTCTTACAAATTTAACCCTTTCACAGTGTGTTTTCAATTCATGAAACTTAATTGTAACATTTCTGGTCTTACTTTGCATTTGGTTGTCCACCCCTCCTGTACCTTCTTCCAAAAAACTGTCTACAAGAAATTGAAGGTGTGCATTAGACTTCAGTCAATATTGTAATTATTTTAACGTCCTGAGTTATATAATATGGATTGTGTATAAGCACCAACCTAATAAGGTAATCAAGGAAAGATCACCCAACTTCATGTAAAAAACAAAATCTGAACATATATTTATATATGAGACTTATCCATTCATAAGTCTAATATATCATTGATTTGTATGTCTTTCTGTGGACTTGGGACTGTGAGAGGCCAGCACACACTCCAAAAAAAAAGCTGGCCGGTGAATTAACCATGATGCGTTAGTGCCGCATGGGTCAGCTAAGCTAGCTGTTGAAGGTCTGTAAAACCCCTAAACTGAAGCGTGTCTATTTTCCTCAGCCCTTTGTTCCCTCAAATCAGTCCCTCTGCCAGTAGCTATAGCGCCTAATTTGGAAGGGAAATAAATAAGCTTGACCCCTTTAACTTGTAAGGTGGCTGTCCAAAAAAAACAATAATTTCATCTCTTTTATAAAAGTTAAATTCAAAATATATGCATGTGGTTGAGGCAGCTTTGAAGTTGTTTCACCTTTGTCAGAGCTGGGCTGAGTAAAGATCAACGTACAAATTACTTCTGCCAAATTAATGAACTTATTTTTCCAATCCGTAGCAAGTAGTTGCTAATGTTAGTGGGCCAAAGACTGTCTAGAGGTAGCAGTGGTCCCACAAAAACAATTAACTCAATCAACTAACTCTGGCGTTATTATGGAATATAACGAGAGTGGCTGTCAATCATAATGCATAGGCAACCCAATGACCAGAAAGTAAACATAATTCAGTCAGCATCATCATAATTCAGTAACATGCAGGTGTCCCCGTAAAAGCCTTACATTTCACATTAATCAATTTTGTATGCACATCTGTGTTTATTATCTGCGCCAACTGTTTATTACGAGCAACCACAGACACATTCGGCTGAAGACACCAGTTAACACCGTTAGTAGATGCTGAGTCACTGCGATTTGCCGCCACAGTGATGTCGTCTAGACATTCTCATTCTAGTTTGTTAGTGTGCACGCAATGACATTGACCTCACCTCCAAAATAACCCAAATAAACAAGTAATCCGTGTGAATGAGCTTGTTGATGGTTGTGCATGTGGTAATATGCATATTTATCATTCCATCATGCAAAAGTGTAAGCCACGAGATGATGTTCGTTGATGTGATATTCTAACACCAAACGACACAGACCCACTGAATTTGACTTATTATACCATGTTTTGAGCCTTGAAGAAAAATGATTGTGCTGAAGTATTGCTCCTGGCAACGAGCTACAGAGGCTGTCAAATCTTCATTTGCCACCTGGCGAGGATTTATCTTGCCCAAAAACGTATGTGCAAAATGTGCAATTTTTGATCTCAGATTTTGTTTTGCATAAAATGTTCAGCTCCATATGAAATGTGCTATGTGCCCATAATTACTGTGCAACTGCTATCTAGTCTAAAGAAAAACAAAGGAACATCTCACAGATGTGGTCCCCTGGGATGCTGGCTCTTTTGATCAAGGCTTTATTTTGCATTCACATTTATTTCATTATTTTATAAACTTAGATTTTTGTTTATTTCATAGTTAATGCTTTGACAGTTGTGCTAGGTGTGCTGGAGTGACACAGTGGGCTTGTCAGTTCTCATTAGCAAAGTAGTCTCGTCTATGAGCATATTGAATGGAAACACAATAATTCATTTTGTGGTTATGCCACATCCAGGCAACAGGCAGTAAACAGAACAAGCATTAATGGCTATTAAGGCACACAGTGATGGTAGACATGAATAAAAAAAGGATATAGAAACTTTGTAAAAAAATATTTCCAATCTTCTATCTATTTTACATACACACTTACACTCATCTGCATATCTTAGATGAGCAACTGTCCTATTTGTTTAAGTAATATAATGTCAGTAAGAAGTTCCCTTCAGAAGTCCTACTGTGTTGAAAATAATGCATACAATACATGAAGTTGATTGTCCTTAAAATATTGTATTTGTCTCTATTTAATGATGCAATAATTTAAAAACCGCTGAAATGGCTTTAGCTTTCATTGATTGGAACAGCTTAGAGGATGAGGATCTCTTAACTAGTCTACAAAGAGTTAATATAAATTATAAATGTACGATACTCTTTACCTTTTTAAGCCACGTAACTTGAATTATTAAAAAAAAAATCTCACTGAAAACATGGTGGAACAAAATGCAGAATAAGAGATTTGGAATTCATTTTTAGGAGCATCCCAGATAATGCCACGACTCTCTATCTCATCTGAAACAACCCAGCCATAAAATGATGCCATTCAGTGGGCCATTGTACCCTAATCAGCACAGAGGAGCTGAGTCTTTTACTCCGAGAGTTAAATTCACTTTGAATGGAAAACCACACAATGAAAAGTAAATTACAGGTCTGTCAATACATCCGATGTGCTTTAAATTGTGAACAAAAGTCAAACATTTCCTTCAGTGGTTGGAATACGGTGTCGGAATGAATCAGCTTTTACTCACAATAAAATTGACTGCATCTTCAATGTGTGTGTGTGAGGGGGGTTCTTAGGCTTCTAAAAAAGACAGACAGACATTGTGCAAGTCATTGGTGACTATATGAGAGGAGATTTTCTTTTTTATTCACAGCTCTCTGCTGAGATAAAAGAGGTATAGGACTGATCTTAGAACAGCCTGGATGGGAAGACGTGGTTAGAGTTCCAGGGATGTTTACCCCGGGAGCTCAACAGGGGTCGTTACAGAAAAAAGAAAAGGGAAAAAAGAAACAGAACAAACTTGCTGTTCTCCATCTTTTTTAATCTCCCCCTGCCTCCCCCTTTCACAGCACCGCATAGCAGTTTTACAGATTTACAAGGTGTGTTGTTTTTCAGAGGCTACACTAACCAGAACACTCCAGAAACCATGGAAGTCAACTAAATAATTGGGTCTCTAAGTAGAAATAATGGTTAAATATTGCAAATTCCTCAGTATGCACTGCTGATTGCTGATGTGAATGTGCAATTGCGCAAAAAAAATGGAGTTAAAAAAGAAAAGTCACGATATCACAAAATTGTTTTTTACTCTTGTCTGAGCTGGAAATGTTGGTGTCAATATAAGCAGAATATAATGGAATGTAAGCAGATTTAGCAAACATCTGATCTGTGTGGGAAGATTAGGAGGGTGTAACATCCCTCAAATTAATTAATTAGATAAACATAAATGTGATATTTACATCCCATTTTCCACATTGTTTTAATTTGTTTGGGATTTGGCTGACGCTCTTTAAATCCAACCCGTACTTGTCCTATACTGACGCTCGGTCAGGACCGCTTGGCGTCGACGTGTCAAACTGTGGCGCTCAACAACGGTCACAGTTAACACTTGGTTATTAACGTTGTGAAGTTTAGCCAACAAAATCACTCAGGAAAAAAAGCACTTAAAAGCATTTAAAATGATTAAGTTTGGAAAGCGAAAGTGACATTTCACATTGTGCACACAAAGACACCAACATGATGTTGATTTCACACAGGACATAAACATCGTTCTCCTGGGTGAAAGTCCTGTGTTTGTTTGTCCCATCCATCCTTTCTTTCCGGCTTTCATACTTAGCACTTGCTCTGAGCGTCTAATAGTGATGTGTATAGGTTTACATTGTAGTCACTTGAGATCCTGGTGCTTCTCCGAAACAGATGCAAAAAGGTGCCTTTTGCGTTAGTATCAGAACCGGAGGACTGTGACAAAGTCAGAATTTGACACCCTGGCTGTTTAATCTCATCATTTTATTGTGCACTCTTCTTCTGCAATGGTAATGTTAATGTACAAAAATCATATTCACATAACAGAATAATAGTACAGATTAATTTGCATCTTATTTTGAGGATTTTATGGCAATCTAGTCATGATTTACATAAAATTTGGATGGAACGTTTATTTCTGTTTGATATGAACCAGACTTGCAGGCCTGTTGAAATGCTTATGGACACAATGAATACTGTACATTCCTTCATGTGTGGATTTGTCTCTCTCTTTACAACTGGTTTGAATTAGCCTGACATGAACAGGGGACAATGAAATTCATGATAACCGTGTTCTCACATTTAATCAATCTATAAGCGAATAAATATGGCCTCATCAGAGTAACGTCACCCAAGGGAACACAATTTGGTTTTACCTCATGGACATGGTCAGGGGATCTGCACGTTTTCCTGAGCTGAAAATGGAGTTGATTGTGCAGGTCAAAGGTGACTGGGTTCCATCATAAAGCAATGAAACGAGGCTGGGGTCTCAGGCGCCCACATCATTTAAATTTAGGACGTGTCTGATGAGCCCTGACAGACTGTGGTTATTCCAGTGGGGCGAACTCCTATTGTTGCCAGCACAGATGTGGAGGGAGTTAAACATGAACATATGGTCCGGGAAACCACACGCAGGCACGCACACACATGCAATGACATTCGTACGGACACATTTATTCTACCTTGAGCGCACGCAAACCGTGGTTTCAAAGGGACAGGGAAACGGTCATCCTGCTGTGCTGGGCTCCCTCCCATCTGCTCCTCTGAGAAGAGGGAATAGGGATCCCTGGACTGGCCTGTTGTTCACCTCTGTCAACGTGTTCCCCGCACATGTATATCACTCGCCCCCCGTGTTCATGTGGAGCAAAACTAAACAGACTGACATGGGTGTGGAAAATCATAAAGAGAGGAAGGTGGGCGACTGAAGCAGGAGAGGAGGGAATTGGAATCAAGTTGATGGAGGAAGGTGAGGAAATTGGCACAATGGTAGGGGATACAGCTCAAGGAATATGTAAAATATAGTGCAGAGTGGGCGGAAGGGTGTCAACAGGGATAAAGTCGACTTGGTGATGAGAAGGATTCAGATGAGGCCGTGCTAGCATATGAAACAAGATCAGCTGGAAGTCCTTTGTATCTGTCAGAGGTTGAAGCTTGGGTGTGCATAACCAACACAAAAAGAATGGCTGAGATCATCTTCCCATTTACACTTTAGGATTAGCAGGCTCGTATCAGGGTATGGCTAAGGACATGTGATCATGGGTTTTTGATACCTGGTATTAACAACAAATATGATGTGTCATATACATGTGGTGCTTGTGCTTGTCATCATAACCTTGCTCAATGTTTGGCCATGACTTGCCCAGTCTGCTTTTAGTCTGACCAATAACTATTTTTCTTCCTAATGAAGAAATACAGTATATGTTTTTTGTAAAGCTTTAAGTCTGTATTTAAAATGTGCATATTTTATTAACACCAGGTCCTCATCGTACTACAATAATTTAACATAGATGAGTTAAGTAAATTGTGTAATATTAGTCAAGCCAGTTTTACTTATACAGCCCAGAATCAAGCGTTTGCCTAATGGGGCTTTACTCTGATTAGGAAAGAGTCCCCAAAAAACTTTAACAGGGAAAAAATGGAAGAAACCTAAGGAAGAGCAACAGAAGAGGGATTTCTCTGTCCAGGACACATGTAGTCTGTGGCGACTGTGGCTAAGGGGATAGCAGGGCCGCCTTTCAATCAGGTGGTTCAAACCCTGGCTCCGGCTGCTCTGCTAGTTGCATGTCAATGTGTCCTTGAGCAAAACACTTAACCCCAAAATTGCTCCCGTAGTTGTGCCTACGGTGTAGACGCATTGGATAAAAAAAAGCCACCCAACTGTAATGTAATGTAGTCGCTGTCGGGTGGAAATATTTTGTACATTTATATCCCTGGTTTCTGGAGGGTCACCAGCCTCTGGTTGCTGTTCGGTTCCGGTAGAAATAGTGTATAAGTACCCACTACCGGTACTAGTAGTCTGAAGATGAAGTAGTTTGCTAGTAAGTGTGGCTAGTTATATAGGGCAGGGGTGCTATATAACTAGCACCCCTGCCCTATGGCGGAAATCTTTGATTTAATCATTACATATGTTCAAGTACATGTATTAGTGTTTTTTTGTCTTGTGGGTTTGTAACCTTAAACATACTGTACAATGGCTAGTATTGTAAAATAAATCAATGCACTTTGTCTGGTCTCATGTGTGAATTTGTTTTGAGCCTGGCATACCTTACTATGCTTGGGTCATGGTAGAATCTGACTTGATAGGTGGGGATCTAGATATTGAAAGTGAGAAATGTGTTACTTTGTAATATGCCTGCAGCTTGGCGGAGCAGCTTTGGTGGTAACTGTTACAGCGTTCAATGGAACTTTTGGGTATGATAAATCATTGAGTTTACTTCGTCTAGCTGCAGGCCATATGTTGTCAGATACAGCTTTGGCGCTCATATTTGGATCAACGTTTTGATGTGTTCTTTGGGTCAGGGGTTGAACCTCATTTCCTGCTGACCGTAGTCCCTCACTGTGCAATATATTGTTCCTGCAAAAACCAGATCTGTATTTTAAGGTTGGTACTGTCATATTGTGTTCTATAGATTTCCACTTCCCAATTCAAAGGCTTCTATTTTCTAGTCATTTCTCATCCTTAAATTGCTCCTTTGGATCCGAGGTCGCTGGGTGAGGAGTTGCTTCTGGTAAGATGGAGGGTGGTGGTTGGAGATTTAGGTAGGGAAATGCAAAATATTTATCTTTTTATAATGCTGTATTGCCTTTGACTTGGCTTGAAATCTCAGTTTTATGTTCCAGATGTTAAGGTGGAACCCTGTTCTTAGGAGGGGGGTTGTGACGACCCTCTATCAGTCTTGGAGGCTGACCTGGCCAACATCAGCATGCAGTTAGCTGACGCAGGTCGTCAGCTTGATGAAGCTCACCTGGCCTTCCCGCCAATAAAAGCTGGTCCACATGCTCATTATCTCTCCTCCTTTTTTTACAGCTGACATCCACCCTGCATCCCCTTCTTTTTGTTTTGCAGAGTCAACACCTTCACAGCACACATGCCACACATACATGCAGAGTGCTTCCATTGACGACTTTGCCGATCTGCGCACTCCATTGTTTGTTTTGTGTTAACTGTAGTTTTAGTAACTTGTGTTGATTTTAAGTATAACCATGCGTGGACTCCCTCCTTGTCCCTGAGTCAGTTAGTGACATTGGTACATATATGAAGATGAAGATCTGGAAAAAGGACAGACTACACATACACACAAGAGGCAAAACTCAAGGAGACAATTCACAAATTCACACGGTGGGAGAAGAGACACCATAGATTGTCTTTCCATCTCTAAGAGGTCGGCCTATTTGATTGTGTGCAGAGAGCCGTTAATAACTGCACAACACACTGAGGGAACTAATCCTGAGATATTTTCTCAACATACATGGACACCTAAATTATTGCCTTCAAAAATATAGAGAAATACTGAATGCCTGTCTCTGCAAATTCCTTTTCTGTAGACGGAACAGCTCAGTGATCAAGTCCTCATTCATGCGGAACTTTTGAAAGCATTAATTTCTCTGTCAAAAGTGAAACATCTAAAAATGTTTTGACATTATCCGTGGACCGTGTGAAGACTGTCTCCTCTCAATGATGCCTGAAAAGCATATGAGTGGCGGATACATTTGGATAGGTAGGGTATGGAGATTTTTCAAAAGGCTTTCATCATTGTTGGTGAAGCATTGTACACATTGTTGGGGCTCAACAACTCCTAGCAAATTCCACTTGTCATTCTCCATCATTCTTGCTGTAAGTGCTTCATTGTGAACTCGGGATTTTTGTCAGTAAGTGCAAATTATTCAAAAAAGAGTAAAAGTCTTTACATTTTATAAGATCTCATCCTTAAGTAGAATTTTAGTTCACATAAGCAGGGCTTTTACATCACACCAGCCCATTTAGGTTATGGTCATTTTAATATAGTTAAGGTAATGTGAAAGACTTATCTTGTTGTTTTCCTGTGTTGAATCAACAAAGAGGGCTACATGTTTCTTCCAGCTGAGAAATTCTTCTCTGGTTCTTTCTGACAACACCACTGTCCACAGTCCTCCAGCAGCACCATGGTTGTTAGAATAGTGCTTCACTTCCTGTGTTTCAGAGGATATTATCTGGGAACAATCCTAATGTTCAATGACTGTTTAAAGCAGCTGGTATAAAAGCATATCCGAGTTTATCTGTAAACTGTAAAACCAGATTGGATGCTAGTCAGGATCAGAATTCTCATAATATGAAGGAGACATATCTTAATTGAAATGTGCTTTGCCTCTGTCACACACTTTGCATTTCACTTAATTCTGCACCGAGAAGTCAATTGACTCTTTGCTTAAAGCTGCATTCATTACGTGTTTAGCCACTGGGGGCAGCAGAATAAGCTCAAAGCACAACACTGAAATATTATCACCTTTAAAAAATTATATTTCCCATTTACCCATTATTAAAATGTGGGGCTAAATTAGCATTCATTTGGTGTATTGTTTCTTGCCACTTGATGAATGTAAGACCAATATTTACTCTTCTTGGCTTTTTTCTTTGGTCTCAACCAACCAAAACAGCTGCCTCTTTAGCAGCTAAATGCTCCACCACCAGTTAATCTCTAACTTCTTCTGTCTGCCATTTGCAGCTGAGCATTAATGTAGATTGGGTTTGTGGGAACTATTCATTAACAGCCAGGTATTTACTCATGCATTTCATTGGCCAGGTAGCATTAAGAGCCAATTGTTGCTCAAAAAGCTTCCTGCTGCGGCTAAAATTTTTTTGATGAGAGCAGAGTTGTAGGAATCCAAAACCAGAGCTGAAAGACACAATTAAGCTCTGTACAGCTGAAGGGAACTGCAGAGTTAGGGGATAACTTCATGTTCGTCAGCACAAGCATCCACTTTCACATCACACAGGCATTTGATGAATCCTTAAAATGTACACAATTGCATCTGACTTGGCTAAGAGCTTAAAAGCCCTAAGGGTGTCCATATTACGCTCTTAGTTTGGTACTGAATTCCTCTCTTCAGTATAATTCATGAAGAGTGCCCGTAATAATTGTAAAATCTGTGTACAGGCACTGCTCTAAACCATTGCTTTCCCCTGCAATTATTCCATAGACGGTTCCTGTAAATAACTCAGTCCTTCATTGTTCAACAAACTATTACTTAAACCGTGTATTATTTAGTCTCTCGTCGTGCAGTATACTTGTACATGTGGCTTAAATGTGTAGAGTGAACTCTTCAACTCAAACTGACAAATTCAACTTGACAAACGTCTCCACAAACGGTTTTATTATCAAACAATTTGTGTTTGTTTGTTATATGAATCTAGTCGGTACAAACGAACACTGATCAAGATATTGTTCGGCGACCAAAGAGGTTACATTTAACTTCCATTAACTGAAAACACTAGGTGACAGGGTGAAAGTTCTCAGACGAAAACACGGTCAACCTCATGGTAGCAACCTGTCATCACTAGCCACGCCCTAAAGCATAACCTGCTTTTTGGATGTTGGGGTTTGGCAGGAGCGGGTTTGGTTATTAGCAAGTATGAAAATTAACTATTAATATTGCTAAAATGTCCATAAAAAAACGCTATTACCACAACACATATGGACAAAATAATCACAGAAACTTCTCTTCAAATTATATATATAAAAACTGTTTATTCACCTTAACAACACTGATGAAAAATCAATAATATTATAAATCAAAAAACAACAAACAAGAACAAGGGGTGTGTGTGTATAGAGTGAAAGGGAGTGGAGCCAGATGGCAGACGTAGTCACTTGAATGGTTATGCCGTGCAAGGCTCCACAATGGCGCCATGGCCACGATTATTTAAAGGGCGAATGAGACACACAATGGAGGCTGCACTTAACACACCATGTGTATATGAATGAGCGTAACGGTGTGTGTGTGTGTGTGTGTGTGTGTGTGTGTGTATAGGTGTGTGTGGGTTAGTTAAAAAAGAAAGGAAATCACTTAGAGAAAGGCAAAGAGGGTCCTCACCGCCAAAGTCGAAGTAAAGTACAGTAACTGTGATTTTGTCACACAGGAGCCCGACTGGTGACCTGAGGTTCAGTAGCTGTGACACTGGTCATTTAATTGATAAAATACAGTTTACCGACTTTAGTTGCGGTCGCTGAATTAAACACAAAGCCCAGCGGTGTGGGACAACACTCTTACATACAGCGGCAAGTACAACGATTATGTTTCACGGGACTCAGCGATCCGGAAAATACACAATAACATGGTAACGGTAGAGTTAAACTCAAACAAACCAACAAGGTTACAATAACGCACTATGACCTACCTCTGCCCAGACAATAGCCTCTTTCTTGAGATCGCTTCACGCAGCGATCGGTGTGTGTTCTCCCGTCTTTTGTTTGGTGGAGTTTATCCAGCCGATGACAGGGGACAGTAACACGCTCTGTTGGCGGGTTAACGGCAAGCTGGTCCTCGTATGGCAGCGAGAAAAATAACAAATGTCAACTTGGATAGGAACGGAGCGGGGAACAGAGGTTATCCTTCTAGTGGTCAAATCTTCCTTCTGCAGGTGATTAAAGATAACTAATTATCCTTCTCTCTTTCAGGATCCAAGTGTTCATGAACACAAGAACAGTCTGTTGCTCATCCAGTGAGGTTAGGACTGTTAACTAGGTTATTTCGGGTACCAATGATTTTACCTTCTGTAGCAATAAGTTGCAGTGGGAAAGTGTGCATCAATATTTATCACCTTGGTGAAGTCATGGCCGTGTTACAGAGACTCCCTGGGCTTCCCCTGAGTCTCTTCCAATGAGGCACCAGTGTTGTGGTTCCAGGTAATGTTAACTGTGGTAATAAATTAAGTCCTTTTCCCAATTACTTCTTTACAAACAGAGGAGTTGCTCCCTACTGGCAATTAGAAAGAATACAAATTTAAGTTACTAAGACATTGGCTACACTTACAGTATTACAACCTGAGGTTGAGCCCTGATACTGGCACCAACATTGAGGACTATTCAAGTGCTGGCACAGAACTAGAAATCGAACACAAATTAATTCCTAAATCTCTGAATATATGTTTGTCGAAACTACAATAGGGACACTAGTTTACAAGCATGAGAGAAATCACCATGTTCCTCATAGTGAAATCATTATTTTCTTCCGTCTACTATGTGTAACCCAGTTTTGCTAAGATTTGACTAAAGAAGCACCAACTGCCCAGATTGCTTCCACAAATTGAAAGAACCAGTTGAGATGTTCAAAGTGAAGATCTTCAATCTGAGTCTTTGACTGAAGAGAGAAATATTCTCTGTGAAAGTCTGGGGGATGGCAAAATGACGAATGATGACAAAGGCACGGTTTGACAGATATTAGTTTCTCAATAACTTAATTGTTCCGTGACAGCCCTAAAACTGAAAGCCGAAGCTGCAGAATAGTCACCTTATCAGACACCTACAGCGTCCCAGCAGGCGTTGGTAGCTGAGCCTCCAAAGTCTCCAAATGACGACAGCTCATATGCTTCAGCTACATCAGAGATAGAGCCAAAGAAGGACAAAGACAAGAAATCAAAGGAAGGAGAGGCTAAGGATATCAGAAGATGTTGAAAGAGAAAAATGTATTTGAAAAGTTGTGAAGTGATGGGTGTACAGTATAGTGTGATTCTGTGCGGACGAAAGTCTGGCTCAGTGGATTTTGGATTTAATTACTGACAGTATCATTGCAATGAAGCAATCCAAAGACCTGCAAATGTGACAAAAAATGAAGGGTGTGGGCGTATTGTACTTTGTGTTACAATTGTATAGTTCATAGCACACAACCACTGATGTTTGACATGAAAGGCAGTGGTGAAAGTTATGAAACATCACCTGTGTTATGTCATTTTCTATTGCTGCTTTGGTTCTAGTAAGAAACATTGTGAATGGACAGGTTTGACTTTTTGTTTTTGGATGTATTAAACATAAAGCAATGACTTAGTTTGTCATGATTCCTGCAAAACTCATGATGATTCATTTATTAACTAACTTATTGAATGGTTATTTCTACAAGTATATTGTAAAATTTTCCCAAAATAAAAAAAAGTCGGCCCTCATTGTCTAGTTTTCTGTTTATTTGTCTTGTCATTAAAATGCTTTTTTTTTCACAAGTTCCTTTGGCGGCTTGAACAGTGATCCTCTTGAATAGTTAAAGTTGGATAGTGGTTAATTACAATCAAATACTGAAACCGTTTTAAACCAATTTATAAAGTACTTCCTTAAATTTGCAGTTAGGTTATATCTTGGCTCTATAATTGATACATAATTGAAAGAGCTTCTTGGATAACTGGTGGAAGATCGTCAGGAGTTTGTTTTTCCCAGATGATGTAATACTTAGATGAATGAGATGAACCTCCACTTGACGTGGAGGTCGACAGGTTTCTATAATAACTTTGACAAATGAGAACAACCTATCATGCTTGACTTTGTTCCTGTGAACGTGTACGGACGGAAACAGTGGTGTGATAACCATCAGAGTGAGCTGTTGGGGATCGCATTAAGCTTTTATGTTTTCCTTTGACACTGGAAAGGCTCATTGTGGACATAAATACACACCACTGCTTTTAAATGGGTTAATTAAGACTGTATCATTGGCAGCAGATGATAGCATGAAAGCAGCCATCACTCTAATTAAAGTGCTTAAAGCCTTGCATTTGCCAGCCTAATCACACTACCATTATTGGTTTTTGCAGCATTTCTGCTGAGCACTCCAGTGTTTGTTCTGTTGATGTTTCAATCTGCATCCCCCTGTTCTTATTACTGTTTTGGGAATAAATTATTCTAGCTCTGGTATACATTTCTGTCAGTTTTATAACCCAATTCAGCATGAGAAACTGGAAATAATTGCAGGCCATAACATAGTCATAAACCGCATCCTGATAGATTGTGTTGATTTGGTAGTTGTTTTCATAATCCTCTTTTTCACAGAAATTCACATCTTTCTTAATAAGTCGTGCAACAAAGGTTCCATTAAGAAAGTAAAAAGTTTACTAAGAAGCCCTAATGTGTTGCTGTGGTTGAGTTTTTTTTTTTTACTTTAAAGGCTGTTGAATTTATGCAGCTATATTTGGAAAAAATATACAGTATATAATCTGAAAATTGTCTATGGTAGATTATATACATGTGGTGACATATCATTACGCCATGCAAGATATGTTGCAATATGGCACCTCATCTCAATCTCATCTTCAATTTTTGTCATCCACCATTACCAGTAATGATAATTATTTCCTACCATGGGGAAGGCATGCTCCGCACTACTCTGCCCCTGGTTGTTTTACCCGGATATTCTCAGAATATTCTCATTCTCATGGTCTGATTGTTCACAACATGTAAAACAACTTCTAGTTCAGCACTTGTCTGTTGATAAACTTCAAAGCACACTATAATGATAAATGAAATTATCGGTTATGTGTTTGTATATGTGCCCCGCCAACCAAAGCAATGAAAAGTGGAAAGGAACTCGAGCCACAGGCTCTCTGCCGTCAAGCAGGATCTCGCATGTTTTTGTTCCTATATGTGGCATCCTGATGCACGATGTCTTGGAGCCTGTCCAGACGAAGAAAGTGAGGACCCTTTGATGTCAAGAGTCATCACACTTTGATTGTAACTGAAATTATTTGCCTATTGAAGTTTACCGTTGACGTTGCAAATTTAGATCATTTAGATGCATGCATTGTTCTTTATTTTGCGCAACTAAAAACATGTTGTAGCAACATGCCTATCCCAGATTGGAAAGAAGACAAGGCAGACCCAAGATGAAGTTGTTGCTGACTGGACAGAAGGCAGCTGATTTTGGAGAAAGACAGTGGAGAGTAGCCTGAGGACCCTGGTAACTTGCAATCAGGCAACAGCAGGACCATATCTGAATCACTGTGGATCCCAAGGTGAGGGGAACTGGTGAATCCCAAATATGGTACTCTCTTATCTGCTTAATCGTTCTTTCAACGACAATACAGAGTCTGGCTTCTGGCCTGGGCCCTCTCAGTTTCCTCTCGGCTTCCGTCTTTAAAAGGTGGAATGATCAAAAATTTGGCCCCAACATTGTTTGTCTCGTCCGCTCCAGCACCATTCAGATTCAAAACAGCAACACGGAGGCAACACTCACTGGCTGCAAGAAGAATATTTATTTTGGCCATTACAGCTGGCATGTTATGTTGTTGTTTTTTCTCATTTATTTGGGAAGGTGTTCCTCTGAATATTTTTTACAATCAGAAGTGGGCCTAAAGTTACAAGTGGAACCCCTGTGCTAGATGACATTGACAATTGGCTAGCCAAAGCTTCTTTATATTGTAAACTTTAGGTCATCTTTTTGTCACAATTTCTTAGATAAAAAATCATCTACAGTTAATATTTATTTAGTCATCGACTCTTGGAGTCTCCGTGTGGCTATCCTACTGTATTTATCCTATTTGCAAAACCATCATCTTACTCTCATGGAGGACGGCAGTCGCCATGTTCCGGCAGCACTGCCGCATCTCGAGCACACTCCATTTCAACATCCGCCGTTTTCTCATCACGTCGATCACTCATTTTTTCTCAATTTCTCTCCGGTTTATTTTCTCCCCAGTTATTTCGAAAAAATACTCGAGGAGTAAGCCTCCTGTTTCAGATATTTCCGACCGTACTCTGGGTTTGCAAAGACTTCAACATCAAAGATCAAGGCACACACAAAAGTGCTACCTAGCTGTAGACAACATGCTGTGGTGTTGGCTAATGCAATGTAAGCTCTTTTCCCTCCTGTCTACTTTGTTCTATCCAAAAACTCCCCTTTAGCCAAACTACAGTGTGTGTATTGAATGCTATTGTTTACATTTTCAAACTTTAACATTTCAATAGCAAATCTAATTCCAAGAGAACGTTTTTTAATTGAACTGTGCAAATTGGGTAATTCTTTCTTTCTTGTAGATCTTGTCTCCAGTTTCTTTCTTGGCCGATCAAATAAAGAGCAACTGATATTCACTTTCAAAGGGCCACAGATATCCCTCTGTTGATAACCTCCTCTGCTCACCTTTGCCTGTGGAGAGCTGAACATTTTCTGTTTCTACTGAAGCACAATGCACACTGATCCTGGTAAACACTGCTTCTAGGAAAGTAAACTCAGAAAGCTAAAAGTCAAAGAGAAGTGGAATGAATTAGTTGAGATTTAACATTAACATTGCTTTCATTTGCAGACATCTGAGGAGTGTACAGAGTGTGAGCAAAATCGCAAGTAACATCTTGAACATTTAGTTTTTCTGTCTGACAGGCCTTGAGCCGAAAAAAAAAACTTTCATCCAGCAAATGTCGAAGGTTGACAGCATCTTCCTCAGCGTTTGACAGGAGGTTATTTGAAGCATAAACGCCCCAAATCCTCGCCAAAATATTTGTGATCTCTATTCCAGCTCTCCTGGTGGGTAAAAAGGCTTCTGGCATTTCACATTCTCTGTGAGGAATTTTAAATAATAGCAAAACCCTCCACCACTCTGTGGCCATCTGTTCGCAGAGCCAAAGAAACAGGTTTTTCTCTGTCCAGGGGGTAAATGCCATTCAATATCAGTTATGATCAAAGAGTGGCAGACTGATTCTGGGCCTCCTGAGTGACCATGTGCTAGTAATTACATGAAAACTCTGGCCTGGGGGCTTTGAGCTGAGACAACAACCATAGGATGGAGGGGCTATGAGGATCAGAGAGCAAAAACAGGCACATAATATCCTCCAGAATGAGGTTTGTCTTTCCAAATCTCCTGTTATTAAAAAGCTCATGTCCATGTTAAGTTTCTCAAAGTCATCAACAAATCAGTTACTCAAATATTGTATGTGCCACTACAAAAGGAATTAGGACTTCTATTTTCAGAAACTGTCCTAATGTCTGTCACAATTTCTATTGTTGCACTGAGTGGGATAGATGAAATGTGCTAGTTTGTAACCCTTTTGCTAAAGGTTTTGAGTGGTGAATTCCTGCATTGCTAATTTGCGCTGCTGGCTGTTGTTGGCTTAGTGAGAATGCACAGAACAGTCACATGTCTCCTGATACAAATGGAGTCACCAGCTGCTTCCTTTGACCTGCTGGCAAAGAGCTTCACCACAAAGGTAAAACATGCTGACACTTTCTGCTGATCCTATAAACCTCAGCAAAGACATTGCAACCAACCCGGTCTTGGATATGGCTAATGGCTTCCTACCGAAGAACACTCTCTGGTATCCCGACTTGCATTTTACTTCAATTGCGATACCTTTTTTTTCATACAGAAAAGGTTGTCATAAGTGTTTTGCTCAGGCTCAAAGCCCTTTTGATCTCTTCTATGTTTCTCTATGTCAGACATCTGCTAACTAATTATATGAGGAGGGGAGAAGTAATTTAAACACTCATATTTGCACCTCTTCCACCCTAGATGCTCACGTTGCATGGAGTGTAAATGCCTTTGTCTGACATGGATATTATATTTTTGAGCTGAGGGAAGTAAGCACACGATTGTCAATTAAAAGATTAGTGCTGCCACTATATAAAAATCTCCCCAAACGCAATAAACTTGCTATCTCTACTTTAAGCAGCCAGAGTCAGGGATGAGTGAGGATTATAAAATGATCACCCCCAGACATTGCCACCGTTTAGCAGTCTATTAGTTATTGGTCATTCGAAAGCGCAGTTGGCTGCAGCGTAGCTTTGTCGCTTGTATAATAATTAATTAATAACATTATTTTTGATAGGTTTTGCAAGGACATAGAGATTAAAAGGACTTGTAAATGGTCTTGTACTTGCATAGCGCCTTTCTAGACCACTCAAAGCGCTTTTACACTACATGCCATTAACACCGATTTGCACGGACTGATGGCACAGCCAAGTGTCTTGCCCAAGGACACAACCACTTCTCTTTATCAGAGCAAGAACTAAGAACAGTTCAAGACAAGAACAGTGTATTCCTGCAGGCCGCCACTCTGACACACAAATAAATCAGTCATACACCGTCAATAACCCTCTAACAACAAAATATCCACTGCTGGCTTTATAGATTCTAATTCTACGGTTTTTAATGATTCTTTTTCTATATGTATACATCATCTTTCATTGCCAGTATGAATCCTACTCGCTGTACAGAGATATTACAGAGATGTATACATGCACATACTGTACATGCACATACAGTCCATGTACATTCCTGCAGTAATTCTTCATTTTATTATTTGTATTGCTAAAAACTTACAGAAGACTTGTATTTAGAAACTTACTGTTTTATTTTCATCTTATTGTTGGTTATGGTTCTTTATATATACTTATATAACTCTTATATTTACACCTATTCCCTATTACTACCTAATACCTCTATTTGCCCAGCTTTGTTGTCCTTGTCCCTAGCCGTGTAAGTACGAGAGGGGTGAAAATTTTAAATTCCTTCTATTTGCACACATACTTGGCCAATAAACGTCTTTCTGATAAGATTATTTTGAATGTGTTCCAAGACATGATGGGGGGGGGGACTAACTATCTGTCTCTGAGCAAGCTTGGTGCCCTTGACTTACAATACCGATCTCCAGTGTGGACTGTGTGTGGGACTTAACTTCAATCAGATTCAGTATTTGACTCCAATCAAATCTCTACCCCATCGGCCCCACACCAACGACTTGTGAACCGGTTGTTACTGTATTTACAGGTGAAAACTGACCTGAGGAATAGGTTACAAGACCAGCATTAGCAGTCCCCCCCTGCATGCAACTGTCCTCCTTATTGCAGAGCTTTGGAGCTATTTGTTCAGAAGCCCAGGCGAATAAACTGCTCCCAAGCAGTATATGACTTGTGCTACTAAGGCTTTGTGTTTATTGACAATGATCTTTTTGCACAATTTAGATTTGACATGATTTGACTCAATGTTATTTGTATTGTGTTATATATTCAACAAAAGTTTATATTATGATATGTCAAGAATTTTATTAAATGTAATTCAACATCTACAACTGTGTACAATTTTGTGTCTAAAGCCCATCTCGTATCAGCAGCCAATTTAAATATCTTAGACATGGTATGTTTCCAGTCAGTAGCATAAATGCTGGTTTGGGAAAACTACTGAAAATCATTTCCCCAAAATCCTCTTATTAATAAAATAATTTCCACCTCTTAGTAGTAGTAAACCTAAGTCATCTTCTAGTTATCTCAGTAATCACTAAATTAAGTGTGTATTTGCCAAATCAGAATCAACTGTCTCCTTGTATTTCATGTTGGTGTAGTTATTGGCCACTACATTTGCTCTCTACATTTATTTTTCTTGTCATGTTAGCAGCGCGGCTCTAGAAAATATTTATTCTTCAAACGCAATTGACCTTCGCTGAACCCCACCCCGTCTGCTACTCCTGTCAGAGTTACCATGGAGCCCACGATGTCATAAAATTATATTATCAATTTTTTGGGAAAATGAAAACAGAAGGGTCTACAATATGCATTTGATTGATAAAGCGAGACAGACAATAAAATGAAGGAACAATACTGTTCCTGAAAAGTCAAGTAGGTCTTTATTCACTGTTACAATCATTAAAAAGCAAAGGCAGCATGTGTATACATTCACTATATTTTCGGTAACTTGCGCTGCATAGAAGTGCTAATGCTAGTTAATGATGTGCAAACGTATGCTGCGGATGTTGGTTCCATAGGTTTTTCCGTGGAAACATAACATTTTAGAAACGTTTATCTCCTTCCAACCTCTCCGGGTAATGAGTATCACTGTTACACAGTGTTACCATTACGATTAAATCCACAAAACCAGCCTGAAAATACAGATAATCTAAAATGATTGCATTAGGCTATGGAGCAGAGCATCGTCAGAGTTGGCCGTTATTACATTATGAGTGGCCGGTCTGTATTCAAGGGGCGGGTTAGTTTATATTAATTAGGTTATAGCCATACACCTGGAAAACCCCTTCGCCTAAGCTTTTTGTTTTTGCTGCTAATCAGCGAAGGTGAGCTTGCTAAGGCAGGCTAAGACGCTAATGAAAGTTATCAGCATGTTGGCATTTTTCACTGTGTCACGCTGCCCTAGCGTTAGCAGTTAGCTAAAAGTACCACTGTGCCGACATCCTCAAAGAGCTGCTAGCATGGCTGTAGGCTCGTAGTCTTTTTATTATGAAAGCCTGGTAACATTTTGTAGCACTAATGCAGCCGCGTTTGTAGCCAGAGACTGAAGTTCATTTAAAGGCACATTGGTTACTTTTTTTCTATTGTTGTGTTACAGTTTACTATTTTGTGATGAATACCCAAAGTAATTAACCTAAAATGTCCATGCATAACCACCCCCGAATCTCCCATAATGAATCATAGGAATCCGATTCTCTTCTTCTGTGATGCAGGCTTTTGGTTTACTCTTCATGCCCTTAACCTATGTCATTAATTCTGCCATAATTTGTCTTTATGAAATGCCCTCAGACATGCCCTATTTCACTGGCAGATCATTTTCTGGGTGTCAGACTCTGTTTGTGGTTTTAGAACAGATAAATTACTGTCCTTTCTAAAACTCTCCCTCTTTGATTACAAGACTATGATCTCCACTTTATTTCAACTTTGAATAGATGTCTGCGACGTGCTTTGGGGTATGCACCAAACTGAAGTCCCCAGAGAAGACCGTGGGTTTCAGCACGGAACAAAATGGAACAAGTATGATCAACTGAAATGTCCTGACATGCCCTGAGCTGTTCCAGGCCTTAGTTTTTACCTCACTTGCCAAATTGACTCAAACTAACGAGAGTTCAAGTTGTTATGTTTGCTACTGCCAGAATAATGTTAATAACAGTTTTGAGTAATGCTAGTTCTTGGTAGAGCAATGAAGGCCAGATGCAGCAAAAATTAAGGCAGAATGAAAAATGAGGCAGATGTCAAGAAAAGTAATATTTTTTAGCATCTAAGCAGCAGTGGAAAGAAATGTGGCCTCCCCTGGACCGGTTTTGTTATTTTGAGATAAGTGCATCACCCCAGGGCAGGACACGTCCTGTCTGTCAGTCTGCTGGATGTGTAATGATAATGGAATCCATCCATCCATCCATTTTCCTCCGCTTATCCGGGGTCGGGTCGCGGTGGCAACAGGCCAAGCAGGCTGACCCAGACTTCCCTCTCACCGGCAACATGTTCCAGCTCATTCTGGGGGATCCCGAGGCATTCCCAGGCCAGCTGGGAGATGTAATCCCTCCAGCGCGTTCTGGGTCTTCCCCGGGGTCTCTTCCCAGTTGGACGTGCCTGGAAAACCTCCAGTGGGAGGCGTCCAGGAGGCATCCTAATTAGATGCCCGAACCACCTCAGCTGACTCCTTTCGACACGAAGGAGTAGCGGCTCGACTCCAAGCTCCCTCCTGATGACCGAGCTCCTTACCCTATCTCTAAGGCTGAGCCCGGCCACCCTACGGAGGAAGCTCATTTCGGCCGCTTGTAGCCGCGACCCTGTCCTTTCGGTCACGACCCAGAGTTCGTGACCATAGGTGAGGGTAGGAATGTAGACCGAGTGGTAAATTGAGAGCTTTGCCTTCCGGCTCAGCTCCCTCTTCACCAAGACGGTCCGGTGAAGTGCCTGCTTTACTGCTGCAGCCGCACCGATCCATCTGTCGATCTACATCCGCGAATCGCCACCTTAAAGTGGTGGAGGAGTTTGAGTGGCTCAGTGATCCTGGGAGCTATGTTGTCCAGTGCATTAGCCCCTGGTAGGGTCTCCCAAGGCAAACAGGTCTCGGGGGAGAGCCCAGACTAAGAGCGGTTCAAAACGACCCCAATGATAAGCAGCCCACGGACTTTAGCCACCTCGTCTGGACCAGGGAAACCGGGGCACCCTCCCGGAGCCAGACCCAGGAGGGGAGCTCATCGGCGAGCGTCTGGTTGCCGGGCCTTCGCCCATGGGGCCCGGTCGGGCTCAGCCCGAATAAACAGCATGGAGCAGCCACCCTGTGGACCCACCACCCGCAGGGACAAGCATCGGGGTCGGGTGCAATGCAGACCGGGTGGCGGGTCAGGCGGGAGGCCTGGGCGAGCCGATCGCGGCAGCATAGACTAGCTCTAGGGACATGGAACGTCACCTCGCTAGCGGGGAAAGAGCCAGAGCTGGTGCAGGAGGTGGAGCGATACCAGCTAGATATAGTTGGACTCACCTCCACACACAGCGCTGGCTCTGGAACCAAGCTCCTGGAGAGGGGTTGGACTTTGTCCTTTTCCATAGTTGCCCAGGGTGAGAGGCGCCGGGCGGAAGTGGGGATACTCACGAGCCCCCGGCTGAGCGCCGCTGTGTTGGAGTTCTCCCCGGAGAACGAGAGGGTCGCCTACATGCGCCTACGGGGAGCAAGGCTCTGACTGTGGTTTGTGCTTATGCACCAAACAGCAGTTCAGAGTATCCGGCCTTCTTGGAGTTGGTGGGAGGGGTCCTGGAAAGGGCGCCGCCTGCCGACTCCATAGTTCTCCCCGGGGACTTCAACGCTCACATGGGCAATGACGGAGAAACCTGGCAGGGGGTGATTAGGAGGAACGGCTTGCCCGATCTGAACCCGAATGGCGTCTCGTTATTGGACTTCTGTGCTTGCCACGGTTTGGCCATAACGAACACCATGTTCGAACATAAGGTGGCTCATAAGTGTACCTGGTACCAGAACACCTTAGGCCGGAGATCAATGATCGACTTTGTAATCGTATCATTTGATTTGTGGCCGTATATCTTGGACACTCGGGTGAAGAGAGGAGCAGAGCTGTCAACTGATCACCACCTGGTGGTGAGTTGGATCAGATGGCAGGGGAACCGGTTGGAAAGACCCGGCAAGCCCAAACGTGTAGTGAGGGTGAACTGGGAACGTCTGGCGGAGGACCCTGTCCGGGAGGTCTTTAACTCCCACCTCCGGAAGAACTTCTCACACATCCCGAGGGAGGTTGGGGACATGGAATCCGAATGGACCATGTTCAAAGCCTCTATTGTGGACGCGGCCGCTAGGAGCTGTGGCCGGAAGGTGCCTGTCGTGGCGGCAACCCGAGAACCCGGTGGTGGACACCGGAGGTGAGGGAAGCCGTCAAGCTGAAGAAGGAGACCTTCAAGGCCTGGTTGGCCCAGGGGTCTCCCGAAGCAGCTGACAGGTACCAGCAGGCCACAAGGGCTGCAGCTGCGGTGGTCGCGAATGCTAAAACTCTGGCATGGGAGGAGTTCGGGGAGGCCATGGAGAAGGACTTTCGGTTGGCCTCAAGGAGGTTCTGGCAAACCATCCGACGGCTCAGGAAGGGAAAGCAGGACTTACCCCAGGCTGTTCTCAGCAGGGGGGGGGGGGGGGGGAGCTGCTGACCCAGACATATATATATATATATATATGTGTGTGTGTGTGTGTGTGTGTGTTTTATATTATTATTTGATATATATATATTATTATATTATACAGAATATTATTATACGATATACATTATCATATCATACAGAATATTATTATATGATATATATATTATATGATATACATTATTATATTATAGTGAATATTATGATATGTATATTATAATTGTTTTGGCATTAAATCATTCTGGGATGTTTGCTGAAATTAATTTGATGTGGCACAGCCCTACCTAGAACATGTTCCACCAGCCAACACTGGCCATACTGATTGCTTTTGTATTTTCTGGCGGGATGGTAACACTTATATTCACTGTAGCCCACTGCATTTAACAATTTGTCTTTACCTGTTTCTGTTGAAGTCTTCTGTATTTTGTTGTTCTTGGCTTCACCGGTTGAGTCTCATCAGAATTCAAATGTCTCTTATATTTTCGCTGTGAAGCCATGATGACATCGATTGAAAAAGACTGCTTAAAACAGTCTGTTGTATCTTTTGAATATTTTGGCGCCAAGTCACTGACCTATCAAGTGCAGCATTTTTGTTGATCACATCCAGCCAATCAGAGCGACCGAAGTTACTCGTTCGTTGCATCCTAGCTAGCTTACCCAGTTAATGCAGCGCTTCAGGTCAGGAGGACACGATGTCGTTTCAATTCGCAATCTATTACCTATTTAATAAAACACTAAAAGTGGAAAGCACTGCTTTAATTCTGGATAAAGCCGACGGATTTGATCAAGTTACGTCACAGCGTCAAATGTCCGACGAGAAAAGAACCGGAGAAGACAGTGGCCGCGAAAGTCCTGCTATATGGCGGTGAGTTTGGAGTTCACATTTTTCTTTTTTAGCTACTAACTAACTCCTTAATTGTCTTGTTTTGTCTGAAGAACATGAATGCTTAACTTTTTAGACTGTTCTCGTTTTATCAGATTCGTACAAACAACTTGTGTCAAACAAGAACTTATTCATTCTTGGAAAAGACATATGGGCAGAGGAGGAAAGCAGGAGTGCACGCATGAAAAGGAAAATGTGTGAGACCGACATCTTGCCTAAAAAAGCTGTGCGGGTGAGTGAATATTGATTTGTACGAGTCGTTTTTGTGACGTGATAATTGTATTTTTGTTTTAATTTTATATGTGTACCCTCCATGCTGATATGCTAGCTCAAACACGGGGTAGCTAGCTAAACCTTCGGCGCTCTCTTGTATGCAGTAGGAGCTGGCTCCAATCGTGGCAGCGGCAGTTAGTAGAGGCACTTCCTGTTGCAAGCACTTGTCGCGGCAGTTTTCCACTGTTTGTGGCAGCACCTCTCCCAAACAGTGTTGCGACAGTTTAGCCTTTATTTTTCGTTATTTGACAATATGTGACAATACATTAAAGGTCATTGAAGGTATGACTGTTGGTAGTTGTAATTGGTTTAGTAAATAAATGCTGATTTGTAATAGTATGGCTACTCGTTTTTATTAAACTAACTCACTTAAAGGTATACTCCCTCTTGTGGCCAAATGGGTCAATAACGCTTGTCTTCAATATATACTATATATGTTACTCTCTACTGAATGGAGGCTCTGTCACCACCACTACTGCTGCACCCCTACTTCCATCATCTGAGGTCTAAGACAACGGATGAAATGATTTTATATTGTTTTCTCTTGTATAAATTTAATAAAGCTTATTATGCCAATGACAATTTAACATTTTGAGGATAAGGTTACAAATCTTTTATCTTTGTTCTTATCTTCACATTTTTTGGCAGGCAAAGCAAGCAAAGATTAAAGAGGCTGCCAGGGACCAGGTGTTACAAAACCTGAAGACTTCCCTGTCTCTGAAGAGAGCCCTTCTCACCAGTTCTGAGGATGGATCTCCACAACGTGTTCAGCATGTAAGACATACTCTTTTGTTGAGTAGTTGGCTACGTTGTTGCATGTTACTTATTGTTAGTTATTAAACTAGTTTGTCAATTGCTTAGGTAAGTGTTGTAAAAATTCTCATCAGGAGTGAAATGTGAAGTTCAATTTTTTTAGGATACTGCTTACCATTTCCCCTACTTTTACCTTTTGTCCAGGTAAATCGACCAAAGAAGTCAGCTAGACGTGAGCTGTTACCTCTTGCATCCAGTCCTAATCTGAGTTCTGATGAGTCTACATACATAGACAGCTCACAACGTCCTGACATTGCAAGTCATACTTATTTCTTTGCTGTTTGTCGTGTACTCTTTAAACACAAATAATTTCTCTGTTGTATAGCCTTTTACAGATCTATTCTCTTTTCATTTCTTTAAAGATTCAGGAAAGGAAAGGAAACCTGACAAGTACATGTGGTTTAAAGTAACTCTAATTTTTGTATTCCATTCTTTCTTGGAGCAACAGATGGATGATAACACTGGTCACAGTATGGATGACATCATGGCAGCCCTTCGTGGTAGGTGTTCAGATGAGAATTGGAGGGGTTGACATTTCAGAAGACAGTATGTTTAAACTCTGATTTAGCTTATTTACACAATATTACTCTGTACTGAAAAGTATTACTATTATCCATCTACTACTGGCCAACTTTCACAGTCAATCCTTCTGTCTTGTACCACGTACAGAGTTCATACTAATCGAACAAATCTAACTTTATTTTTCCACTTATTATTACATTCACCTAGACCTCCCAGAACTGATCAAGCAAATGAGGGAGTGTGTGGAGTATGTCCGGACAATAATGCCCTCGGCTAACAGGACACCTTCATCCGAGATGTCATCGACATCATTTTCTGTGGGCAGTGAAATTGAAAAGGTATGTAATAAAAGTGGAAATAGCTTTTTTGCTTTACCTTGTCATTGTGAAGTAAATGTTGATTGCTCAGTGTAAGGGCTATAGAAAAATGACACCACGTTCCTTTTGTCTTCGCCAGCATCATCTGCTGTTCAAGTTAAAATGTGTCAGAAATAAAGTGATGGGATTTACTAGGTTACGGTGTCACACATCAGTCATGTGAATTAGTAGAGAGTGGGAACCTCCACACCACTGGTGGTACTGCTCCATAGAGGGATGTACAGACTACTAGCACTGTTTTAAATAATGAAGCACATTGTATAATTATGTGAATAACGTCTATTAATTCCTAATAGGTAGGGAGAGATCTTCCAACTGTATATTAATGTGTTCCATTGATTCTCTCATATACAGCACGCCTTGGCTGGCAGCACAGTCACGGTTTCGAAGAGGGCCTTCATGCGGCTTAATCGTTCCCGCATGACCCTTTTTTGCCAGGAGCTGGCTGCTCTGGTGTTCACGAAGGACGTCCTTGCACTCTCCACCCTGACTGGGAAGTCTGGGAAAGAGGGAACACAGAAAAGACAACTGGACGTTGCCAAAGTGCAGGCCATAACAGGTAGATAATTGTCTTGAGTCGTATGTACACAATTTAAAGCTTCTGTGATTTATAAAGCAGCAGGATCACATGTTCGTGGTAAACAAACCACCAGTGATGAAATATATGTTTGACCTGCACATCATATTGATATAGTTCCTCAATGTTAATCCTGATTTACTGTTCAAAAAATAATATTGGTTCAACAGGATTTCCTGTGGAGTCAAAATAGAAGAAAATGTTGTATGAATATGCTGTGTGACATCATTTATCGTCTCTTCTGTTAACAGATGCTGTCATCGAAGAATTTCCACAGACGAGAGCCTCGGACGTGCGAGCAGCCATCAGAAGGAAATGCAACAATGAGCAGTTCAACAAAAAAAAATGTTTCAATTTCAATTTAGAGAGCGAGAGTCTGAAGCGGTGCAATTTTTGGATGGTTCTGTGTTTTATTCTGAAACATTCTGTTTTGTTAGTACCATGTCAACTTAAAATTGTTTAGCTCTCTGTTCAATATATTTTATTTTATTTCTAAAAAATGCACTATATTGCAATTGTTTCAAAGTGTGTTTTAAATTGTTGTTATACATATATTATATATATATTTTAATAAGATATATTTGAAATTTAATAAAGTGTTTTTGATTACTATCTGGGAAGTTCATTCAGCATTTAGGATACTGGTAATACATTTGTAATATTGTAATGTATAATAGTATGTAGTGTACAAAGTAATATAGCATAGTAATAAGAAAGTGTGCTTTCTTAGTAATCGGAATAAGCCAAAAGTATAATTTTGGTATACTATTACCACAATATCAATATATTAATATTGTATTTGCAATACACTCATAATATATTTCAAATATACTAAAAACACACAAAAAGTATAATTTAAGTTAGCTATCAGCATGTATATTAGTACATACACAGTCATATACTTAAATTGTACTAAGTATACATTAAGTTGTTCCAATTTAGCACACAAAAATATACTAAATACACTTCAAATTGTGCATAACTACTATTTAATCACAACTAAAATATATTAAGTACAAAATAAGTTGTTCCAAAATAGCACTCTTTAAGTATACTTATGATTAGTAGGGCTTCAAGTATACTCAAGTATGCTAAAATTAAATATACTTAGCATATTTATTTTTCACCTGGGAGGGGACATCGTCGGGCGGTGGAAAGAGCACTTTGAGGAACTCCTAAACCCGACCAACATGTCCTCTGCAGAGGAGGCAGCGCCTGAAGATCTAGGGGGGGGGCTCACCCATATCCCTGGCAGAGACCGCTGAGGTAGTCAAAAAGCTCCTTGGTGGCAAGGCGCCGGGGTGGATGAGATCCGCCCTGAGATGCTGAAAGCGCTGGACATAGTTGGGCTGTCCTGGCTGACACGCCTCTTCAATGTCGCATGGGGGTCGGGATCAGTGCCCATGGACTGGCAGACCGGGGTGGTGGTTCCCATTTTCAAAAAGGGGGACCGGAGAGTGTGCTCGAATTACCGGGGTATCACACTACTCAGCCTCCCGGGGAAGGCTTATGCCAGGGTGCTGGAAAGGAGGCTCCGACCATTTGTCGAACCTCAGATTCAAGAGGAGCAATGGGGTGCTGCGGGCGTATGGGGTGCCGGACCCATTACAACGGGCGATCCGGTCTCTGTACGACTGCAGTATGAGCTGTGTCCGCATTCTCGGCAATAAGTCAGACACGTTCCCGGTGGGTGTTGGCCTCCGCCAGGGCTGCCCTTTGTCTCCGGTCCTGTTCGTGACTTTCATGGACAGGATATCTAGGCGCAGCCTGGGGGTGGAGAACGTGAGGTTCGGGGGTCTCGGGATCACCTCTCTGCTGTTTGCAGATGATGTGGTCCTGTTAGCCTCCTCGGATCATGACCTCCAGCATTCACTGGGGCGGTTTGCAGCCGAGTGTGAAGCGGCGGGGATGAGAGTTAGCACCTCCAAATCTGAGGCCATGGTGCTCTGCTGGAAACCGGTGGATTGCTCCCTCCAGGTGGGGACGGAGTGCCTACCTCAAGCAAAGGAGTTCAAGTATCTCGGGGTCTTGTTCACGAGTGAGGGTAAGATGGAGCGGGGGAGATAATGGAATCCACCCTGAGTAAAAAAATAACACAACTGAACGTGCCTGACACACAGGTCAAAAATATAATGTATTTCAAAAAAAGGACGGCCAGCTAATGTTCCCACCTAAAGGGGCATTTGTAATGATGTGGACATTAAAAAGCAATGTGTCTTGGCAGATGATGGATTCTGCCTTACTGAGCCATATGCTGTATAATGTCAGCTTAAAATGCAATCTCAGTTAGTCACTTTAAAAAAACTATCAATAAAGTTAGAAATGTTTTGTTTTGAAAACACTGAACTCCAATGCTCTTGGCGTAAACGCTGATTTCAATACCACCTGAGCTAAGGATGCATTCAGCATTTATGCTTTCCCAAACACCTTAAACAACTTCCCGTCCATTCATATCTGAGCAACAAGACAACAGTTGGGGTATTCATCATTTTACAAAATAGTGCACTCTCCAAAATGTGTCTCTCTTGTCCACCATTGAATTAATTTGCCAGCATCTCAAAGCTGAAGGACCATTTAACAATTGTCCTCTTTTGATTCTAAGTGGCTCCTTAATGCATTGGTCCCTACTTGCTGCAGCCATTTTCAATTAATCCTTCTGCATTATGCATGATTACATTAAACAATCCAATAAATTGATATGGAGTCTCTGGCTACGGAAGGACTCTGTTAATGGATATAAAATGGATTTACACCACTCCGAAAGGATTCATTAGTTCACTTATTGTTCCAAAAGGTAACATGCCTGGTCAGGGTGACACTTTTATTTTAGTTGGCCATTTCACGACACATCTACTCCTTAATGTTTGTGTCCATTGTGACTCGCTATAACAGCATGCCTTCGAACCCGATGACTTGTATTAACAATCTCCATATCAATCAAGTCAAGCAGCAGTTGTGCCACAGTACAGCTGTGTTCTTTAAATTTTTCCAATTTCTAACAATAATTTAAATTCATTTTCTCCCTGAAATCATATCACAGTTAGCAGGGCACAGCCAGGAAACTGCAGAATGGAAGATCAATACCGCTCTTACAGTATATCGTTGTGTTAAATATGAAGCATATGCCTGGAGATGTTTAGCTTAGCTTAGCATAGAATTAAGACTGGAACCAGGTAACTTGCCTGGCTCTGACCAAAGGTAACAAAATCCACCTACAAATACCTAAAATATTAGATCTCTACAAAGACGTCTCTACAGAGACACATGATGTCTCCGCTGGTTTACTGGCAGCCTCAGGGTGATGACAAAGCTCAAAGAAGTCACTTTATGATTTTGCATTTCACTTCTTAAACAGATTGAACAAACAAAATATATTACATTTTTATATATGTGTATATATATATATATATACTATAATAATGTAGTTATTCTCACAGCAAGAGAGGTCCGGGTTCGATCCCAGGCTGTACGGCCCTTCTTGGAGTTTGCATGTTCTCCCCGTGTCAGTGTGGGTTTTCTCAGGGTTCACTGCTGCCTCCCACAGTCCAAAGACATGCAGCTTAGGTTAATTGAGGACTCGAAGCATTAATGTCTGTCTGTCTTTTTGTGTCAGCCCTTCAATAGTCTGGCAACCTGTCCAGGGTGTACCCTGCCTTCGCCCAAAAAAAATGATGTACGCACATATGATATGTGTCGATGCAAAAGATAATTTTGCAATTACAAAAAAATTATCGAATAAGTGCTGAAGTGTAACTTTGAAAATACATAATTAGAAATACGACAAACCGAAAAAGCACTCTCGCTGAAGCTACAGTGCCGGCATACTGGCATGTAATGCTTGTTCTTTTGCTTCCTGGCTGATAAAAAGACCAGGAGTCACATAAAACACATCAGGAAAGATAATATTACATTTGTGGTGGTGACATATATTTGGCAAGACAAGGGATGTAGTTCAACACAAAACGTAATGATTCCACAATAAACCTGCCACAGTTTTTTCAAAATTATTCTTTATTTTTGCAATTGTTTAAATGATATTATTAAGCAACTACCTGGGTATCATCAAATGTATTACTTATTTTATATGTCCAATTGGGAAACATCACATTACACATATTTTCTTAAGAAAGTATTATCACGTTGGGAACAGAAAGATGCAGAGAAGGATGATAAAATAAAGAGAGTGCATGACAACGACTGTGTGGAGAATTGACTACCGCAAAGTGTCTCTTCCAGGCCATCGTCACGACCACTCCTGCTGTCTGTCCTCTCATTATACTCCCCCTGTCTTCGTTGTCTCCCTCCCTGTCCTTCCACTCACCTCTTCTAGGATTGCCAACTTCTTCCATTGTTGCACATGGGCTATTAGGGGCCTCATAGCTGTCTAGAAACCTGTGGCTTGCCTGGAGCCTTATGCACTGCTGTGGCCCTCGTGGTGAATCTAACTCAGTTCCTGCTGCTGAGACATAAATACTGAGGCAAAGTCAGTCAGATGATGCATAAATAGGAAAGTGTTTTGCAAGGGAGACTCGGAAGAAATTTATAACTGCATCTTATAGATTTGAAAATAAAATTACTTGAAAATACACAAAAAGCAAAGCACAAGAATCATTTGATTTCATCTTGCAACGCTGTAATTGGTTACGAAGTGTCTGAATACATCAAGTGCACCACGATCAGTTGATATAAAGATATATTGCCCAGGACTGATAAAGGGTGGACACTGTACATTCTAAATAAACAATAAATCCAGGTTAACGTTGCTTTACTACTAAGTAAAAGACAGTGTAATGTCCTATACATTGCAATTCACTGTAAATGGGCTGTGATGTAAACGCGAGAAAAAAGAAAACATCATAATAACAAATCATAAGTTCAATGCGTATATAACTACTTCAAGGTCACATTTTTTACCTTTCATTCACCACTCCCTCTTACGCAAACCTAAACCCCCATAGCTCATTATTCTTTCTCCTGCTTTATTATTCAATTAGCCAACTGAACTGTGGTTTGAATCATCAATCAGTGAGCCTAATTAATCCCTCTCATTTATCTCATCCAATCACTAACCTGTGCACTTTTTAGAACTACAGTAAGCTGATCTTGTGTCTTTTCACCTGCAGCCATAAATTACTGTCTTTTATAAATATTAGAAGGGTAGAGAGTACCCACATTTTTAATGTCAATGGTTGAAAATTCCTGCAAATGAGATCTATATTAAAACTGGTAGAGAAATGTTGATGCCAGACAACACTTTATATCACCGCATCTTATCAAAATCAGACACATTTGCGTTATCTAAAATAGAACGGTAAAGGGCCATCGCACATTGTCCAACATCCTACTCAGTCAATAACTATAATTTCCCTATAAAGCTGGTCAGACACTGTTTTTCCTAATCTTATGCAGTTTGTAGCATTGACCTATCTCTACTGGTATTAATTAGCCTGCACAGCCAAGATGTACCACTTCTATGCTCACACTGTAGGGATCAATGCCAGATTGGCATTGAGCGCAACGTCTTCCGAAATGTTGCAGATACTGGGGCAAGGGGCGCCATCATTTACTCGATCCAAAAAAATACCAGAATTCCAGTTATCATATCTTCTCTTTGTTTAATGCAAAAAAAGATTTAACAATTCAAGTAATGAGTTGTCTATTTAATTGGACTTATCATGCTCTTAGCAGCCAGATTGTTGATTGTTGAGGGAGTTAATCAAGCATGGCAACCGCCCTCAAACTGAACATCAAACGACAAAAATCTGGCACAAAATTCGGCACGATTCTAAAATTCAGATCAATTCTAGTTCGAAATCTGTCTTATTTCGTACAGTGCCTGCCTGGTTTACGACAGCTGATCCCACTGAGAGTAAACACCCAAATCAAAAAATGGTTTTAGCTTTCATTTAATTGTTTTGGTCTGTTGGTTCAGTCCCAACAGCAGCCCCCCACCCCCCTAATGTGAGACTACAGAAGCTGTTTCCAGCATAAAGCCTGAGACAAGCTGCTTGCAACCTACCTGCCCCATGTGAAATAACAGAGAGCCAAAGTAAATGAGATTTAAACATCTAGCAAACCAGAGACCCAGATATGTTTTCTCAAGAGAAGCTGAGAAGCAAATAAAGCACATATTTTTCAGGTTGATGGAAGCTGAACTCCAAGGAGAGGCCTTTGTTGTGTTGTGCCTGACTATGTGTGCACGTAATTCATTTTTTGCCTCTGTGCTAACAATGAGAATTTGACAAGACAATAGTCTAAATTGGTGTTTCTGCTGTTAGTGTCTTTCAATCACATGCACACATACATACGTCCCCATGCACCCTCAGCTTTCTGGCTCTTTCAGTCAGCCCTAAAGTCTGAAAATGAATGAAAGAGTTTCAGTTGAATGAGCTGAGTCTGCCTTTTAGTGATTCTCCGGAGCACACAGCTCAGTTTTGCTCCAGAATTATAGCTCAGCACAAGGTTCATGAGCTGGTCAACCATGACAGCCCTGTCCATTTGTTTCCATCACTTCACAGCTTCTGCAGCTTTATTTAGAAATCGTATCAATTGCATCAGTGCACCATTTTGAATAACAGACTGTGCCCTGCAGTTGAGAAATGCAGGAAACAGCTCTCTTTCACCTGGCTGTATATTCCCAGTGTTTTATGAGAGATCAGCTGACAGTCTCGTTTACGTGTCCACAGTGATGGTTTACATTTTTTTTTTCTTGTCTGTCTTTATTTCCAGAGATCTATCCATCTATATTTAATGGCTTTAATAGTCTGTCTGTGTATGTCTAGTTGATCATCCATCTGGCCTGACACGCCATATGTCACACATTTCTGGGCTGATTCATTGTCATGCATATGAAAGAGCATCTCCACATGACTATTAGACATCTGGGTATGGAAAAGGATCAGAGAAAGAAATTGCATGAAGATTATTTGTCGATGTGTATGTTTACAGTTTAGGGCGTACGTGTGTGAAGAAGTTGCGTTGCAGTATGGTCTTTGGATGAACAATGACCAATTCAGTGATGGAGCACTTACAAAAAAAGTTTCAGCCTTTATTGTACCAAGTATATTGACTTACTCTTAGCAACCATTTCTAATTCATTTTAAATTAAGACCCACACTTGACCTTTGACCACCAAAATCAGTGTATCCTCGAGTCCAAGTAGACGTTTGTGCCAAATCTGAGGATGGACCAGAAATATGTACAGTCGGACAACCCAAAAAAACATTCCGAGCACAGTATCCATAGTCTAGTCAGGCATAAAAATGTCCTAAACATCCAGTATAGTATGGCTTTAAAAAGTCATAAAAGAAGCCATAAAAAAGTCATAGTATGACTTTAAAAAGCATAAAACTCATAGTGTAGCATGGCATAATAAAGGCATATCAAAAATAAAAAGCCACAGTATGCAATTAAAAATACAGAAATAATGTCATTAAAAGTCATAGTATAGTATGTAAAAAAAAAATCATGGTATTGTATGTCAGATGTTCGTCCAATATACCGATGTTTGTCCAGTGCAAAACATTTTGTCATGGCAGTCTTTAGTCAGGTAAGTCGTCGAAAACTGATGCTAGAGGAAGTACGTAGAGCATTATAGTTTGAAGCTTATGGCCACTCACCAAGATCCAGTGTTTGACGAAGTGGGAGTAAAAATGTGTTGGCACTTTGGATAAAAGCCTACATTTAAATGGGGTACTTATATGTTGTGCCCAACTCTTGACGGAATGACGAGAACCTTGGTTTCAAGATCAAATGTTCTGCGACTCAAAGTCCTGCCTTATTAATTTGTTTTATAAATATCGACATAGATTTTTTGTCATTGGTGCCATTGCTGTGTGGGGTTACATGTGTTACCCCAACCCTGTCTTCTTCAAGACAGAGTCGGTCTTCTGTGCAACAGCCACAAATAACTGACAAATAATGACCTCTCAGGGAAGATTCAGACATGAACAGAAATGAACACACTCAAACCTGTTCAGTTGAGAAATATTTCTGCATTGTTAACCAGGTTCACTGTATTGTCAGTGGTTGAATGCTTTGCTTTTCATTAGGTGTTACACTATTTTCCTCATTTTGCGCATGAGAAAAAAAGAAAGAATGAAAACAGTTAACTTCTTGAAACGTTTTTGTGTAAGATTAACACAGTTTAATGGAGATGTAACCTGTAGTGGATTACCTTCCTCGCCCTGCCATTTATTCAACGTAAAAGACGCGGACAGGCACCACCGGTGGTAGGTTTAGCAATAAGGGGGAATTTACTTGTTTAGGGATTGTCCTCATAGCTTCGCAACAGTAACTAGGCACATGTTTGTCATGCTTTAGATTTGTCCTGATACCAAAGTGGTATAAATGGGTTTCTATTAATAGACACGATCTTTGAAGAGCAAAAGAGTAATGACAGGATTAAACAGTGTGTTAATCTGCTCTAAGGTAAACTGAAAATGTAAGCACACCTGGCTAGCTAATACAGTAAGGAGTATGCTAGCGTTACTTTCAAAGCCAAGGATCGAGGCGGCTAATCAACAGTGTAGGGGCCAAGATACCACAGGGTACGGGTAATGTTAGCGCCTCTGTCCTGCCCTCCATTGGAAGTTTACAACTCGTCATCCGAGATGACTTTCACATTTGCCAAACTCATCGGTTGACTAATTCCACCTCAGTCTCTTCTCCTGTATAAATAATACATAATGTTTGAAAATACACACATTAAAGCAGAACTCTACCATCTATGCTGCTTGTCCAAGAAGTATTTCCTCCTCCAAACAAGGTTAATGTAAGAATAAATGACAGTTTTATTTATAATACTGTACTGTAATGCCGGAACAAACTAGCTCAAGAACATTGACTGCTCCTGTGTAAATCATTAAAAGGTGATGGCTCTTTGCAAAGGTCGTCTATCTTCACCCTCAAACATTAAGCATGATAGGCTATTATGTACAGAGTGTAGCAATCAAGTGCATATATTACATTATAAATTATATTATAAATCCAATGCGCTGATATGGAGACAGAGCTTGCCGCCAACTCAAGGATTTAGCATTAATTTGCTTTCAAAATAGATTGTTAATGTGATGTGAAAGAATGGAAAGCAACAGTATCTAAGGGGGGGGCGGGGCTTAGCGCACAAGTCAACTGCAGTGGGACCACGCATGAGTCCCACTGTCTCTTAAAGTCATGGTATCCAACACTCAACTTATCAACTGTGACGCATTCGTCTCAAAGTTACAGGCAGTTCTGAGATCTGCCGATTGCCTCCGGCGAGGAAGCAGCACGTGCCATTAAGGGTGGATTAACGTTTCAATTCAACGACACACAATGTCACAGCAGCTGTCCACATGAGCATATTAATAAAAGTGGTAATGTTAATAATGAAAGTGAATTAAATGGGCCCTAAGGATCTGCTTTTGATTGCATGTAATGAATTCTGTGGCATCGGGGCTATTGTTCTGCTTAATGAAAAGAGAAATGACTGTGGATCGGCAGAAGCACGAGTATAGATTAATAGATCACACAGAACTGAACTCAATTTTGAAAGTCGTAATGAGCTGTCTTTTCCCGTCCAGCCCCGTGTGTGTGTGTGTGTGTGTGTGTTTTGACTTGTGCATGCAGCTGGAGTCGTGGTGGGTGGACAGAGACAGGGGCTGAGGGAGATAGAGGGGAAAACAAGTGACGGGAAAAGAAAGAAAATCTGGAGGTCAAGATCATTTAATGAGCACTATTGATGCAATAATTAGAACAGCAGCAGGCTAATGAAGTAATTAATCGCTGAATGTATTTTCACTTTGCCATTTAGAAGACATCTGTTAAGTTACTTACCTAGTGGTAGGGCCATTATCACCAACGATTTGTTAAAAACCTAGAAAAGAGCAAGATTTTATTGTTTGTTAGAGGGCTGTCTAATTTTATTTGTTGCAGTGAGAAACTCAAAACTACATTCACATTTGTTTCTGTTTTCATTCATCCTCATCTGTTATATTATTTTATTTTTATTCACCACTTCATAACTCAGTTTTAAGTGTTATATAAATAAAATTAGCATTTTCAGCCCTATATTTTTTCCATAATTAGTTTTAGTAAAAAGAGTAAAAAAAAAAAAAAAAAAGAGAGAGTAGGTACAGGAGTTAGGAGCTCAGACATCCGGAGGGATGGCAGTAATACCGCTGCTCCTTCGCGACGAAAGGGTGCAAAAGCCAGAGGTGGTTCAGGCATCTGATCAGGATGCATCCTGGACGCCTCCCTTTAGAGGTTCTCCTAGCACATCCAACAGGTAAGAGGCCCCGGGTTAGACCAAGAACACGCCAGAGGGATTTCATATCTCGTCTTGCCTGGGAACGCCTCAGGGTTCCCCAAGAAAAGCTGTAAAATGTTGCTCTGTAGAGGGACTTCTAGAAAACCCTCCTAAGCCCGCCGCCCTCAAGAAGTGGATGGAGAGGATTTAAGTGTGTAGATAATCGACCACATTTTTACCTGACAGTGGTTTAGAAAATCAATACATGTTTTGTTACCTTCACCATAATCATATATTTTGAAATAACTAATTGAAAGATGTAAACGGGGAACATTTTGCAAATAAGTACAATGTGACATTCTGTAAAACGCCACAGAGAGTTTTGATCGGGAAGTTCAGTTACACCTTCATACATTTATTTTCGCCCCCTTGGGGGCAGCACAAACCTGTTCACACAACATTTCTGTATCATACTTACCACGTTACGAAGTTGCTGTAGTAAACATGTTAGCAAACAGTTTGTTGTTTACAATTCCAACAGCTGAGTTTTAATGCTAAAAAAAGATACATCTGTCAGAAAACAACATGATCTCATCATTGTCGTTTTTTTAGGAAAAACTTCATGGAAAACATCATGGTTCGGCCTGACTTAAGATACAGGTGATGTTAGTTGAAAGTGTGTCTTGTACAAGCGCTGAATGGTGTCTTGTGCGTCGCTATAGCAAAATGCAGAGAGCCACTGCCGAAGGTCTGTATTTGACGCCGTGGGAGTGAGTCCAGGCTGCAGAAAAACTAAACGGATGAGAGCTGTGAGACTGAACCAAAAACAGGGAAGTTGTGGGCCATGAGACCAAAACAATGAGCTGAAAGACCCCGAAACACTTGCTGCAGGGAGCTGAAATAGGTTTATCATTCCAAATGACCCCTATCACATCTCACAAAGTCATTTGATCAGTTGTTAGGATTTAAAAAAAAAGATTACTGCAGCTTTAAGCGAATGAAAGCTTCAGTGTCCGTTGTGATATATAGATTAGATTAGAAAGATTCGTTAATCCCCTTTGGGGAAACTCATTTACCACCAAATCAGCTCATACAGACAACAAACAATAGACATAAGATTTTTACAGCACACAACAATGATATGGACCAAAACACACCTTCAATTCCTGCATGCTGTAATTTATGGGCTCTATGGTTTGTTTCGATTATTTGTCCTCGGCTGCATGTCGACTGTCTCTAGGACACTGGTCAATAAAGTGGTTTGAGGAGGATGATCAAGTGCCAGGTTGTATGGCTGATAGCGTTTCAGTGGTATGGAGTCCCTCCATCTACTAAAACCGCAGGCTTCTTTAGCATAAGCGCTGCGTAAAATGAGAAGTCACCTCAGACAAGGCCACTGGGCTAAGTACATCATTTACGTAATGTAATTTATCCCTATCACATTCTAAGCATGGCATATTAAACCACATACCTTCCCTGCTGGAAAAGAAAAAGGTCAAGTGAGACGATCAAGTCATCCCGGAGGTTATCTTCTCAAAATCTGAAAATAGAGTAATCCAAACAGCTCAGTTAAAACATAGATCCAACATAATATCCTTTCTAACACATATTTATTACACATGACATCTTGGTCATGAAACGCACTCAAATAAAACTGAAATAATGCAAACATGCCATTTCCTTCTTCTTAGCTCATGGCTTTGCTCATATAAGGTATTTGTTAAAATCATAACAGATGAGATAAGTACTTACTTATAGTCCAATAGTGGTGCTTTCATTTAGAACAGCAATCAAGCACATCATAGCTGTCCAGTTATGTTTTCCGGTTACTTAAAGTTAATCCACACCTGCACAGCCAATCAGAATTGAGAATTCTCAGTGACCATGCAGGGTATAAAACAAACATTTATGCAATTCTGTAAATGCATCATGAGTGCTGTATTGTAACTTCAAACATCAAACACTATAAAATTAATTTTCCCTGTGGAAATGTCGTTAATAGTGAGGTTGCTTCACGCCCCGTTGGTGTCCAGTGGCTTTCACAGCTGAGTAAACCCGTGTGTTTGAAACCACATGGCCCCTTAGAGGTATATATATATATATATGTTAATTAAAATAAGACTAAAAGCTTGCCGTGGTAAATGAATGTCACACAGAGGGGAGTGTGCGGATGCTTTACTTCTCATTATACATTTCAGCTCCAGCTCCTCCAATAAGCCTTTACTTGGTTAGCAGTGATCTTAATTGTACCCCACAATGTCAAAAAGCCACAAAGAAAAGCTCCAAATGTGTCTCTTGTTCAGCAGGATTATTTTTTTTGCTTTGGTAGCCATCAAACCAGCAAGTAGATCTCAAGTTAATTAATGAAGGAATGGTACATAGTTCCCTCTCATTTTTCATTTGCAGCACTTTGTTACAGCAATTAGTAACTCTTACATCCAGAACATTACTATAACAGCTGCTCTTTTCCATTCTGACAGCCGAATTGGAACTCACACCTCAGAGACAGATTCTTTAAATTAGTTGTACTGTATACAACACATACAGACGTGGGAGTTGCTCCAAGGTGTTGGACATATCACACTTTCAGCATTTTATCTCATTCAAACCGGCTGCTGTTTCGGTTTTATTTAAGTTTCATGTGTTTTCATAAATAATGAGTGTTTAGCTGTTGCAGGCTTTTGGAAATTGATCTCTCTCAAGACATCTCTGGGTGGGTGTAAACTGTGCTCCGTGAGAGAGCAGTGCTCCTTTGTGTTTACTCGGATCTGTAACCAAATGGACAATTAGCAGGTTTTGGGGAGTAGATTAGTGTGTTTTTTTTCACAGGGGATTACTCTAGCTGATTTTTTTATGCAGATTGGCAGCTATTTGGGTGGAAGGGAAGGGCCTGTTCTTGTGAGCTTTTTGGATAATCCGCCTGAAAATTTTGAAGGGGAGCCAGGGAACAAATTGAGCCATATGTCTTTTTCTTTCTTTGTTCCATTAGTCATGGAAGTTTACATTCTAGTGTTGGTATTTCACTTTCATCTTGAAATGATCTGTGCTTTACACATCTTAAAATTCACTTATTCCTCCATTGTTTCTCGTTTCCGTTTCAACGACGCTCGAAAAATGATTACACGTCCTTTGAGAGAGCAGCTCTTTTGAAATGCAAGAAAGTAAATGAATATCATGTGTATTGACACTTGTCGATTAATTACTAATCACAGCTATCTTGTAAACTATTTTGACATTCAAATGATTTGTCAGCCTACCAGGGTTTGGCTGAGACATCGATGTTTTCTGCGAGATCAGTAACAGATGCATCTCACTCCCACATCCCGCGGTTGCTGAGAATGACTCAAAAAGAAAGTAATACAGAAGTACCCGTTGGAGTAAGTGTCAACTGTCGTCGTGGCTGTGGGAAGCTCGGAGGCACAGCATCCTCCACATTCTCTCGCTCTGCCCATCTCTGTTTAATGATCTCACTCACGTTTCTTGATGAGTCATACAGAAAGGTTTTGTACAAATTGTCTTGGGTTCGCTGTAGTTTCGCAGTCAACTCAAGTTCTGTTTCCACGCACTGAGCAGCCTGAGGAGACAAGGTAATAGAAAACTGCTCACCCCGTCGTGAGCCGGACCATTACAACTGGTATCATTGCTATTACTACCCTGGTACTTTATCTATATGTACTATTAAAAAAAGAGTATTAAAAGAAACGTACATTAGAGTTGTATAAAAATAGAGAGAGAAGCAGGGGGAGGTGTTAAGAATCAACAGCTAATAAAATGATGACAATGACACAGTCGTGAACCCTTTGTAAGATGGAACAATCACAACATATCAGTGCTCAATATTCTAAAAAAAAGTCCCTTTTTATATAACGAGGAAATGAGAGGAGAAAGCCACCCTGTAAATAAATTGCATTTGAACTGAACAAATCAGTAAAATGTTATTCAGAAAAAGTATTCTATTCGGTTGCTACAATTTTCGCTTGTAGCAACTAAATCATGGTTCAACTTTTCATGGTTACGTTAAGGCACTGAGAGCGCTTGGTTCTGGTTAGGAAAAGATCATGGTGTTTGCGTAGTATAGAAAATGTCAACAGTGACATCGTAACATGTTTAATTTAGTGACATTAAACCAAAAACAACATTGGCAACTCTTTTGAAATTAAAGTAGCTAGCAGCACTAGTTCCAAAAGTCATTAAATCTAGCGAGAAAGTCTGCAACACTGACTAGCTAGCAGCTTATAGAAGACTGCAGTTACAGGCAATGAGTGCACTGGCAGAGTAAACACATGGCGGGTAGCCCGTCCAATAACATCATTCAGGCCGAAAGAAATGATTGGACGGGATTATTACAGAGACAACAGACTTTTTTCCTCCTGTTTTTTGTCAGAGCATTTGATTTATTGTTTGCTGTAAGGATGTTAAGGAGAATATCAACAAATACAGTATATGAAGGTTTCTAAAGTCTTCCCACCCTAGCTTTAAATATGCTTTTTACAATAGAAAATGTATTGTTTTATTTGAAAACATAATTGGGGAAAAATACATTTAAAAAATTCCTTTTAACACATATTTCCTTGCTTGTAATATGCTAAACCATTAGCATGCTTTCCTTCCATCGTGACTCCCCACATTCTGAGATGTTGCCCGCTAGCAGTGTGAGGGATAGCCAGCAGTAAACAAGTCACATCTCCAGCCAGATAATAGTCCTCCCAGCTGTGTGGATCTCACAGCTTTTGGGGGGAAATGGCTCTGTTTCTTGCTGTGCCAGTTGTGGTACTCTGCCAGCACTTTGCAGCTCAAACCCTCCACAGAACCTCGACATTACTCCTTTCCCAAACACATCATTTACCCCCGATCGCCCCTGTCCCACCAAAACCCAGTAAGTCATTTACTCTGCTTACCCACCAGATGCACACGACTGCACATACACACAGCTTGGAACAAATTATGCAAAATATAGCTTCACAGAAAAAAAAAACCCTACTTACATATGCCGTGTTTGAGTGCACGCACACACACACACACACACACACACACTACTCCCAAGACTAATGTCTCATGCTCCAAAATTGCTCTCCCTTTTCAAGATGCATGGGCTCAGAGCGTCTGTGCCTTTTGAGAAAATAAAAGTGAAATGAAAGAGACAAAGCGATTACGAAGGAGGAAGTGGCATGCTGTGCTATCACTCTCTCGGTTGAGTGTTGACGTCTGCCCTCCGCTCAACCAGTTGCCCCCCCAGACGACCATTCTTTAGAAAACTGCCATCCCGATCGCTTGGCTTTTCATTTATTCGTCTGGCCATGGCTTCATCACCCTTCCTCCTCCATGTTTATGCTTGTTCCTGATGAACCGATCTCATAAAAAATCTCAAACATGCTATATTAGCCCATTGGGCCGTTAACAGCATTGTTGGGTCCCCATGAATATGTGGAATGAAAGCAGGGATGACTGTCGTTTGGCAAGTCGCACATGTAATTCAAAAGACACTGGTGGTATTTAGAGTCAAAAGTACGATTGACCTGTCGCTGCTGTTGATCAGTAATAACCGAGTACCAGGGATTACAATTGTTTGTTCTCAAGACTAAGGGGTTCAGGTGCATCTGTGTCATCCTTACCTTTTGCTCATATTAAATCCCTGACATTTGTGGAAAGCCGTGTTCTCCCTCACAGTTGTTGACAGGAAGCATCAGATGAAGCTGTGTACACATAGGGGGATGGAAGAAAGCATTGTTTACAATGAATAACAGAGTAGAGGCCCACTCTGTTATTCAGGTTTAATAAAACATCTGAAGTGCATCAGTCACAAGGTAGCATAACCAACTGGGCAAAAGCGTGCAACTGTTCACATAGCGACTGTTTAATCAGATTAACACACAACAAACCTGGAGGCAAACAATATTCCAGCACGGGAAAACTGGTTGGTTGAAGCTGCTGTGTGCTCTGTATGATGGTTACTTGAAGCCAAAAGCTAATGAAGTGTGAATATATGTGGTACCAATAGGGGATCTATTTAATGTTGTACTCGTGACCCGCACAGGGTTAATGAAGCCCTGGTGTCCAAATCAAGAGGGACTTCTTGTGCTTTTATCATTTATTTTCATTTTGACCTTCCATTTTTTTAATTAACCCTGACATACAAAGAAGCAGGTACAAACATCTCAAAAAGTATTGCACGATAATGTCTTTTTTGGACACAATGTGAGAATAACTAAGGCAATTTTCCAGCACTTCTAAAGTTCAAAAAATAACATATTTCCATTTCAGTGCTAATTACTGTAGTTAGCATTAGCGATGTTGGTGAGCACGTTTCTTATAAAACCTTTTTACAGAAACAAGATAGATGTTACCCCTTGCTCCCAGAAGCTATGTTAACCTCTTGCTGCTTCCAGATTCATATGTATCAGACGGATGTAAGAGTTGTATCAATCCTCTTATCTTAATCTGAATAAGCATATTTCTCAACATGTAAAACTGTTTCTTGAACTAAGTTCAAGTTCTATCTTTTCACTGTGACCACAGATGTTCCTCAACCTCAACTAAGGGTTGTCTGACAAGCCAACGTTCAGTCCATTTTAATCAATGGTGCTTGAGAGAGTGCCTGCAACAAAAATAGTGACATCTTTAAAGTTTTTCAAGATAGATTGGAAGAAAACGGATTCATGCACACCGTAGATCAGCGCAGAGTCAGCAATATTTCAAAGTCCATGATATCCTGCATAGTAGTTACAGCAAAAGAAAGTATTTCCTCCTTTGAACATGCCCCCCAGCATTCAAAAGAAAATGTGATCTGCTTTACTTTGTGCACCGTGAAACTGAACCAGACTAAATAGAATTTGGTGGAACGCTTTGGCCGAAATGCAATCTAGGAACCCACCGGCTGTCATCTGATGATGATTTGGATATTTAGTAGTTTAAAATGAGTTTGTAAACTGGCCTTTTGTGAAACAAACTGTCGGACATGTTGTCTCTCGATGCCGACTCCAGGCTTGCATCTCAGGCTGCTAATCAGACTGTAAACAATGAGCAGCAAATAGAAAAAAAGGCTATCCGGTTTCACCAGCGGAACCCCAGAAATACAACACAGGCTTATCCGTCATTCTGATAGCCAATGGGTTCCAACATTGAAGTTAGACTAGCCAACAGACTATGGTTTATAAAAGAGTTTGCTGTTGTTTTTCCCCCCCAAACTGTCATCTGTTCCTAAGCGTAGCTCCAGTTATGTCGATGTATGTCAGTCAGCTTGTTCACCACTTTGGTTCAGACTGAAATACCGAAACAATTATCCGATGGATTGTCCGATGGATTGTCATGATATTGTGTTCAGACATTCAGGGTTCCCAGATATTAACCCTTTTAACTTTCTATCTAGCACAAGAAGCAGGTCAAAGTTTACATTTATCGTGTGAAATATGCATGTAATCGACCACTTGGCAAAACATTTTGTACATGGTTCCCAGATGATGTATCCTAGTGACTTTGATGATCTCCAGTAGGTTAACATTTCAGGTTTTTAAAGACCCAATGAAATGGAAGTTTGAGCATATTTAGGCACTGTATATATATATATTTACTCATATATTATTGTCGTTGTTGTAAATGTTGCAATTGCATGTCATGAAATTGTGTTCAGACATTCATGTCCACCTGAGGATGAATTGGAATCACTGTTCCCTTGACTTTTCCCCTGGCACCATCATTAGTTCAACATTTTAATTCTCAATACTTGTACAACTCTTGACATTCCCATAAGCGTCAACTATACGTTTTGTTAAGTGATAATTAGCAAATGCTGGCATGCAACTGTCATTGTCAGTATGTTTGCATGCTGACAATGACAACATAGCACATTTAGCAGCCTCACTGAGCTGCTTGCATTGCTGTAGTCTTATATTTTTTAATATTTTTGTTTGTATGTTTATTTTTTTCCTAACGGTTGGTAACAGTTTTTTTTCACTCTGCTGATTCGGGCATCAGATCAGAAATGTGTTGTTTTAAAGGGATTGTGGATGAAAAGGGTTGGGTTGGATCTGTAAGATTAGGTGTGCAGACTAAGAGATGCGTGCAACTGGCTGCAAAACAAAGACGCATGAAAAAGAATTTAAACAAAAAAAAAGGCACAATACTTCAAAGCTTTTGTGGGTTCTAGTGTAGGAGGTTGTTGGGAAAAATCTAAATTACTAATTAGTATGCGTTTGCTAATTAGTGAATGTTATACATTTAACAGAGGCTCATGTCCTCTGTCGTGTTTAAGGCCTGTGTCCTTGTGTGAACTATCTGGGACACCAGGCGTCTTTAGCAGATGTTTAGTCTATTAAGAAGCAGTTGATTGCAGAAAGAACACTTCAGCTGTTTGTCCTGAATAAGAATGATAATAAACTTGTAGAAAGCGTCAATACTTACGCAGGGCTGATTTGCGACCATGGCTTACGAGAAAGTGACCTTTGTACTAGAACGAATTGTTAAAGTGTCCAGATATATAGACGCCTGTGTGAAACGCGAAATGTGTGTGTGTTACCCTGTGCCAGCCCACTGCATGTTGTTTACTTAGTATAAATACCAGAGACTCAGAGACAGATCTTCGAGCGGTCTTGATGTACATTCTGTATGTGAATCAACCCTGTCTCCTTTGCAAAGAATAAATGTCCATTGATTAATGATTTTTACACCAGTCTCGAGTGAATTTTTCTAACAGAGGTGCTGTCAAAAGGGTTCACCAGAGCCATCTTTAAATAGAACTTAATGGAGCGTTTTGTGTTAGAAATGAGACAAAGCAGCATCTTTGTCGCAGCCTGGTGTGGTGAACGAGAAGAACCCCTTATACAACATTTGCATATCAAAGCTCCCCATGTTTTGATATCATTACGGTGTCTGAAGTGGGCAAATGTGTTGGGATTATTTGATAAACAAATCATCGGGACTTTAAAATCTGATGTCAGGTATTCCAGGTGTCTCTTTAGTCTTAAAGGCTGGTTGCAATGTGAATTTGCATCACAATAGCCTCACTCGCAAACCTCAAACAAAATGCCTCATTAGAATTCAAGTGGCAAGAGCCAATTAAGTGGGAGATCATACAGGGAGACACTCTTTAAACTCGTGAAAAAAAATCACTGCTTTTCACAGAATTCATAGGGTTTTACTAAACTAGTGGAATCAATATGGGGAATTTACTATAATCGTTCCTGGGGATAAACAGTGGTAGGGGTAGTGCATGTTCAGCTAGTATGACAGCTGCACTATGCCAGGACATTAGATGCTTAGAATATAGCATACATGGAATATATACTGAATTTTTACAGCTTTGTTTGTGGTTTTTAATTGAAACGGCCTATTTTTTATATTGGATTTGTAAAACGCACGTTAAGCTGAATTATTTATTTATTTTAAAAATCCAGAGTGCAAGAGAAGAGCCAAAACTGATAAAAAAAAATATGTCACAGTTCAAGTTGTGGTAGTTACTATAGAGTGATGTTGTTATTTGGAAAAAAACACTAAGGTTATTTATATAGCACCTTTAAAAAACAGAGGTTACGAAGTGCTTTGACGGGCAAAGCAAAAATGAAGATAAAAGGGAATATAACAACAGAAATGTATCTGTGTCGTCTGCGTAGTAATGAAAGTTAAGGGATGATTAATGCTTGCAAATAGATGTTGGACTCAGGTTGGATAGGTGGGTCAAACATTGGATCATCACCTAGGAGACCTGTGTTCTTGTCCTGTGTGGAAAAACAATGTTGAGTTATTTTAAAAATATGTTGGAGATGAAAGAAGTTACGTAACAAACGTAAGATTCTTTTAACCCAAACCATGATGTTTTCTTTCCTATACCTAACCAAGCAGTTTTGTTGCCGAAACCTAATGACATAATTTTGTGGCTTGAATATAAATTGCTTCCGTGGTGGCAGCGTGAAATATTAACACATTACGTTCCACCACCACATAATGAGCTGGCAAGAGGTCGTGGTCATCTCATTGGTTTATCATGACCTCTCATCATCAACTACTGAACTAACCAAGTAAGTTGACACATTTTTTCACCACAAGTACAAGTATGTTCATTCCAACAAATCCTCTAAATTAAACAACAGAGAAATATCGACACTTATACGCATTTTCTCATCTCACATCCCGTTAGGACAACATCATTAACTATTATTTCTAAGGTTTGGGTACCTCTCTTTATTACATCTGGCATTGTGCCTTCCACTCACAGTTGGTTTAAATGTTACCTTTGCATAAAAGTGAAGACTATGAAATAATGAAATGCTGGAGTTGCTTGTTAATTAACAGCTTAACTATTTAAGTATTCAAACCTGCCCTGGAAGACTGCTGAGACTGCTTGCTGATATATGCACCTTGTCCGACCTGCAGTATTCACCCTCAGGTCCGTGTAACTAGACCCATGCAGTAATTATCCATCACGTCTCTCTTTCTCAACAAAAGTTTGTTTCATGAGGCTCAGAGCTATGTTACATCGTGAACTTGGCTGAGAAATTTGGCAAGGCCTCCTCTTGGATGTGGGCCAACCACAGAGGAAATTGAACATTTATTGATAAATGTTATGCTTGGTGTGGGAATTAAAGTGGATTTTTTTTCTTCCGCAAGCTTCAGTGTGTGTACAATCCTTAGAATCCTTGACTCGCCCCTTGTGAAACAGAATAACACGGAGGGCCTTGAGTGGTGTTTTTAACCGAGCCCCATTAATTCCTCATTCATTGTCCATAAACATTAATCAAGGCTGTGAGCTATTGTATATAATTACTCAAAATAGCATTTTTCATCCTTGGTAGCATGGCTTCCCACAGCCAGACCTCATTGTTTCAGATCAGAAGCTGCATGTTTTAGGTTCATATAGTAAGCACAGGCTAGTAGAGACCAGTGACAAAAAGGGACAAAGTTAAAGTAACTTTTTACTGGTTATGAAACAGTCTCAATGTAATACCGATGGTTTTATTTGACCTATATAAGTAAACAAGACTATCGGTGAAAATAATTAATTCTAGTCATCGGTGTCACTTCGCTGCTCCGCTGGGAGCCAACACCATGCTGCTGGAGGCCTGGGTCGTACTACTGGTCCCCCTGGAGGGAAGGGAGACACGGGAGAACCAGAAACAGGACTGTGCAGCACAGACTGTTAGACCCAGCTTTTTTTTAAGCTTCTCCTAGTAGCTTTAAATAGATGAATGGGGGGGAATGATTGTATGTATAGTGTCTTTAATAAGATGTTGTTTGTTAAGCGGTACCGTGGTAAATCTGACAATCATGGTATTGATCTTAGATGATATTACCCAGCTCTACTGTGTGTCTATGCCAAGTAGCATTGAAGCTGTTCTCGAGGCTCGAGTTAGCCGCTTTATGTTGACTTGTCAACAATTATAATCTGCATGAATATAATGCATTCATACTGGCAGACGCTTTGAAGCTACGCGATTAAAGTGACTTACTAAATGAAATGCTCTTGGCTTACCGTATTTGACAGCACATTCATTTTAGTATGTGTGTCCAAACATGAAAAGGATTTATAACCCTGGGACTGTGGCTCCCATGTATACAAAGCCTTTACATTTATAATTGCTTTCTTGAGAAGCCAAATGGGGAGCTGATGGGCAGAAGGACACAGACTGCAAACAAGACAGGAGGAATGCATATGACAAATGTCTGATGGGAGTACCTGTAAATAAACCTTGAGGCTTGATTTTGCCGTGGCTCCAGCGAGTAATTCATCTCAGACAGAAATCCATAAATGTGACAGATGAAGAAATGATGAGGAGTGATGCCTCTACCTTTATTAGAACCACTGAACTAGATGAGACCTCCCCATTTATCACCCTGTTCTGAAAAACGCACAGACAACTCCTGTGCCAGGAGGAGAGCAGCTGCGATGGTTAGTTTGAGCATATTGAACCATTCACGGCTGTATCAATGATGTATTACTATTAGATTTTGTATTATACCCATTTATTTTACCTTAAGCACCTTCCACTTATCACAGAACTGCATATTCAACATCATTCGTTTGATGAGTATTGTTTCATATGGTGAGACAACTTTATCGAAATAGTAAATAAACTGTCGTAGATCATTAAAAACAAGGACAAACAAACTGAAATGAACAGATCCAGATCAAAAAAATCCCTGATGGATGTTGGAGTACATTTGACAGTATTGGATATTCTCAGGAGATACAGACAATTCATTTAATGTTGTCACTGTCTCAAACCTTTCAGATATGTTATTAATTTAAAATAATATTTCAAAACATTTGGGAAGAAACATGATGCTGTCAGTCAGGATTACCTTTTTTTTTCAACATAATAAGGAGATGTTTATTTGAGCAACAAGCCACAAGAGGAAGTGATTTACAGTGATTTTATAACAACTCCGCTCTGAGTCATGCCTAACAACGCCCCTAAGCTGTTGTAAAATGCACTGTGAATCATCGTCTCAAGGTGCTTATTGCTTTTATAAAATAGTTACTACATGTACCTGGAAAGGTTTGAAAAAATGAACACTCGGCAAACAAAATGCAATGGTTTATTGATTAAAAAAATGATTATTCTTCCGCCAAGCAACGTAGTTCTTTAGCTGCCAAGCAACAAACGGACTCAGTGGGAAAGCATGCTTAAAGATTTGCTTGATTATTTTATTAATTCATTGTTAAAGTAGCTGTCGTCATTTTAGCACTCTTATTTTGTGAATTCATTGAATGACAGTGTAGCGTATTCCTGACTGCTCTCGTCCAGGCGGATGATCAGGTCTGAAAACAGCACTGTCTTTTTAAAAGGAGGGAAACACTATTCGATGGGGGGACAGACTTCAACGCAACAACATCTGCTTTGTTTCTTGACTTTTCCAGCTCTTCATTTTCTCTCTCATTAATTCTAGCATGTAACAATAGGTGACTAATTGGTGCAGTAATAATGTGTTACACAGCTGTGTAAGGGTTCAAAGGCCTGTGCTCGCTCTGTCTCTCTGTGTCTCTCTCTCCCTCTCTCTCTCTCCACCTCCCTATCACCTCTGTGGAGGAAAACAACAAAACACCTCCTGAACTGTAAAAACAAAAAAAAAGTTGCCAGTGAACCTGTACAAACTAGGGTTAAACAATTTATAAAAAATATTTTACTGAATTTTGACCAATATGGTGATTTGAATTTTTTAAATTGTGATTATTTTCTGTAAAATCTGGCCTGTGTTTGTGTGTATTTGTGGTCTTATGTTAAACAAGGTTTGTAATGAACGTAACTGACAATTTTACCTCAGATATTTTGACTCACAGTGTGAGGAGGGCACAGGTGAAACTGGTTCAGTTTTATTAGTGATGGATCAGTTCCATTAGGTTCAGTGAGCCAGCATGCACAAAGCCAGAGTCCTGTCACTTTTTGTTAATTTTTCTGAGCTACACCTGTGTTTTTCCTACTATAACATGTCAGAATATCTGCTGTGAGAAAGGTCTACTGGAACTGTGTACAAAATCACTCATACTAGTGAACAGCAAAATCAAATATTGTACACTCATGAATCAGCATTTTGTGCCATCCCTGACATGCAAAGAGTCGCACAACCATAATTTGCACATCCCATAGCCCATAAAATGTGACGATGTGCATTGTGTACCTGCTCTGCCACTTTTTCTAGGCACTGAGTCGAGTGTAAATGTCCCTCTCAAAGAAGTGGCTGACAGAAAATGCAGTGCACTGTAAGGGAGTGATTTTGGACGGAGCCGTAGAGACTCTTGACTACTGTTCACTGCCGTCAGTCAGTTAAAACTGACAGCTAACGAGCTAGCTGCTAGCTACCTGTCAGCAGTGATATAGGCCCTTTGAACAGCAGCCATTTTGACACGTCATGGCAGGGTAAACACAGGTGTAATTGGTAAAAATGAAAAAGACGTAAAAATGGCTTCTCTGAAAAGGTTCTTTTGTGGGTTACAGATGAAAATGTTCTTTTTGAAAGTTGCACTCCTTTAAATTGCAATTTTGATGTAAAAGCGATTAATTGTTAATTGCCTTAATACAGGCAACACTTATGTTTCCTCCAAAATATGTTTAGTTGAAATTAGACATATCACTTTTAGGCCATTTGCATCATTCTGCACAGCAAATAAAAATGCAGTTTTATTATGACTATAGGTTAAAGACCAGAGCAACCCAAAACCATAAAGTTAATCTTTTTTTATGTATTTAAGCTTTTATTCAACACCACTCAGGTTAAGCAGTCCTGTGAATGCTAAAAGGGAAATACTGGATGATTTTATTGCTTGAGGAACTCTTGACCCTCCCTGACTGCTGTGCTGCGGCTTACAGAAGAGAACAGCAGGCCTGGGAGCCTGGGATTTTGCACAGGCCTGAACCCAGCAGCAGCCGGGTCCAGTACCTCCGAGAGTCTCCCTTCAATTAACACCCAGCTGTTCAGCAGTGTGGGGATCATGGCCACCTTGGCCCTCTTCTTCTACTACATCCTAAACCGACACACATATACAGTAATAACTAATAGCAAAAACATATATAGTTCTATTATCTGTTCAGAAAATAGTGAATGCATATTGAATCAGAATTTGTCAGCAAGGGACTTCCTGTGTGCAAGCAAGCAAAAGGAAGAGGAGAGGAGGCAAACAGCAAGTCAGACAGCATGAGCTAAGGAGCTTAGACGAATGGGGACAGGCTGGATCACAGCCATGCAAGGCCATAAAGGTGGGGAGAGGCGTGCCTGCCAAAAGAGGAGGACCTGACCTAATCGATCAATTTAGTACAAATTTATATACCTAGTTGCCAAGGCTGGAAGCTTTCGTATCACCCAGGGGAATGCCGGCCAGAAATGGATCCAAATAGGCTGGTTGAGATGGAATCTAACGAGGATGCACAGATATCTGGGAGAGTGGTCACGGCGTCAGTATCTAAAAGGGGATGGCTCCACAGCAACATGCAGCAGGGTTGTTTACAGCAAGGGTGTAGGTTTGCATATGTATGGTATGGACATGTCCCTACCAATATTTTAGGACAGTATTGTCCCGAACAATATTTGTATTATCTCTGGTGTAAACACACACACACACACACACACACACACACACACACACACATACATAGACAGACAGAGAGGAGCAGAATAGCTTTTTGAGCGATCGGAGAAATGTGCTACTGGTGTGAACAGCTGCATATCGCCAAGCTGGTCCCTTTCCTCTGTTGCCTGCACTGCAGCACACATAACGGTCTGAAGAAGATACTACCATTTCAGCAGAGCAATAACATAATGCACTATGACTATGACGACTTCTATCGTAATATCACTTTTTCTCAAAAACTCTAAGAACACATATGTGCGAACGCATTTTTTTTTAACTGCTTTAAAGCGTCCATAAGGTAATTTAAGAAACTGGGCGCTTCCCTAATTTTGCTATTCATTCAACAACAACAGACATTAAAATTGTACAAAAGCTTTGAATCTATAATATCTGATTTTTTGTGTGGCCATTTGGGAGCAGCAAAAACAAGCTGGGAACACTGATATTATATGGAACACTCATTAAGTTCATGGTGAACCTTTTAGCAAAATGTGGCTTAATTACACGTCCGGCAGATACAGAGCAACATTATCATTCATTCAGATTCGTGTTAGGGTTGGGGGTTAGAGTCTCAGAGTGGGGTTTGTCTGAAATTACATTTAAAAGACATAATTTGCCCTGTGTTGTCTGTGCCTTTTTTGTCCGTGTCTCATCTTGACAAGGATCAATGCAACCATATCCCAAATACGCTGACAAATGTCTTGTTGGTGATTTTTAGCACAGCCTGGAGATAAATGGGTGATCGTTCTATCGCTGATGTCATCGGCAAACAGAAAATAATCCTTCAGTGAGTTGCGCTAGGACAGGTTTGATTGACAGGTGTACCCAGCAGGGGTTTGTCCTGGAGCTTTTCTCGACAATCTAGATTGTTCGTTTTTTGTTTTGTTTTTCAGGTGTGGAGAGGAGGGAATAGCAGATTTTAAAAAAAAGCTGAGCAAAAGGAGAAGTATGCTCTGCATCTTTAAATCCCACTTAAACATTTTCTTGATATATACGTATCTTCAAAGAAGATACCCTCGTCTTTGACTCACGATTGTTCTTAGCCATCTCAGTTGAAGAGTTTACTCGAAAATCCTCGCCCTGCTGCTGTCAAAGCTGTGGTTTCGTGTTTCCTGCCTCTATTCAGTCTGGTTATCCAATTACGTAAGAGGGTTCTGCAAATGTACTCGTTGATCATGTGGCTTGTCCTTAAGTTCTAATACATGTACTTAAAATTAAATACAAAGCAGGACAGTCTGTCAATATTTTTCACTTTTCAAATACACCATTGAACTATTGTCCACAGGATATAGATATATAGGACTTTAAACCACATTTGTCCTTCCAGTGTCCACAAGGAGACCAATGTTATAGCCAGTGATGCAGGGTCACCAAAGACACGACAACCATACTATTTCCCATTTTCTGCCTTTGCCTTTCCATGCTCCATCAGAGAGTGTGGCTCTCACCGTGGAGTCCTGCCACGGCCCCCATCCATCATCCTCTGCTCATCTCTGACCGTGATCATCATCCTCCATGCTTCCTCTAGTCTGCTGTCCCCGAAAGGAGACCCTGCTCCTCTTCCCCACAATGGACTTCTGCCCTCTTTCGCTTTATTAGTTCTTGCTTTCCCCTTGCTTCCTGAAACATCTGTCTTCTCACCTTCATGTGCACAGCTTTCTCCAAACTCCTTTGACATTCTCTATTACTTGGTATCACTACATTGTTTTCTCAAAATGTGTATGTAATCATAGCAGGGCTATGTACAATGTTAAATTGTGGATTATTGAAATTGTACATTATTGTTACAAAAACAAGCATTTCAAAATACTTTGAAATATTGCTTATGCAACGGATATTTAAATGTGTTTTTTCAAGAGCAAAAATAAGTTCATAGAAAGAGCATAAGCGCAGTTTGAACTCTAACGTTAGGGGTTTACAAAAGAAGTCTAGGGTTAAATGTATTGTGCAGAATAGAGGCTTTGTTTGTATTAAAATTGGGCTAATAATTAGGATACCAGCAGGTGCATTTTCATATCCAGACAGTAGGATAGAGTGTCCATAAAGCTTTTTGTTGCTGAGCACCAGCATTTTTTCAATTGTTCCCAATAATAATAATAATAATAATAATAATAATACATTTCATTTATATAGCACTTTTCATAAAACTCAAAGACACTTTACATTAAAATCATCATATATAAAAGCAATACACTAAAAACATAAAATACACAATAGTGGTCACACATTAAAAGCAGTTTTGAACAGGTGGGTTTTGATTTGAGATTTGAATGTGCAAAGGTCAGTGCAGTCTCGGATGTGTTTGGGGAGAGAGTTCCAGAGGGAGGGGGCAGATATGGAGAAGGCTCTGTCACCCCATAACAAGAAAAGGCGCTGCACCCAGCCTCGTATTTTAGAGGGCCCCAACTATTTTGTGCAGCTGCTCCGAGCGCTCGCCAGTGCCCTGCAAGTGCTTTTCTGCCAGAAAAAAACTCTATACGAACAATGAGTGATGGAATATTGCAAAATTACGGTAGAACCCAAATTAGCACAGCCCACAAAATCCAACAGTACACCAGGTACAGATCAGTGTTTCTCCAGAGATGAGCCTTACAGACCTATACAGTATCTAATGTGAACCATATCATATGTTAAAACACATCTCTCCAGCAGGTTAATATAAAGACCACAAAAAGTTATCTTGATGGTTTCCTATTCATTGTTATTTAAATATTTATATAATATAAATATCCCTCCATGTATTTATGGCTATTGCCACTAGAGGTTGAGTGAGCTCCTTGAACCAACTGCCCTCGTTAGAAAAAGGCCTTACATCCAACAAAATGTCATTAAACACTAAGAAGAAAGGGCTTGTAAATGGATAAATAGGAGATCAACTCGAAAAGGTCAAATTTTATTGTTTTTCACACCTGCCCCCCTTTGAAAACGTGTCTTGTTGTGAACATAATTGATTGGTGATAACAACAAAGACATGGAGTGTCATAGTGACAGACACTTTTAAGTACTGTACGAGTGCAGATAAACCCAACTCATCTTAACAATCTTAAATTGTGAGGTCATAGTTTGGTAAATAACCATATAATATCTAACTTTAAAGCAAGACTGTATGTCCTTGGCATAATTGTTCGGATCTTATCTACTTCATATTTGGTGGGTGTATTGCTGGGTATCCAAGGGAGCGCCGTAGTGAATTTGGTGCAATTTAGACACGCGGCACGTTCAATATGAATACACTTTGAGTGAACAGCAGGGGGCGGGGTTTCTCTCAGTGGCGTGAGTTCAGCATGTCGTCCCCAGCTGACCTTCACAGGTTGCACCTCATTGACTTCAGCCTACTTTTGCTGCTGGATGCTGGACATACAAACATTACAACCAAACTCTTCTTTACTTCCCCAGAGTCAACGAGTAATGAGCGGTTCTGTAGAATGCTGCAAACAGAGACTGTATATAAGAAGTGGACGTAGTCCTGGTGACATCGCCCATTGGTTTGTGGACTGCGGGTTGGAAGCCTCAAGTTCAGCATTTTGGTTATCACCATCTTGGGTTTCAGCTTTCCCCACCTTGGTTTTTTTGCAACCACTGAACGGAAGTGACCATATTTGGACTGTGGAGGAGTGACGCTGTGATAGAGCCGCTGTATACGACTCTGGTAGCAACCTGTCAATGACAAGGTAGCCAAACCCTACAGTATACCCTGCTTTATGGTCTATTTCACTCTAAATGGGACCAGAATTTACTGAATGAACATGTTTTGAAGAAGACTTGAAACTAGAGATTGAGACCATTAATTCTTACTGACGTAATAAATCAAGTAAGAAGTAGGGCCCTTTTCTTATAGACAATCTGACTTCTTTTTGCAACCAGAGGAGTCGCCCCCTGATGGCCAGTAGAGAGAATGCAAGTTAAGACACTTCCGCATTAGCTTCACGTTTCAGAACCTGGAGGTTGCCGCCTGGCTGACAGCAGCAACACCGGGAGCCAAGTAATCAGTGCTCTCCAAATGGGGCACTGCACTAGTTATATATAAATAGAATAAGCAATACTGTTTGGCTGATTTCCAAAACAGCATCAAGCTTTGTGCAGACAGTGCTGTAGTGAGAAACATTTATAATATAGCTGCCAAGACAGAGATTGTTGCAAGTTTTCAACCAATCAACAGAGTCAATGAAGGGTCACAAAGGAAAGTTTTGTTTGTACGCTTACATTCTCTGGATGTTTTGGGAGCGGGAGGCAGTTTTTTGTAGACAGCTACCTTTGCCTTAAGCTTTCTAGAGTGAATAATCTATGTCTGATATCCTTCGCCAAGATGTTCCACAAGCTCATGTCACCCTCTGTAACTTGGTGGTATTTGGGAATAGCTGGAAGGGCTTTGAAGAGGATCTGAGGGCTCATGGGGCGTTAACAAAGAACACTATGCTTTATTCTGCTATTTATTTATTTATGTACTTACTGTATATGGCGGGATGCACAGCCATAAGCTCAACAGGCTGCTGACTCAGTCTCAGTGATCGTCTCAGAGGTGTTTTAGGATGCATTTATGCTGTTTAGGCATCTTTTGCTTTTACAGTGGGCCCAACAAGTAGTTTTATATATTATTTTGTATTTATATCATCATTAGGTATAAAGTTGCAATAAAGTGTTGGAACAAGCTGATACAGAATTCATGTTTAAATGGGTTGTTGCCAAATAGTGTAACTTCAAAGCTAATGAAGTAACTAGACAGGGGCACACCAGGGTTTGAGGCTGTTACTCATTCTGCTCTGCTTACCAAGCTTAAATTGGTGGCTTGCGTGGCAGTTAATTATGTCGTAACATAGGCCAAAAGCCATAATGTAACACATATTCAAAATAACCTTGCCATCTAGTATATATTGTACGTTTCATATTTATTGACTAAACTGTGCAAATGGGGTTTTCGGAGCTACTACTGGTTTTAGTTGTGTGGCAACTGGGTACATATTGATGGAAAGGTTAATTAATATTAGCTATGGATTAGCCATATTTTAGAAATCAGACATCCTTTTCGCTGCATTGTATGAAATGTTGAAAAAATTTGAAAAGTATTTGTATTAATATGTCATTAATTTAAGGGGTGACAGAGGCAAAAACATTGTTTTATCCTGCACTGGCCAAATTATGACATTTTGTTATATTGCTTCCATAACATGTCTTCTTTCCGAAAAATTTACATTTAAGTGTTTATTTTACTATTTTTACTACATGCGTCAGTAGATTTTTTTTGTAAATTCATCTAAATTCAGCATTACATAAGGCCTCATTTCCATGTTCAAACATAGCATGTAATACAAAAAGTAATTGCCTAAACTAATTAATGTAAGCAATCATTTTACAATCATATTTAAAGGCCATTTTCCCAAAATTAAAAGTAACACTTACATACACCAAACTGTCCAGTTTCACTTTATTCTGAAGGTTTGTACACACGGGTTGTTTATATATCATTCATAGCCTGATTTATACAACATTTTATTCCTAAAAACATGACGAATATGTTGTTTTTTTCATAGATGTTGACAGTATTTTCTGATTTATGTAGTGATAAAAAGAGATATCCAAAGTTCCCTTTGTAAAACCTTTAACTCTAATATGTCGACAAAAAGAAACAAAATTCAATTTTCAGATTTCTGTTCTGGAAATGTATGCAATTTAGCACAAGTTTATCAAGAGAATGCCTCATTTTTTGTATTACCATCTCTTTAACATTACATATTATTGAAAATAAACTAATTTCAAAGCTCTACTAAACGATGCTTTTTCAGGTGCACATGCTTTATTTATTTGCGGAACATCCTCTCAGAAGACAACAGAAAGCCAACTGATCTACTTAACAACCACCAGCTTCCATGCAACTGGGACCAAATGTAATTATTAATTCAATACATTTTATTTAGAACAAGAGGGGAACATACTGATCCAGTTCAGACACGTGTCTGTCTGTCAGAAACTGAAACTTTGGTCCAGTGATCAGAGCTCGCTACTGGAGCCTTAATGTATCTACATGTGTATGCTATATTACATATACTATAATAGGACTAACCTATTTCCACAACATCATAACAGATTGTCCCAGCTTCACATTGTGGCTGTCCCACTGGAGAAAAAGAGATGTATTTGAACTATTTATATTCTTGCAATGAATAAATCGTTGCTGGTTTTTAGAAAATGAATTCCCTCCTCTGTTGTTAACCAGATTACTCTTAGTTATGCAATCCACTGGCTGGGGTTTGACACAGCAAGCTTTAGGCATGAGGATTCTACAAGAATACCGGGCATCAGAATATGGCTGACTTGCCCCCTCAGAACATTATTGCCATACTATCATAAAATCATGAAAATCAAATTGTTTAAATGAAGAAACAATGCCTTAAATTGTGCATAAAACCAATACAGGATTAATCTTAACAATTATTTAGCAGCTCGCTATAGCACCAGAGGTCACCAAGACAGTTAAAAAAGCAATTCAGCCCTGGAGTAGTAAACTGCCTCAGCCAGAGAGGGGAAAAAACAAGCTGGATGTCGCGTCAGTTGAGTTTGCAGGGGACAGAGTTTTAGTGGTTATTTCAGAAAGGGTCTGAAACTCTCCAAAGACGACCCTGTGGCCAGGCAACGGTAATATATTGCCTGCTTGCGAAGAAGCCAGACAAGAGAGACTAAAAGAGCTGTCAGCTGAGTGGAAGGAGGCCTGATTACACCCGCATACCCACACCTGAGCCTCTCTCAGCCCTGATACACATGGTGTCACGCCGATAGATGCGCACATGCTCACAGTCATGCAGGTATATGCACAGAGTGCATGAACACGTTGTGTGTGTGATCTTGCCGTGCTTTCAAAATTACTTCTATGAGTGAGGGCACACACACATGTCGATTCTGTAATGTTTTAATTTTTTTAAATGACAGATTACTGTACAACACACACACATACAACTTCCCCTGGCATATTTTCAAGACAAACACGCTTGCTTGCACACACAACAGAGCAGCGGTGCAATGTTTGTTTTTTTTCCAGATGAAGATAATATCTGAAAAGTTTTTTTTGTGTGTATCTCCAACACAGGCAGCAGTAACTCCATTTACTTGTCAAGATCTATACTGAATAGCCTGTTCCTATAACAGGTTGGTGTTGGCACAGCAGATCTACCCATACCCAATTTCAGACTAACAAAGCTCGATGTTCTCCCAATCGCATCGGCCATTGTTGGTTCCCAGGTTGCTGTTTCTATTACCTGGTTTTAAATGTAACACTATTGCAAACATACCTTTCGCTTGGGTTGCCAACTCTATATGACAGCCGTTCAGGGTTATGTTACAGCGGGGGTTCAGGAGGTTTAAAGACACGGCAATATCACAATGTGAGTCATTCAGCTAACACAATGATCAAGTAGACTGCAGAGTGCATGCAGCTAAATAAAGATTAGACAATTAATTGTGGCTCTAGCATATGTGTAATTGTTAGTAATTGAATCAAAATCAGTGGCAGTAAGCAGTAAGCAAATCACATGATGCTTGTAAAGTGCAGTTCATTGAAAACCACAACACAGAACCATCAACGCAAAGAAATATATTTTTTACTTACTTTACTGCTGCCTCTTCTGTTCTTTTTTCAGTTCTTTACATTCACTACTGCACATATACTCCATCTGACTAAATTGTTTATGTATTTAGTATAGTTTTTTTTTGTGGTAGGAATGGCAATGTTATGCCAAGAAACATTGACAGTCCACAGGGGATGGCGCCTACTGACTTTTGCACTAGAGCCACATAGAGGTTGACATTTTCATTTTCGAGTTAAGGCTTTAAAACGTTTTGCATAGCCGGCCATGCAATTAGCAACACACAATCAAGCTCCCCTCAGAATTACTTATCTCAATTTTACATTTAATACAATTTCCCCCCAAAATGTTCAATTATCCATCCATTTCCATCATTGTCAAAATATGAATTTGTCCAATACTATGCTGGTTCATGATTAAAGAGTAAAATAATTACATTACCAACAGCCTCAACTGTAGCTACCTGTTGTTTAGTGCCAAATAGCTTGTTGCAACCAGCTAAGTAAAACATTAAACTAAGATGTTGAACATAACCTACATCAGAATGTTAGCATTAAAGCATTGGGTATAATTGGAGAAACCAGAAAGAGTAAGATTTAAAAAATAACCCAACTGAAAACCGAGCCCAGTGTTGCCAACTCTTTTCCAACGAAAGTAGCTAGCAGCGCTAGCTCCAAACATTGCTAAATCTAAATAGAAAGTCTGTCCGCCCCTTCAGGGTTTCCTCCAAAGCCACTCCCCCAAAATTATCATTATGAACGGAAACAACAACCATGGCTATAGTTAGTACTCACAGATGTTATGCTAAATGCTTGTGGAGACGTGCAATGAACCCACGGGCAGAGTGAACGCAGGTAGACAGGCAAGTTTATTAATGTTGATAATTAGTTTGTGTTATATCATTTAAAAAGCCATGTATTTGAATGCCAAATAACAGATTTCATTAAACTGGACAGTTGTAATATCTTCACCGTTAGTTTCCCAGGGAGCGAAAAAGCCATGTTTGTTAATCAGATGCAAACTTGAATTAGATCCTGTTATTGATCGCAAACAGCAGCCAATCAGAAAGCCACTTTGAAGACTGCGGGATTCTGGTTTTGACCATCAAACACTTAATTTACTTCATATCTGGTGATATTTTTATGCACCAAGTTATGGTGGAAATGTCTATTTATAAGAGGTAACCTCTTCAACTGTGCGTGATGAATAAATGAATAATTCATAAACCCCTGGACTTTAATAGCTTATATGTGTTTCAGCAGGATTTCTGCTCATGTTCAAAATGTTCTACTTATTCAAACCATATCCCTCGTATTTGTGCTCTCTGTGATATTTTGAGGTAAAAAAAAGTTTAAGAACAAATCTACCTGTCTAATAGTCTGCCGCGCTATTGTTCAGCTGTAATGGTAGTATTCCCTTCAGACCGTCTGACAGACTCTTTCAGACTGCGGGACTCTCTCCGGGTGAGACAAAGTTTGGAGAAGCAGCTGTGTGCTGCTCATCATCGTAGGCGGAAACTAACAGAAAACACTAATAGCTCCAATAAAGTGCAGCTCAAAGCTGCTTCCCCAAGCTTTCCAGAGGCGCATGCAGTGACTGAGCAACAGGTCAGAGAAGCGCCGTTCTATAGAAAACAATGAAAAGCTGTGCCAAAGCGATTCAGAAAAAAAGCACTTGTCTTTAGTGCTTCAGATTGTGGTAAAAAGCAAATCAAATTATGAAATTGTGAAAATGTGCCTTTTTAAATTTGCATTAAAAAACAGTACCCCCCGACGTTCTCTGAACCCCCCCCCCTTGAGGGTAGAACTCTAATCTAGACATTTGATTAAAGGGAACCAAGTCTAATACGCCAGCCATCCTTTATCCAAGGTCTAAACTCCAGGTAGCCCTGCACCAAAATGATTAAATTCTCCTCCATCTATTTACTGTAGACTGTTATTTAAGGAAGAAAGAAAATCTGCTAGCTCTAATTGGTAGTTCCTTGTCACATGAAATCCTCCACGCGCTGCAGCATTCCAAAAGTCAAATTATTTTCATCCCAGCCCGAAACCCTCACACCATGAAAAATAGGAGCTTGGGAACACTTGCGCATGGCCACAGCGTCGCTTTGCTTTTGATCGCGCCTTCTGCACGATTTCATTGACAACAATAGATATGAAGGCGCAAAAAACGCGACATGTGAACGACCCCTTAGAATGTCTTTTTTTTAGGAACAAAAGAGACCCCTTGAATGAGTTATTTGAAGAAACAAACATTCTGGGGGAAAAAAACCCAACATAGATGTCAGTCAAGCAGCAGAGAGTGACATCAATACTTTCAACGCTGTTCGTTTTTACAAATAGAGGTTTCAGTGGAGCGCTCTGAGCGAGCAAGGTACCTCAAGCCTCTCCGGGTGTGTGTAATTGAGCAGGACAAGAGGATCGGAGTATGGCAGACATCAAGTACCTCTGCAACTCCGAAATAAGACAATGAAATGCACACCTCCTCGGTGTCAACACAGTGGGAGACAAGTTTGCTATTTTGAGTCAGAACGTAGTAAAAGCGGTGGAAAGGTTATTTTTGACTGAGATTTGAAACTTAGGGGTCATCAGCAGCACGCAATTCACTTTCATTGTGCTCAACCCGTTTGTTGGAATAAAGCGGGATAGTAAGGGACGAATGCAGCACAAAACAGATGGAAATATCGACAAGCATGATGCACAACTTGAAGATGGATATACCTATCACTAGCTTACTACCATGCAGACACACAAGCTGAGTTGCCATGTCAATGAACTCCAAAAAAAAAGTCTGTGTTTTAATACTGCTTTGTGAGAAGTTGTTAATAACAGCCACTTTGTGTTTTTCCAAAGAGCATGTCCACAAAAAAGAACAAACACAACGCAGAAATAGATAACGGCACAATGCATCCTCATGTGACATGCAGAATGGAACAGTATTTCATGTTGGAAACGTAATCCTGCCTGGGAAAGTGTCATTAGGTAGAGGCAATTAAGCGTTCTCCGGCTGCACATTACAGCACTGGGGATAAGCAAAAGATGGCCACCTTCCATAGCACTTTCATGTGCTCGCGCTGAATTTATTGATCAATAAGATGTTCCATCATTTACCAGCTTGCTTGGTGCGCATCCCTCCTTTGCCTCCATGGCAGCTGCGTGCGCACTATAGTGTTTAGGCGGCATAGAATTGCTCTGCCAGCAGCGTGCTTTGAAGCCTGTCTTTGTCTCCTACAGTTTCTCATTTACATAAAGACACCTTCTCAGAGACACACGTTAATATCAAAGCTGTTAGAGCCTCCAAAAGACGCATACATTTTGAATACACACTGAAGAAATGCACACTTAAATACAGTAAATGATACGTGTAACATCGTGCATACGCATGCTGTGAGCAAACCTATGCAAACTACAAACGAACTCACACGCGCACAATCTCGCCCTCGTTACTATCTCTGCTATGTTCACAATGCCTTTTCAGTTTATGCATCTGGAACCCAATTATGCCGCACTAGCAAATTAGCCACCATTAGCAGGGCACCAGCTTGCATCACCTGGGGAAAAAGGAGAGGACGTTAGCTCATCATGCCTTTCTACTCACCAAAATACTGATAAGCTTATTATTCCCACTAATGCAGAGGGGTTCGGTGCAGCTCTCCACACTCTCGTTATTGTAGTCAAGTGTTAGCTCTGCAAATGTTTAGTGATTAGATGGTTTACACCTGTGATTCTGTAGTTCTTACCTCGAGCTTGTTTGGTATCTTCTTGAGGTGTATTTCAGGTTTTCAGAAGTGGCTGAGCACCTTACATTGATGCAACACATTGTCACTCCTGACTCGCCCCTCTCTTTCTGGCTGACCATCATGCTCCCGTTCAAATTGTGCCAAGAATAACACATATGATGTTTTTCAATTTCATAGATAGTTTTGCACGTCAAGAAAGTCATAGTGTGTTGTAAAACTGTTGAAGCATGAGACTGTGAAAATACTTCATAAGAAAGGCTACACACCCAAAAGTCGCGTATTCTTGCTGAAGCTACGATGGCTGTGTGTTCGGAACCGGGATGTACTCACTCGAACAACGGGTCTCGCTCGTTCTTTCGCAGAAAAAGAGTTTCTGGACAAAACACATCAGGTAAGATAATGTTACATTTTGAGTGGAACATAGATAAGTTGCCTAGCTATCTAGTAAGCCAATGTAACGGCCATGTTGGTATCGGTGACGTACATTGTGCAAAACGAGAGATGTAGTTCACTAAGCGGTATAACACAAAATCAGATAGTACTCTGACAAACTGCAACTTTATTGACTGGCAAAATTGTCTTTTAAATTAACCAACATCTTATGTGTAATACATGGCCGAATTCAAACTGGATATAAAATAATATTTGTCCCTCACAGTTGCCTACCGTACATGTTATCTGCGAAATAAGGCCCCGAGGGATCCACAGGAAGGGGAGGGACTTCGGCTCTCTATACTGACACTTGGTCATTGGTCCTAATCTTCAAACTATGATGCTCAAGGTACCCCAATAGCGTCAATTTCGGACGCGTAAGGGACGCCGTGTCAAGGTTCGCTCGCAACATGCATGGTGCCTTTTCAAAAACAAACATCCTTCTTCACAGGCACAGAACAATGTGCTGACCGAGCTGCAGTACTTGTTGGGAGTGAGAACGGGTTATTATGTTCTGTGCGCTTGGCGAACACAGTAGAGGAGGCAAAGCAGTGCTCTTGCAGGATACCACTCTGAAAGCCAACAGTGCAACATGAATGCAAAACAACAGGACTTAACCACAGGGTTCATATGAACATAGCTGTTGATCATCTCTCGAATCACTTGTCGCTGCTGTGAGATACCTGTTATTAATTGCATCTCCTCGTCTATTCAAAAGCCTGTTAAAGAAATGTCAGTTCAAAGTCACGTTACGTTTGAACAAAGGTTCTGACTTCTGCAGCCGTGATAATTACTGTCAGTGGACTTCTGTTGAATCTTGTTTTGTGTCATTTGAGAGACAGAATCATGATGGTGTTAATAATACCTGCACTCCTACACATAAAATATCACGTATATTTTATACATGTGATATAAATGACTATAATTTAACAAGCTACTTTTAAAAAGGAAAAAAAACACTCCCTCCTAAATACATAATGTTCAGAGTCTGTTGTTTTAGAGGCTGTAACTTGTGGTGCTGTTGAACTGTATCACATCACACACGAAGAGGTGTTATTTAGCCTACCCTCATTGACATAAATAGGGCGGATTAAATCTATTCTGTTAGCTTTTTCTCAGTTGTCATTAAATCATGTGTTATTACAGTAATTATTTTCTCGATAGATTTTTTTACTCTGAAACAATTAGTAGCAGATCAAGGACTTTCTTTAACAAAGAAAGACCTGAGTGGTATGTAGCTGAGCTAACGCAGCCACTTCAGGTACTGCATTCTATTGTGATTTTCACTGTGTGTGTGTGGTCCAGGATTTAGCTTTGGCCATTCTGCTGTTCAGCACTGCTTCACATATATAGAAATGGCTGTGATCAAAGTGAATTCATGATGGAAACAATGGTTTCCAATGGGTTTTACTGCAGAAACAACATTGCGAGTCTACAGCTATGTTAACTGCTCTGTGGCTTAGGCACATTGGTGGTTAAAGCTAGATGCTAACACATCTTAGAATAGCGTGTCAGTGCGTGACAATTTTTCTAATTAACTCTAAACAGGAATTAGCTGAGGATGATGGGGATAAGATTACTTTTGCAGGTACTTGGAGATAAACCCAAAGTATTGGACGAATATTGCAATATTTTTTATAATCTGTGTATGCTATAAAGTACAACAACATATGTATACTGTATATCACATAATTGATCAAAATCAAAATGTATTTTCAAATATATTTTATTACTGGATTATAATTATTGCTGCATTAACGTGTTCATCACTTTAATATTGCAGCTGATGGAACATTGTTGGAGTTTATTTCAACAAAGTTATATACTGCTGGGTATCGTTTGAGTTTCCCCAATCAATGGTCAATGGTGTGCTCCAGTCATAAAACATAGAAATGAGTCAGCATTTTTGCACTTTGTGTTCCCTCATCTCGAAGTCTTTTCATGTTTGTAATCAGTTTTTCAACAGATGCCTGAAACATGGTCTTTGTTTAACACAAGTTTAAGATATTTTAATGTTTGGTTCTACGACATAAAATACATCAGTACCAAACGTACTAATGCTGACTGGTCCCCCTTCACAGACTTCTTGTGTTTACTTACTCATGCGACTGTGTTTATAGCCTATAACGTTTTATAAAGCTTTCTACCTCTGACGATTGCATTTACGCTTCAAAAATCTTATAAGTGGTGTTCATTTGTGAAGATCATCTTGCTGAAAAAAACGTGTAAATATCATAAACGTTTGTTTGCTGCAAAGCTTATTTTCTCCAGAATCCAATGGCAATATCCCAGCGACTTTTTGAAAGCAACATTTGATATCATGTACATTGATTGACAACCAATTCCAAACGTTTTAAACACCTGAACAACTTTACCCTTGCAGGCATTTCTTTTGCACATATAACGTAAATTGTTTGAATTTCTTAAGCTATTCCTTTTTCTCCGCCTTTCTCTTGATAATTAGCACATTGCTTGTTTATTCATGCGAAAGCAAACCATATAAAGGTTCATTTTTTTCATATTTCTGTACTTGCCCCACAGAGGACAAACTCCATATAGTTGAAAAGTCTCTCCACCCTACAGTATGCCAATGTCTATCCTGAGGATTCCTCTGAAACGCATCTGTCAGCATGTGACGACAGCAGGAGCTCTAATTTCATCAACTGTCACACTGGATGCCTCTCGCTGCAATATGAAAATGGAGAGAAAATTTAATTATCCGTAGCTTTGTTGTTGCATATTAATTATGCTTCAAAGTGGGAGCAGCAATGGATAGTGTGATGATGGATTTAAATAGATTTCAGGGCCACTGGCAGAATGTATTAGAGTGCTGAGTGAGAGTCTTATACACATTTGTTCAACCAAACTAAGAATACACTGTTGCGGTTCTATCAGGCATTGTGATGTATTTTTTGTCCCCAAACATGAGCATTGTTTCTTTAAAAGACAGCACAAGAGAGTAACAAAGACAAATCCATGTTTTCTTTAAACACTTTGTTCAAATACTGTACTTAAAACAACATACATTTATACTCTTGTGGCTGTGTATAGTGTACCAGCCATCCCCTCTCAGTAGCATAGACTGTATATAAGAAGTGGCCAAGTCACCTTGACGTCACCCATTGGCTTGTTGCCATTTTGGCCAGCGCCATCTTGGTTTTTGGAACCAGAAGTGACATGAGAGGGTGGAGCTAAGTACAACCGAACACAGAACAGACATTTTTCAGTGACCAAAATGTTTAACTTTCATGAACTGAAAATACACTTTGAAAGGGTTAAACTTATTAAATACGAACAATGCCATGGTAGTGTCCTGTCCTGTCGCAAGTATTGTTTTGTATATGAGAAGACTTGAAACTAGCAAGTGAGACCATAAACTCATGTTTACAATGTTTACTGAGGTACTAGGATCAGGTCAGAAGTAGGGCCATTTTCTCATAGACTTCTATACAATCTGACTTATTTTTGCAAACAGAAGAATTGCCCCCTGATGGCCATTAGAAAGAATGCAAGTTTAAGGCAGTTCCTCATTGGCCTCATTTTCAGACCTGGAGGTCGTCGCCTGTTCAGTAGCAAAGGTGAAAGTAAATGTTGTGGCTTTATGTCACCACAAAACCAAGAGTGGGCCATAAACAGCATGTGACATGCATCACCTGGCACTAAAGTTTGAATCCTGTCTCATACACTCAAAATTAGTTTGTTTTTGTAACTTGGAAGGAGATCTTTCCCTCACCAAATAGTTTCAGTTGCATAACCTTCAAGGAGAACTCAAATCTATGCATGAGAGTCTGTTTACAGGTGTTAGAACATGTGGAAAAAGTTATAATAAGCTTTGTTGAATTTACTTGGGGCTGAAAACTAATAGTTTGAAAATCAAAAAAAAAAATCTGGAGGTGTGGAGTTAGAAAGAAGTGAGATTACCAGAACTCAGTAGCCCGCTCCTCATCTCTGCTTGATCCTAGCGGCTGGAGGCTACATTAGCCACTAATAAGACAAATTTGAAAATTGTCTGAAAAAACGCTGAACCTGGCCGATCAAATGAAAGTTTGGGGCTTCTAATAAGTCTAGGTTTCCTGAATTTGCATTGAATGGGAACATTGGTTACCTGCTGAAATCCATTTTTAACAAGCTCAATACTAATGCCCTACAGGAATTCATAATTTGACACAACCCAAGTTCCAAGGAGTCATCCATCATCAGAAATTCATCACTGCTCACAAAGAGAAAATGTGCAGCTCCAATTATTTTCTTCATTGCATATTTTCCCCTTAACAATATACTCATTCATATGTTGAGTTATATTTGACACAAAATTGTAAATTAGGAAATAACCTGCCACACAAGAACACCAGCACACATATTTGGGGATTTCTAAGATCTTTCTGTTTTTCCTGGAAGCTGTGACATACCGACATGCGTCTTCCTAATGTGCGCATGGATCAGCGTCAGGAACCTTTGACATAACCGACCAAAGGGTATCTCCATGACCTGGCAGCCATGAGGTCACAGCTTATCGAGGGGACTAAATGCTTACCAGACATGCCGCAGGGAATGGAGAACAGAAAGACAAGCCCCACTCATATCTACACTTCAGAGATAGCTCAGGGTTCATCAAAGATCTAAAGTGTACTTGACGGCCCCTTGAACATCACGTATACCACATATTACACTTTTTACAACTTTAAATCGGTTAGTCAAGGTATGTTTCAATTTGGATGGTCTTAAGCTTCCTAACCTCATCCATCCATATAAAACACTAACTTGCTGGCTCTCAATAGCTACAGAAACCACCTAATTAACTGGTACCATAAAGCTTTAAGTAGCTGTTTCCCTTTTACCACCTACTTACAGTGTTGTTTTATTCATTAGATATAATGGAGAAAGTCTATGAAGAGACTCTTCATCACCTGACAATGATGTTCTATTGCGTCTTTCCACAAGTATTTACAGTTCAACTTGGAGGCCTTTTTACGAGAAGCACACTAATCAATATCTGTTGCCTCCGTCTCTGTGTGGATTCAAGACAAGTTTAGGCTAAGGTGATATCATGGATGGAACAAAGTCACTTGAAAGTAATTCAAACTTTGCCAGAGGCAACTAAACTGTCTGACAACTCTGCTCTGTGGAGGAGATGTGCCGCAAAGGAGAAGAGATATAAAGTTTCTCTCCAGCGTTGGAAAAAAAAAAAAGACTTTGTCAGTTTTGCAGCGTTCGAGTGAGCAATTCAAGTGTGCATAGTTCTGTGGCTGAATCTGAACATTGTATCATCTGTCAGATGGATGGACGAGGGACAGAGAGACAGACTATGTGTATATCTGTGTTGATGTATTCATTTTCCCCAGTTCTGACCTACGTCTTGTTTACCTCTGTGAGGCCTCTGTCAAAGGAGCAATGGCACATGGGATCATTTCAGTCCACTACAGGCGACACGCCTTACGTATGTGCTGACTCACTATTTGGTTGACAGGTTTACGTTTACGTGCTGGAATGTGCTTCTGATGTGCAAATCAACCTGTCCCATGTTTCAGATAAACATCCCCACAGTGGTGTTGCCTTAGGCTCGGCTCATGTGGAGGTCAGGTCTGGGCCTGCAGCTCTCAGGCTCCAAAGCCTCCTGAAAGTCTCAGTCATATGCCAAGAACTGGAAATGGTTTATTTTTTCTTGTACTGCTTTTTTCTTTTCTTCCCCTCATTCCTCAGACAAATTTTATGGGTGTTATAGATCTTAGGTGATTGCAGAGTCTTTGCAATCACTTGAGACACACACACACATTGCGGTTTCATTTAAAGAGGCACACTCTGCTGATTTCTGGACAAACTGTTGTTTTCTTGTCCTCAAGGCCCTTTTATTTAATTTATGATCATAATCATTCCAAGGCATCAGCTGTGATGCTCACTTCTCAAAGGAAGGCCGCGCTACAATTACTCTTGGCCCCTATGGGAAAGAAAAGAATGCTGACATGATGCACGCTTTTCTTTCAGGGGAGTGCATTTGACTGGAAATGAAGCCGTTGGACTGAGGAAAAATGCATTCTATTAAATTATTTGATTGCTGGCCAAGAAGTTTCAAATTGAATGGAAAAAAAACTGATAAAAGTGGGTGGGGAGCTCTGCTTGTGTATAAAGGATAGAAAAGATGCAACCGGTAACTGTGTGTCTTTATAATTATGGAAAAACAATCAATATAATGGAAGAATCGTCTCAAATTGTCTGTGTAGATTTATTGTTGCACCTAAAGTGGCAAAATAATTATAAAACATTTAGCATCCACGTGGTATTTATTATTGACCATCCATTTACCACTTCATGCATTCTCTGCTGTCACGTAAACTTATATATCTTTGTTTCTCTTTATCTATCTACAAATAATCACACCTAAATTACAAAAAAAGTGAAGTTTATCAGTGCCAACTGGTTAGGTACTATTATACCACTTATACATACAGCACCTGTTGAATTAAATGCAATATGTTGTTTGCAGTACGGGCATTTAAATACTAGACTATACATTTACATAACCAGATGTTGGTGTACAGTTAGACAAGGTGAAAACGAGAAGTTGTGGTGTCATGGGGGTTATGTGCTGGACTATTTTATGACTGGGAGCAATGACTTTCCTTGCCTCATAGCACCCTGCCAAGAAATATTCCCCCACTAAATTCGCAACTTGTCATTTTACACTTTGGTTTTCCATCCACATTAAACAAGGAGATATACCATTAGTCAGCTATGGAAGTTCCTTCGGGTGGATTTTTTTCCCCCTTTGGGACAGAGCCAGGCTACTTGTTTCCACACTTCCAGTATAGGTGCTGCGCTAAGCTAACCTGCTGCTGGCTGTAGCTTCATTTAGGGTATATGCTGTATATCTGTCTGTGTGCCTTCCCTCTGGTTATCTGTTTCAGGAAGCTGCAACCAATCATGTTGATCATGCGATCACTCACTTTTATTGTTTTATACTGTGTATTTGGCAGATAGAGCTAACGGAACTACACACTTGGTTTAACGCACTTTATTTTGACCCCCGAGCCAGGATTGTAACATTTATGCAAAATTAGAATACGCATATTTCCCAAAATATCTGAACTATTACTTCAATTTACACAAACCTACACAGTCTATTTGGAATAATGATATTTAAACCAATTGGACAGGAAAAGTCAATTGAACTTATCAAATTTCCATCTCTGTCAGATGCTGATAATTATTTTACAAAGAACATTGCAAGAAAAATTATTCCTGGGCTTTAGTATATCAAAGCTAATAACTGTAAAGTTTTAGCTTCCTCAGTAAAAAAATGATTGCTTTCATATAAAGCTTGCAATGAAATGTAGTTTGGAAATTCATGTTTCTAGGTGCAATTATAGACACTTGAGGGATCCCTTGACCTTTCCTCTAGCCCCATCGTAATACTAAAGATGTTATTTGTATACTATACTTTACTTTACTATACTTTGGTTAGTGAAAATATACCTGTACACTAATAGCATTCCCATCAGCCTCAGCTGTACCTTGTGTTTAATGCTAATTAGCAAATGTTAGCATGCAAACGTGCAAAAATAAGACGGTGATTATAAGACATTTCAGAGTCACACATTTCAAATCACACATGTTAAAATAACAAATGCTTTTTTTCTACAATATAAACACAGCTTAGTTAAATTGCGTTAATTAGATTGAGGTAACAGTACATGATTAGAGGATAATAAAGAGTGCAGTGGCAGGAATGTTGTTACACTTTTTCTTGTGAGACATTTTATTTCTTTTATAATGGGTGCTTGGCAAAGAAATACAAGTACTCAACCTTTACTACACTGGTCAGTGTGCTTCTTGCCAAGGTGTCAGAAGAGCAAGCTGAGATAAACCAGTGTTCAAGACCTCTGACAGCATCTGTATTCACCCTCGGATCACATGCTGTTTAGCCCACGAGCACTAATTAAATTTGGAATCCAATTATGGAAATGGTAATGAAATTTCCAAATGGGGAAACTCGTAATCTGCTCATTGAGGTGTTTAATTACAAGCGGGCCTGTGCACTGCAGATATGTTACACTTCTGGATTTGCCGGACAAATACATGGACACGTGTTTGGTGGAGAGTGTGTGAGGGATGAGGTCGAAAAGAGACAAAATACTGAATGGGTGTGTGTATTGGATGTAATTGTAGCTTAGCTTTGGATGTTATCCTAAAATTACAGATCACTACCATCAGTCGGTCCTGTGGTTCATCTGCTTTCTCAAATGCTCAGAGGTCTAGTTTAGTGGTCTCACTTGTCTCTGTAATTTCTGGGTCGGCCTAAATTTTGCCTGCTTTCTCCACGCCTCCTGCAGATGTGCAACCCTACTCTGCTAGAGAGAACACTGAGTTTAATATCTTCAAAGTCCTTTAGTGCACACAGAATGTTCCTTCAAGTGTGAACTTCAGTCAGTCCATAGTGCCTGTCCTGTGTAGAAAGCACAAGCTGTTTAGGAATTATCCACTGCCCCGCCTGTTACTCTAATGGATGAACCTCCAGAGGTACAGAGAGCTACTTTACAGTGACAGCCCATTACATCAGTCCTGAGGAGGAAATAAAACGTCCTGTTCTGCAAACTTGCCCCTCGTATGAGCGGCACACAAACATAAATCTGGCAGAGAAACTAGAGGAGGTACTGCTGGAGCAGAATACTGATAAATTGAATAATGAAAATAACTAACGCCAGATCCACAACAAGTCACCAAGCTGTCTGACCATATAGCAGCGGCTGAGTGGCGGCGATGTACTCAGCAGTATGTGCACCTGTAGGTCCGTTAGCTGGCAGTCAATGGCAGTATAAAACAGGCTATGAAGGGTATTTTGAGAAAGTGTGAGACATTGCAACCAGGAGAGCTCCTTGAGCATGGAGCCATAACTGAACCCCCAAAACATTATACATTTTGCTGCACTGCTAATGCGAGATTAGCAGTGGACGGACACAGAGGTGCACACTCACACGCACACACAAAGGCACACACACGACTTATTACATGATCCTCCTGGTGGAGATAATAACAATAATGAAAATCCTATCTCTCAAAGCCAAGATTCTGAAATTGTTATTTTCTGTAATGTAACCCAGGTTCTTGGGACCTCCTCCACAAATCCCAGTGGTGGAATGTAAGTACATTTACTCAAGTACTGCACTTTCGTACAAATTGGAGTATTTCAATTGCATACTTTATGCTTCTACTCTACTCCATTTCAGATAGTAGTGTCTCCAAAAGAATTTGGCAGCGTTACTTTCTTTACTTTGTAGGTTACAAAACATATGAGTTCATACAATGTGAACCATTGTTGTAGACTAAAATACTACGTTCACATTAATGCATCGGTTATAATTAATCATGGATATAAGATAAAATTGTGTATAACTCTGTCAGCACTGTTGCTGTTGTTTGGACTGTTAGCACCTTTAGCTGCTCAGCCGTTGCCATATATAAAACTGTGTGAAGGCAATAGATATGCTCTGAATTTCATATTCAGCACCTTTTAAAGCAATAGCGTAGGTTTTGTTTCAACATTGGGTGGGGCCCTTGTATCAGTTAGTCTCTAAACTACACAGACTGAAGTCCAGAAGCTTTCGACGGCATTCCGTTGAGGATAAATCATTTGTTGAAGGGGCTGGATTGGGGGAAAGTGTTGAAAATGTGATAAGGAGATGACTGTGTGAAGTCAGTAGGCGGAGAGGCCGTGATGAGCAAGAGGTAAACAGCAAACCGGGGTTGGAGCAAAAATAATTTGTTCATTTGTTTCTTTTCTTGTTTACTGGCCCTGTTAGAGCTCATTCCTTTGATCAGTGCCTCAAAGCCTGCAATAGTGCAAAGCATGGCATTCGTGAGATTACTGCGGAAGGGCTGCAGGGGCAGAACCAGCTCCACTTCACCAGAGAGCTGCAGCCTCGAACGGTTCAACTTCCTCTGATCTAGCGTCAAATGTCCATTGATTAGCATCTGGATTTTTAGGAGCCACTGACGGTATGCATTTTGGTTAAAAGACATGCAGTGGCATTGATCCTAAACGTGCAAAAAGAGTATCCACACCTCTACAGGGCAGTCTGCATAGGTGAGCAGGGAGCTTCTTCAGATACAGTATCAATTTCTGACATTCAACAGAGAGTGGATGTTGGCCCTGGTAGGTGGTCGGTTGTCTGTTGGATAAAAATACAAACTGAAGGGAAATCCTCTTTCTCTCCAGTGCTGTAAATATTTTACTGCTGAGGCTGTTGATGGAGTAATATGAGAAGGGCGAGCTCCATTTCAGGAGCTGGACAATTGCTTTGTACTGTTAATCTCTTTATTGAAAGCAAGCCTGCTGTGTTGGAAGGACATTCAGCTGATCTTTTATGCACCTATTACATCCGCACTGACATTTTGCATGGGACTTGTAAAGACAAATAACAGCCGCACTGGGTTGAAGCCTTGGATAGAATAGTACTTAATACGCAATTCCTCGATTTTGGGGAAATATGCCTCATTCCACTCACTTACTCTGTCTATTGAAGATGAAGTTACAGGGGAAAGGAGACAGCTTAGCTTAGCAGCTAGCCTGGCTCCTTTCGTAGATAGAACAACACGTTTTTTACAACGAATTAAACAAAAAAGATACTGCATGTTGATTAGGGAGCTTAAGAGGTGCTGAAGGATTTTATTTATTTATTTATTTTAACTTCAGACAGAGCCAAGCCAGCTGCTTCTACTCTTTATGCTAAGCTAAACTATTCGCCTGCTGGTTATAGCTTCAAACTTAGCGCACAGACATGAGAGTGGTATCGATCTTCTCATCTCACTCTCCGTAAGAAGGAAAATTAAAGTAATTACCAAATTGTTGGACCATTCCTTCAAGTTATAGGGACATCAAACAAGAGCTCTATGGCGCAACTTTGCCACTCAATGTATGGAAAAAAAGTTTGGTTAACGTTGGTAGTATTAAAAAGAACAGGTGATAGACAGCAGCAGGTAAAAGATGTACACCTCATAATTGGATAAACGTTTCCTACTTTCTTACCAGTTATTACTTAATTCCCCAATCAACGGGTAAACCACACAATACATAACCAAATTTTCATTGTTTTGACAACTTTCGCAACCATTTGGTTTAAGGACAGCTTCACTGCACATTGAGCCAGCAGGCGGTCACAACGTGTGCCATCGGTCTCCTCAGAGCCATTTGTGAAAACTACATTTAATTTGAGTTTATAATTACTCACTCCTCCTATCCCCAGTAGCTGGCAAAATCAGCTAGGAAGCCAAATGAACTCTGCCTTACCAATTAGCAGAGTGGGCTGCTCAAGCTAATGACATGAACAACAGTCTGTGGCTGCTTCATTGCTGCAGGAGGCCCTAAGGTCTGCAGGATCCTTCCCTCACAGATGAGAAGATTTAAGAAGGATTTCGGTTACTGAGCCAAATGCAACATTAATTACTTTAAGGGGCCTGGAAGTATGATGTAGGCTCTCTGCCCTCTGGGGCCACAATTGGATTTCTTTAATTGACCTGTACCGGAACAGCTGACTTTAACAAAAGCATTACCTGAAGAGTTTTAGATGGCCAAGAGGGTTGAAGAAAGATTGTGAAGCTTTTACTTATCACTTCATAATGATGCAATTCAGACCTATTATAGCTGCAATTCAGACCTCTGCTTAAGCACCAAGTGGATAGGTCATTATGCAATTTTTACTCTTGCTATGTTCCTGCATTGGCCCAGAGTGCAGGTATAAGTCGTCTACAGAAGGATGCCCGTATTGGTGTGAAGATTTTTGGACATTGTAAAAAATAAAATTTGTATTGTTGTCATCCGGAGAAGCCTCCTAAAGTGAGAACAATGCCTAGTTTGGGTTAATAAATCCTTTATTATGCACTTATTAACAGTTAACTATGCAACTCCTCCATCTGGATTGAGCACTACATATTGTCAAGGTTGATTAAATGAAAATAAAGAATTACTTTACAAAGAGAACGTTTTATTAGATATAATATTGAACAGGCCTAAGAAAACAGTACGATTATTAGTACAATTAAAGTGTCTTTCAAATTGAGGTAGATTATTTGTAAAAAAGTCTCTGAAAATGTGATATAAAACATCACTAATCACTTCAACCTCAATCAAAGTGCAATTGTAACATATTTATTTTGTTTTTTATAATATACAATTTACCTCAATGGTAAAAGGTACTGTGATTGTATCATTTGTACTAATTGAGGCTATATTTCATAGAACGTTTTCTTTGTGGCCGTATGTGGCTGCCATTGACATCATGATGGAAAGGTCAAAATAAAATGAAAGGGCATGTCTTACAGTGTGTTTCTGTGCTTCACGGTCTAAACATGTTTGTGTGTAATTCTTTATTCAAGTTTTATCAACAATGACAGCATAGTGCTCACTCCAGCTGGCGGACCCACGAAAAGCATGGTTAGCTTTTAATAAATAAATAACGAATAGTATGTATTAATCTTTAAAAAAGCAATGTAAAAAACGTAGTAAAGGTATAACAATGAGATAATAGGTAAGGTAGTTCCACTCAATAAACCTATTAACTAACGCTTATTCCATGGACCTTAATATAAAGCGTTACCGTACGTTTTTAGTGTGCTGCCTATGCCAGCAGCGGCCCTGTGTGTATGAGGGAGGCTGTATCAAACTGTTTTGGAGTCTTCTGGTGGTGAATAGTTTAAGGTGGGGTCATGGTTACCCAGTGGGTAGTCTCCTGACACCACAAACATAATGTTGTACATACATACTACTCAGGCGATGTGACTCCCTGAATGCCAGAGAGTTCATCCTTTGGCTGTGCCAAGCGTATCTCGTGCTGTATTTTACACTTACTGCGTGGGTTCCGCAGTGTGCTGTCCTGAAAATGAAGTGTTGTGTAAAGAGTGATGTGGTAGTGCACAGGTGTTCCATCTCCTCAGTTGGACTACAAAGTACAATTCTAACTCAACAAAACATGACCTTCATGCAAATTGCATTTTTAAAAGACTTTCAAATCCGAGGGTTAAATTACTAGTACACGTAAACACACTAGGTCTGGTGCTGAAATGCTGTATACAGTGTGATGGCTCCACAGGGCTATTCTCCTTTGAGTTGCGTGAGCCTCAGGGGGACCTGGATGTTGTTGAAGGAATTATTATGCTCAGTATGTCCCTGACCTTGGAGCAAACCTCTGTACAACGAATGAGTTGTCATTGAATCATTTGCTCAAGGCCCGGGAACCTCCACTGCCGGCATGTGGGCTTTTTTTCTTTTTCTTCTTCTTTTTCTTACTCTACCTAGATATTGGATAATATTTTGACTACTGTTATATGAGGTTTATCAGTGGCATTTGTTTTGAAGAGAATGGCAGGGCTTTCTTTGTATTACCTTAATACCTTAAGTCATATTTTATATAGTATTGTCATCGGGGTGAACATTTTGTTAAGATCTCACAATGACTTTTTAAAGAGCGTTACTTGTCAATGCTGATTTATTTGTCAAATAAGTAACGGAACTTATTAGTTATTTTATTTGAAACCAAAAGACAATCTTTTCCTAAATCTAAGTAAGTCTTTTTGTTGCCTAAACCTAACTAAGTTGTTTCCTGTGAAGATATAAGTTTATTTTGACTGTATGCATGTAACATTTGACAGGCGTTGCTGGACTTTCGTAGGAAAATGCACAAACATTTTTGTAAGATGATATACGAACCGTTTTAGAAGGATATGATGGTTTGTTTGACCCATCCACCACCCCTCCTGCCCACCCTTAAAATATTTTATTTTGCTCTTCGTAATAAGTTTGTTGCTCTGAGCGTTTCATAATGACACTGCTGGGTTTGGTCTATATCAAAGCGCCGCGGGCCACTGGCCAAGGGTCCGAATTTGGAATTTGGCGCCCTGGGAGTGAGACCAGGCCAAGTGATTATGCTGTAGACAAGGGATGTTCAATATGGCCCCGCAAGCTCAAAGAGAGCAAAACACACCTACCCTGCATTCTATTTAAGCCTCAAGGGGACGAGTGTCTGTCTCGCATACCGCGTCCATCAGGGTGAGAAATGAGTTGGGTTCAGCTGTGCCAAAAACAAATCAACCACATCAACCCAGAAAATGAAGATACAAGCTTGACAGATTCCTTCTCCCTCTCTCTGCGTTGTAGCCTAGATAACATCCTCTCAATATAGTTCATTCCTTTGCCATTGGCTATTGCACTAATTTCTCATAAGTGCCTGCTGTCACTCAAAACTTGAGTGCCCTACAAACCTTATTAGAGCTCCAGTGAAGGTGATACTGCAAAAGCCTTTCATGTTGATATGTAGCCATTGAACCCACATCTACACATCATAGTCTCAGCTAGAGTCTCTTTCAATATATTGGAAAAAATATAATTTATCATTTTTTCTTTAACTTTTGTTCATTTTTTTGTTTTATTCACACACACTTATCCCCACACGGCATTATCTCATACCTACGATGTACCACAAAAAGTTCTTCTCTAAGTGACAAAACCGCTGTAACTCAAAATGTCCTCTGTGATCACAGCCAGTCGTATTGATTTTTGTTCACTCCTGTCCTCGCTGACCTTTCAGGATTTGGTTTCAGGGCTGTCGAGCACTGACAAGGTTATGTTGGAAGATAAGCAAATTAAAAATACAAAAAGTTAAAAGCCACAGTGACTAGAGGTGGTTGAGTCTTCATCTGGGCAATAATCAACACACTTGTACCTCCTAAAACCACTTAAGCACTTTAATAGTTTCATGACATATACTGTATATTATACAATATATAAAGATATATATGACTTGCAGTGCAACATCATTTCCCTGCTTCAGCTGCTGTGTTTGGAACCATCTGTTGTTGTTGTTCTTTTTTACATGCTGTCACAAACCAGAAGACACTTCTCTGAATTTCATTTGCCACTGTTAAAATAATTGGTCTTCCCATCCCCAATTTGTATGACCTTATCTCCCAAGCCCTTACAAGGGAAGCATAAATGATTATACTGTCAGCTTAAGTATTTTTGAGGCACTTCACTCTTGCAGAAACAGGACAAATGGCTTACTTCAGAGGGAAAAACATATTAGTTTCTATACATACCAATCAACACTGTTGAAATTAATATTTTCTGGTATGGATTTATTGTGTTATTTTTATGCAACGCTTATGTTTATTCCCCTTTCAAGTTTTTTAAAGCTTGTGATAACCATTCACATAAGAAAGCTCACTCAAAGAGACAGTGACAGCACTGCAGTGACAATGTGCAATTTGGAGACCTTGATTTCTGTGTCATTTACCCTCTCTGAACACTGATTGTCCAATCATACTGCAAAGAGGCAACCATAAATGGGCAAGTCCATCGAGCGGTTGAATCTTCTAAATATGCCGAACAATGTGTACGTGTTGCTATAGTGGGAGCAGTGCTTAGTAGCCAAAAAAGTATAAGAGCAAAGAAATGGATAAACGGTGTCTGCTCTCGTGGTAAGCTGCTGCAGCTGCTATTAGAATGCCTGTCTTACTAGTGAACTACCTGCAAGGCTCTACTCTACTTCCAAGGCCAAGAGAGCAGCAGAGCATTGGCTAACTACATCATATTGTGGGGGTCACAGGTTATGTTTGAACTCTTAAGACTATTTCTACGGGTGGTTTTGCAAGTTCGATTTGTTCAGTGTCCGCTGGTACTTGCGCCTCCAGGAAATAGCCATATGCTCACATTCTAAAGTCTGACACTGACTTACGCCTTCTCTCACCCACTCTGCTTTTATATGTTACCAAACTGTCAGCCATACAAGTGGAAGCATACACAAATTGAAATAGTGTTACAAATTCAGTGTGACAAAGTTTAGCTTGCCTGAGACCGCAGAATACTACAAAAACGTATACTCCACTTGACTTACTTATAGTGTCTATTAGTGTAAATAACTGCCTTGCATATTAATTTAAATAATTTAAAAATCTCCAGATCATTTTTTATTTCTACTACTCTCATGATCCAACATCAGCCTACACGAGTTGATATCATTTTTGTTTGTTTACTCTAAAAATAATGAATGCAGCATCAACACAATTATTTACAGTAAATAAAGTAAACAATCTCTTGATTTTCATATGTTATGAGCTTCATGTAGGATGCAGCTTCATACTTTGGAAGGACAATGAAGCCTATTGCTTTACTTGTCTGCAATGTAAAGTGTGAAGAGAAGGGGAGCCGGATCTGCTCCCTGTGGAATCCCCCGTACAGCAGATAGCCAGTCTTTTCCATTACGTAGAGAGGGTTCTATGATGATGACAGCTTCATCAACTCTAATGCCATGATGATAGGCAAACTGTACAACATTTAGTAGGTTATGATTGGCTAGAGATACAGTACACACCCACTCGTTACTGCATCAACTTAACTAGAGAACAGCACAGTAAACCCGGAAGCTACAGTGTAAATCAAACTGTAGAATTAACATGCATGTAATGTTTTTTTTGTAGATATATTTAACATTGAATGCCATCAGATCTAAAATGTAATTCCTTAATTTTTCAAAAGTGGCAGATAAAATTTCTAAGTGGCAAACAAACAAAAAAAACTTTCTGACAGAAATTCAGACCCTGCCAAGCACCCAGGACCCACAGACCCACAAAGGGTCCTGGGTTCGAAACCCACCCTCCTCTGGCTTTCTCCCACAGTCCGAAGACAGTCAGGTTAGGTTAAATGGTAACTTTTACAGTGTGAATGTGAGCGTGACTGGCTGTCTCTCTCTCTCTGTGTCAGCCCTGTGATTGACTGTTGACCTGTCCAAGGCGTACCCTGCCTCTCGCCCAATGTCAGCTGGAATCTACTGCAGCCACCCATGACCCTCTAAGAGTAAGCTGTTAAGGATAATGGATGGATGGATTTTCGACCTCACAAGATCCACCTAAAGAATGTCTTTCATACGCTCTTGTAATATGATCAGCAGACTGGTTAAAGAATGTCTTAAGAGTCAATTACATATGGATTTATGCTTTGGATTTGACAGCATCACATCATGTCTCTCCAGTCTGTCCCTGCAGTCTCTCTCTCTCACTCTCTTTTGCATATGCACTTCCTCATATCATTGTTTATCATTGTCTGCATAATGGTTTTTTATTTTTATTCATCTACCTTTTTGCTTCTTTCGGTAGCATTTGTGTCATATTGACATGTTTCTGTTGTGATGCCCTCTGAATTTCTTTTGTCTGACAGACAGTTTGTATTTCTTTGCTCGCTAGTGTTTTTATTATTTGTGCAAGTGAAATGAAACTGTAACATCTCCAACACACAAATAAAGGAACAGATCATGAACTCTATCAGCAGCATTTTCTGCTTCTTGGTTCTGAGGCTACTGATGCCCTCACTGACATTACCAGTGATGTTTCATCATTGCATGAAACCATTCTGAGTAATAATGCATGACATTTTCCACTCTTTGTTGAGGCAGTGATTTAACATACAGCCAGTTCATGAAGCATGAATGCTTTTACATTTACATATATAAGCAGGCAGCTTTTTACAGTGAAGACCTGGTGATGCACACCAAGAGATGCATTTTATGTTCAAGGAAGTTGCAGCGCCGTTGAGGAATAGATTTAATTAAAAAAGAAAAATGTGCACTTTTGGGTTTCCTATATCTACCTACTTTGAAAAAAATTGTCAATTTATAGCTTTATTATTATGTTTGGCTAGTGCCCACATTAAGCTGTAGCTTCTAAGACCTCTTAAGTCATATTGTAGAGTTTAATGTTATGAGTAGTCACAGCTTCAAAATCACTGTTTTATTAAGGTCCCTGCATTCGGTACTTTTACTGGAGGCTACTTCTTTGTTTACTAGAGCATCTTTGACAGTTGTGATGGACCACTCAACAAAAGTGAGAAAAGCAACTTAAAGGAGACATATCATGCTTATTTTGAGATTCATACTTGTATTTGGGGATTTCACTAGAATATGTTGACATGATTTAATGTTAAAAAAAACATTTTTCTCATAGTGTCTGTCTGAATATACCTGTATTGTACTGTGTTTTTGCGCCTGTCTCTTTAAGCCCTCATCCTGATCTAGGCAGCTGATCTTGGTAAGTAAAATGTATGTGCACAAACACTGAAAAGGGAGTTTTTCATGGTATGTCCCCTTTAAACACTCACACGGAATCTATATATATCTATATATATCATCAAAAATTGAGCATTTGCTGTTGGCCTTTTTAACTAAAAATATATATGCAGGGGTAATGGTGTGTGAGAACTTTGTGTAAATTGGACGCATAATACCATCTGTATAATCATTGCTTGGTCTGCTGGCCGCAATTCTGGTATTCTACTGTTTGTCCATATAACACATTCTAAAAAGGCTAGTGTGTGAAGGTTTGTCAGCTCTTACTTTGAGACCAGGAGTGGTGGAATATAATATGTACTTAAGTATGTTACCGAAGAAAACATGTGAGGTACTTGTACTTAATTTCAGGTTCAGTTATACTTCTACTCCAGGTCATTTCAGAGCAGAATATTGTACTTATACCACTAGTTACTTTAGATATTTTGATTATTGATACAAAATAAAAATCAACAAATAAATTGTACATGATGTATTATTATAGATTAAGCTACCCAGCAGTACATACTATGTGTTATTCTGAAATTGGTGCTTTAATACTTTTGTACTCTTAATAGTTGCCCTATAGTATTGACAATGAACTACAAAAGAAAGTTGACTATGAATTATATAGGAATATGCAAACTCTTACTGCAGATACTATGAGGTACAACTTGTAAATATCGTAACTCTTTATGGTACTCTTGATGTTTTTGGATTTGTGTGATTATAATTCATCTTAAATCTGTGTGGCGATGGATTAATAATCATGTAATCAAACAGAAGGTGACACACAGAGCAGAGACCCAGGGAGAAGGGTGGATAGTACAGGTTTATCCCTCCCTCAGCATCTAACTCAGACGAGCACGGCTGCCTGCAATCAGGAGAGACGAGCTGCTTAACGCCTCTTGTCCCTCTGCCCAGCACCTGCTCATTAAATTCACTGTTCAAAGAGAGAGGTAGCCGGGTTTGCAGGTAATGGGTGGTACACTCTGTATGCAAGTTGCTGATGCTCTGAGTCACCCATCCACGTCCACATCTGCTCCTATGTAATCACTCTGTATGCACATACATACATACATATACCAAGAAAGGTATGTCTCAAGCTTTATGAATATACATATCTGAGTCCAATGATTCTGATCCTATTTCTGTGTCGGTATGGCCAGTGGTGAGTATGAATGTTGTAGGGTTTAAAGCACCAGTGAATGGATGTACCAAATTGAACCATTTTAGTACCACATCTTACCATATATGTTTAGGCTCTGTACACATGTTTTACACTTTAACGTTTGAGGAAAACTCAAAAGTATTTTCTATTAAGACAACTTGTGACCCGTCTGTATGAGTGGGTTAAACTAAGTTGTGTGTAGACTTTCAGATAGAGACTAGACCTCAAACTCTCGGTTGGATGCCTCTGCTAACCAGTCAAGTTGCAGTTGACGTCCAAGTCTGTCAATGTGTATCCCTTCATAATGCTATCCTATTAGCCATTTGTGAAATTGTCACAATTAGCATTTGAATTCTCGAGTTATGGGCAAAAACGTGTTTTGTGAGGTGACAGTGACCTTGACCTTTGACCTCCCAAATGTTACCAGTTTATCCTTGAGTACAAGTGGATGATTGTGCCACATTTGAAGAAATTCGCTCCAGTTCCTAGGATATTACGTATCTTAAAAATGAATGGAGGTAGTGAGTTGAGGATAAGAAGAGGTACTCTTCACTGGATTCACTAAAGGAAAGTCAAAAGTGTTGGGTGTAGTACAAACCTAAAGAGGTACATCACATGTCAACTGCCCACAGGAAAGCAACAGTTTTAACTTTTTCTCCGATTTGGAGAAAACAATAAAAAACATAACCGTAGCTAAGTAGGTAGTTATTGCCCGGAACAGTGGCTTTACTCCCACTGGTACCATCCACACTTAACATATGAGGGATCATCTTTCGTTGTGGTGCTTTAGTTGAAAGTATCCACCAAGTGGTATAGTTTGCAGTAACTACAGTGCTGCAACTGCCTTTCTCCTCCACTACAGGCTTTTACCCTCGGGCTAACTCTATTAGTTCCCATGAGTGGGAAAGAGGAAAACGCTACTTCCTCTTTCATTCCTTCAAGCATACACCAGACTGAAAGTACTGGGATATTTATGATGGGTATTTCATGGACTGAATGGCTTTGTGTCAGGGATGGATGCCCTCGTTCCTGTTTTTATTCATGTTCCAGAGCACATCTACTTGTGAAAAAAATGTCTTTGATACGCTTCTTTTCTGCTGGAAGGACTGAAAAAGTTCAAATTCTACAGCATTTTATTTTCATTTACAATGTTAAGAGCTGACCATATCAGAGGGAACATTTTTGAAATGACACAAATTATTAAGTCTTCCATTTCTATTGAGGGTGTCAGCATATGCCTTCAGAAAATTGCTATCAAAGTTAAAACTTGAAGAATATTTCTCAGTCAAAATCTAGATTTCTTTGCCCACTTGGGGACAGTGTAGAAATAAGTTGTGAACACAACATTGACATAACACCTTTTAAGTTGATAAGACGAACTTGTTAGCAAACTGTTGCTCATTTACCCATCCAGCAGTTACGGAGCAACACTGTCATTGGAGTCGTGTGGCTGTCCACTTGATGAATGTAAATCCAACCTTAGCTCTTCTTTTAGCTCTGTTTTAATCGCCACTCTGTCGGTCTGCTGTTTGGCACCGAGCCAACCCAGTTTCACTCCCAACTCAACAAATATGGGTCAAACAAACAGAACGTTCACCTGGGAGACCCATGCTCGTGTCCTGTGTGACACCATGTCAACGTTGACATATTTTACCGTAGTTACGTACTTTGCTCTCGGCAGTTGCGTAACAAACTTAGTTATTTTACATAAGAACGTTTTTTTAATCCAAACCATGACCTTTTCATGACCTAACTAAGTGCAAGTAGTTTAGGTTGCGTAAGTAAAAATAAAAACGAAGTAAACCTACATTGAAAGTTTAAAGAGAGTATATGCATGTAATGAGTGGAGACTGACACGCTGTCCCCTGACACGTCCAAAACTGTCGCTAGAAATGTGGATGAAGTGTCATAGTTTGAAGTGTATAGGGCCACTGACCAAGCGTCGGTTGACGAGTTGGGAGTGAGAATGTGTTGGCCGAAGGGATAGTGTACACTTTTTGGCTTAGACAGCTTCCTGCTGCGGCCATAAACAACACTATGAGACTGGCGAGAGTGAACGCAGTAATGTTGTGGGCCAGACAGCTAAACAGTAAGCTGAAACTTACTATAAAGCTCCATAAAGCGGAGTGGATAATTCTCTGTACGGACGACCACTTTCACATTCACATTGTTTTCACATTGTCATTTGATACATTGTTATTATAAAAAATATTGATTTCAGCCACTTTAACTCCAGTATATTAAGTCTTGGCAGTCCAGTAAGTAATAAAGGCGGGGAGAGTACAAATGGCATCGAGGTGAGATACTTAAGTGGGAGAATTTGACATTTTTGGGGACTAGTTATTAATTCAATGCACAGGCTTGCTAATTTAAGAATAAAAAACTTCCCTCGAGACACTTTCTACCCTGAGCTCTGGAACCAACCCTGTCTGATTAAAACTACATTTATGTATGACTAATTCACAACAGCAAATACATTTCTAAAGAGGCATAATGCAGCCTAGATTACATTTCCCAAAAAGTTTCTTTGTTAATGTAAAGCCTATTCACAGGAAACGATGTTAATTAAAGTATTTGCCAAGTTGTCAAATGTTGAGATTGAATATATTAGCAACATTTTCACTGACTACACATTTAATTTGTTGTTCTATATCCAGTCGTAGCAACTACATCAATTACTTTTTATGGTTAATATATTTACATTTAACCAAAACCACAAGCTTTCTCCAACCTGAAAGATCCCCAGTCTCAGGTATGCTTTTGAATGGCCTCCAACCACCCAGACCACCCCCCTACGACTCGCATGCGGTACAGAAAAGTGCTTATACAAGAAAAAATGTTGCCAGGGAACATGATCCAGGCAGCGTTTACCTTCCCTTCAAAGCAAAATTGGGAAAACAGATCAGTAGTATATTCATGTAATTTCTAGGAGACAGTGTTGCCTTAACAATGAGTTTTATGTTACGCTAATAGCACCAGCATGAAGCCAGTTTTGTAGTGGAGCACACAAAAACAAAAACACAGAGACACACATGTATTGTATGCTCGCATAATATTCAGAGTAGTTTCTTTCAATTCCAATATAAATAATAACAACGATGATGCATTTCAGTGCTGCTCTCGGTGTACAAGTACAATTGCCTACGACCGAAATGAGAGCGAGTTTCGCGAATGCGTTGCGTTATTGTCATCAGCAGCAATAAACCTTTTGAATCAATACATTGACGATGGCAGATATTTTGGCCAGTGAGGACCTGAAGGAAAAACAATGATTGAGAAGGTGGGAAGGAAATTACAATAAACGTGGCAACGATGATGAATATTAAGGCTTGAGGTGATGATGATGATGGTAATAATGACAATTCATGGAACAGCAGCTCTGCACATGGCAGCCTACTCTCTTCTCAAGAACTTGCACATAATCATAGTTTGAAAGTACTGCAGCTACACGAGGGGAGAAACTCACACACTGGAGTCGTGACAAAAGTTTAATTTGACAAGCGCCTGGCTCACAAGTTACACCCACACACACACACACACACACACACACACACACACACAAGAAACTGCCAGTGCTTCCAAGAGCCCAGTAACATGTTGTTACAATGCATCGTAGCAATCACCGCAACATGCCGACACACTTCTATACCATACGCCTCTAAATGCACTCTAACCTTTCAACTTTGGCCGTGGGTAATATACACCGCAAATGTTTCGCATGACATTGTCATCCCCTGGATTTACTAAAGAAATGGATGATTTATTAATACATTAGAGTAATTATGAGGTAAAAATCAATCATCAGCTATCTGATACAGGGTTGAGTGTTATTCCAGAATGCTCTCTCAGGAGACGGTGTACATTTCAGTAAGTCAGAAATGTAATTAGCCTTTAGCTTGGGGCTAGGCTGCGTTTAGGCCGACCTCCTCTTCCCAATGCCCGCATGGGCGTTACTGATACCGGATACTAGGTATTCAGTCAGACTAATGGATAAATAAATGAGTCACAAGCAGAAGAGGAATGTTTCAGAAATAACTATTTCGCCGCAGTGAGGAGTGTACTCGATTGCAGCCGTGTTAAAACTTGAGATACTTGTAAATTCTGCAGCCGGCACAGAACACTTTTCTTGAGCAGCAATCAGGAGGAGACTCAGCCCGGTCTGTTCTGTGCTGACCTTTATCAACTTTGGTCACTGGAGTTGAGTGGAATAGCGGAGAACTGTGACTGGCCTTGAGGTAACGCTCATCCAAAATCAAGATGGTTCATTTTACACCCTGCAAATCCATGTGGGTGAAGTTTTGCACAAAGATTGACTCAAGCACAGCTGGCACTGTAAAGTGTCCACCTACACAGAACCAGACCGAGTTCTCTTAACCGCTTCAGGAATGTAAGCGTGAGCTTCATTTTGCACTCCTGACCTCTGAAAGAAAGTTACAAGTCATGCATGTCTTGGACAGGTGTACACACACACCCAACACAAACAATCACATGTGAAATAAGTTATTATTTTTGTCTATGTATTGGGATTGAAAACAAATTTTGAACCGTGTTATATATATTAACTCTAACTGGTAAGGTTCACACGATTAGAAGTAGCTGTGTCTGCTTAAGTAGAAAATGTGAAATGAGAAAACCTCAATTCCTTTAGCTTCCTGCGTTCAAATGATATAATGCAAGGTTGGCCAATACACATTGGATTGGCTTACCTGCATGGCGAATCTCTAGGCTAGTGCTCTGTTGTTGCTTGCAAGGACAAGAATGAGGGCCAGGACCAATTTGCTCCTCAAGGACGGGTTCGTCCCTTTGCATGACTCAATGATTCCCATGTCTTTTTTACTAAATGTCAGATCTAACTTGTTCATCCTATGCTAGCCTAGTTAAGTTACCATGGTGCACTAGACCAAAGTTCTAGTATAAGCTTGCTTAGAACAAAGGTATTCACCACTCAAGGTGTGCTTTGCTGCTATATCAGAAAAAGAGAGAGTACTGTCTGTAGGTAGCCTAAGGAAGATGGATGGTTTAGCTTCTAGCAAGTAGGGCACCACTAACCTTGATCCAGGATGATACAGTGTGTGTGTGACAAATTGGTTGTTGGTCAACCATCAACTGGCCTAGAAAGCCCTTTCAGAGCTACTCTAGACAAGATGCAACACAATGCTGATGGGACAAAACTACTGCTTTAGCCAGAGGCTAACGCCACTGCCGCCGCCAATGTCATTATTAACCCATTTATCATCGCTTTAGCTGGGTTGGTACATGTCACTCTTGAAGGGGGGCGGCTGCGGTTCAGGAGGTAGAGCAGGTCGTCTATTAATCACAAGGTTGGCGGTTTGATCCCCGACTCCCCCCGTCTGCGTGTTGCGGTGTTCTTGGGCAAGACACTGAACCCCGAGTCGCTCCCGATAGGCAGGCCACTTGGACGACAGCGGTGCTACCATCGCTGCGTAGCTGTGTGTGTGAGTGACTTGTAAAGAGCTTTGTCAGTTAAGGTAGAGAGGCGCTGTATTAATGCAGTCCATTCACCATTTTAATTAACATTGCTCTTCTAACAAAGCGAACCTGAGACCGGCTTTTTTCGGTCAGCAGCAGGTTACACCGCTGGAGTGAATATAATAAAACTGGTGCTTTTCTAGAAAGTTGCTGTGTGTTGACATTTGTAAATAGGACAGTGGCATATCCCGAAGATATGACATCCATTAACCCGCAATCACACGTTTCAAGATACCAACAGTGTGTTTGCATAGAAAACAACGGGAGTGGGTGTTCTGACTTGCATCATACGCGACTGATGTGTGTTGCCCTTAATTAATGTTTTTAATTACTTCATTTTGATCTCAAATTAGGAACTGATTTTCTTAGATTACAGTTTTTGTATCAGTGTCGTGTTGCTATGGAGTGTTAGGGATGAACACCTAAAGTGTTAGCGGCACTGCTAACTGCTAGCAACCATGTTTGGTGCCTACAAATACTGTATTCCGTGATTCATTCTGTTTGTCCTCACACTCATTGATACAGTTGTGATGCTACACTGGATGAAATAAATATCTTTAAAACTATTGACAGGGCAACCTGGATGATCAGTTATTATTTCGGGTTATTGTCAAATTTTATTCATTGAGATTTCATACTTGTTTCAAGGGAAACATATTTCTCTCCTGGCTGGTTTTTGACAAATTTTCAAAAATTCAAAACTAGAAGTCAACGTTGATTGATTTTAATTCACGTCTGTAACTTAAATAACGTAACAAACATACCAATCACAAGTCAAACCATGATGCTTTTACTACAGTAAACCTAACCAATTACTTTGTTGCCTAAACATAACCAAGTACTTTTGTTGCGTTTCTTTTTTTGTGCAGGGCCGAGATCCTTCTTGTGGCACTGGCACCTCTGTGGCACTCAGCGGCACTCTGTGGCACTCAGTGGCACTCCGCGGCACTCTCTGTGGCACTCCGCGGCACTCAGCGGCACTCTCTGTGGCACTCCGCGGCACTCTCTGTGGCTCTCAGCGGCAGTCTGTGGCACTTCAGCGGCAAGCGTCAGCTGTGGCAGGCGAGCGGTACTAGTTCGGCACCCGTCAAGAAGCGGCGGAGCTGAGGGGGCGGAGCCACATTTCCTGAGACATTTCCTGAGAACACACATTGTTGTTACAACAGGTCAGCTTCCGTAAATCAGTTTTATGATTTTAGTTGAGTCACCGGAGCCACCCGTTCTCTGTATGCATCCTTAGAGTAATTACGTTGTACCTTTTTGTTTCTCATTCATTTTATTTAAGTATGATTTTGCTGGTTTTGCAACAAAATGGAACATAATACACTCTTTCCAAATTATTACTTTTATAGTCATTTACAACAATCGGCTAAAATAATGAAAATAAATCATCCGTTTCATTATCATTTAAAAGTATATATATAAAAAATTTAAAATTAAAATTAAAACCCATAAAATGTCCAATCCAAAAATACATGTCTGAAAATATCTTCACTCTTCCTCTGCTTATATGTATATGTATGTCAGTAGGTGCCACAAGCTGCCAGAGGGTGCCAGGGGGTGCCGCGGGGTGCCAGAGAGTGCCAGAGAGTGCCACAGGGTGCCAGAGAGTGCCAGAGAGTGCTGCAGGGTGCCAGAGAGTGCCAGAGGGTGCCACCAGCAGTCAGAGGGATTAGGAATTTTTTGAATATTCTAGAGTCAAACTTTCTATATCTCAATGGCAATAAAACTGAAGTAATTTTATTTGGACCACAGTATTTGACCAACATTATATCTTCTCATCTTGGTCTTTTAACTTATTCTGTTTCACCAGTCAATTCAGGATTTAAGTGTGACAATTAAATCAATGAAGTAGGTAAATTAGGCTTAGTGTTTGAAAAGAATGAACCAAACATCTCTTTATTTTTCAATTGTCATTATTTATTGCTTAATGAACTACACATGCTCACTTTTCTATTACATAAAAATAACAAGTAAATACATGATGTATACAACTAGGTTGCAAATTAACCATCAACATCAAATATCAGATAAAAAAACCTGCATTAAATACATCTGTATCAATAACACAATTAACAAAGACGCAGGTAAATATAACAAATCTATGGTTTAAATACACGTATACTGCCATCTAGTGGTATAAATGGTAAACTCTTAATCTGCGTCTCCTTTTGCAGGCTATGCTCTGCGTTCACTCAAACAGCAGCACAATACGGTGGAAGAATAAATAGCAACAACTCTGCACACACAAAAATGACTTTGATTAAACTATATTACAAACTGTATTGCATCAAACAATCCACAGATTAATCGAAAACTTGATTCTTGCTGTGTACATGGATAAATTAATATTAAATCGCATGTAGTCAACTATTGTTAACATACTCCCATCAGCCCACGTTTATTTATTCATATTTATTTATTTTTCTTCTAGTGTTACCCTGGTTACCATTTTCTTGCAGACGGTCATTCTATTACCTTCACTTTTATTTTGACATATTCTTACTTCCGGACTACCTGTTTTACTTTGCGTTGCTCTTCAAAAGAAAAAACAAATAAACCATAAAACAGACTATCAAAACATACACGGACCAGGGGGGCACCCTCTGGCACCCTGCGGCACTCTCTGGCACCCTGTGGCACTCTCTGGCACCTTGCGGCACTCTCTGGCACACCCTCTGGCACCCTGAGGCACCCTCTGGCAGCTTGTGGCACCTACTGACATACATATACATATAAGCAGAGGAAGAGTGAAGATATTTTCAGACATATATTTTTGGATTGGACATTTTATGGGTTTTAATTTTAAATTTTTTATATATATACTTTTAAATGATAATAAAACGGATGATTTATTTTCATTATTTTAGCAGATTGTTGTAAATGACTGTAAAAGTAATAATTTGGAAAGAGTGTATTATGTTCCCTTTTGTTGCAAAACCAGCAAAATCATACTTAAATAAAATGAATGAGAAACAAAAAAGTACAACGTACTAACAACAATGTGTGTTCTCAGGAAATGTCTCAGGAAATGTGGCTCCGCCCCCTCAGCTCCGCCGCTTCTTGACGGGTGCCAAACTAGTACCGCTCGCCTGCCACAGCGAGTGCCGCTGAGTGCCGCAGAGTGCCAAAGAGGTGCCAGTGCCACAAGAAGGATCTCGCTGTCTCTCCTTTTTTTATGTTTAAATTGTAATCCAGGATGAAAATGTGTTGCCCTCGAAACGTAAGTGTGAATACAGTTTAGTTGTACGGGAATGTAATTGTGTAGAAGAAAGGGTTGCACAGTGGTCCAAATCTTTTGAGTCACCCTAGAACATCTTCAAAGATTCCTTTTGGCTTTTTTGACTCGTCCGTACAGCCGAGCCTATTAGCACTAAACTCCTGCTTTGTTTGCATCCCATGCCAGTAAAAGAAAAACCCCAAAAAGAAAACCCATTCAACTTCTTAAGTCAGCATTCCCTGCTACAAATCACAGTGGTGGCAACTGGCCTATGCACATACTCAAGCTAAACAGGATGGAATAAAAGATTCTCCTGGGCCTTTGACTCAGACCCACCAACATTCACGAACATGTCTTTGTGGTCAATAGACTGTATTAAAAGCAGCTTGAGTTATGACCATATGCTTAAAGAGTCAGATCACTGACCAATGTCCACGGGATAGCTTTCTCCGCCCCACAACCAGTCCGGGCTAGTCGACAGTGTGACAGTCCCAAGGAGTTGAGATTTTTCTGTCTTTTGTTTTGCAATGTGTTGCATCGGCCAAAACGGTTGAAACTGCCCACCAGGAAAACTGGTCCAAAATGGCCCGTCTGGTCCTGTTGGTGATTGCTCCAAAAAACAGAACGCTGGCAAGTAGCTTTTTTTCTCCTTCTGCCAGGACTCACAGTGAAAGTAAGTTTAGCAAATGTGTTACAGGTGTCACTGATGGAAGCAAGGACTAAAGCTTCTTCTCCACAGCTGTGCTACTGAAAGAAAAGCACACACTTAATACGAAGTACTCCACTGCCAACAAAAAAATGGTTTAAACAGTTTCTCAAATGTCATGACAGTAAAACTCGTATTGAACTCCTGTTTCTCCTATTGTACTCCTATTTCACACAGCAGATTATACACAAGGTTGCCTCGAAAGCAGCAACTTTACAGTATGCCCAAATGCTTCAGTGGACAAATGAAGACTGCTGGAAGCAAAAAGAGAAGTCTTGCTTTGAATTCCAAATTAGCACTGGTACAAAGGCAGCTTTGGGCTGCCATGCCGCTATTCTGCAAGTTAGCCTTCTCTTTTCCTCAGGCTGATGCTATACATACTCAACTTTTGCCTGACAAATTTACAGACAAAGACTGTACACGTCTTTGTTTTGGGATCAATTTAAACATTACATTCGTCTGGTAGATGCTTTTGTTTTTACTCCCACATACATGAACACTGGGAGAAGTTTTGGGTTCAGTGTCTTTCTTAAGGAAGCTGGTGATTAAACCACCAACTCTTTGATAAATGGCCTGTCTGCTCTAACATCTGGCCTGCAGCTCACCCGCCAGTATTTGTACCCACTACATTTATATTTTTGATGTTGATTAATTTAAATCTTAGCACAATGCCCACTTACAACACTGGCAGCCCATCAACGCATGTGTTCTTCAAGTTTAATGCGACATTTGATAGACCCACTGCCGCGGCAGCTACAACCCATACAGCCAGAGAGCACCGCTCTGAGATGTCTAAGTTGGCGGCTAGTGGAAAACAGATCTAACAAGTTAAACTTTCTGCGAGATATTTTATCTCAGGAGTTGGTAGAGACTCGCATTCATCAGCTATCCACAAACATGACTCATGAATGAATGTGCGTATCTGCTGGATGAGTAAAAAAGCCAGTCATGAGTTTGCAATACCGACGTAGAAAAGGCGCTAATATGTCAGTGTTGTGTTTACAGCTTGCATCCGCTGCCCCCAAGTGGACAAAAATGAAAAATCAGTCAATGCAGGTTTAAACATCCCGTGCACTCATAAGCAACATCAGCATTTACCGGGCGTTCCATAGCCAAATTTAGTCTCACCTCCTGTATTGCCAGGTTCACACTGGATATGGAAGCGCCGTGTTTTTTCGGAGAAGCGCTTCCCACTTCCTTTCGGAGGGACGGCTCGTGCAAACACGGGACGTGTCGAGCCGCGGAGCTCCTCAGTCGGCTCGCTGTCCTCAGCGACAGTTTTGCCGTCTGGCAAGAAAACACACTGATCATCAAATATAAACTATATAAATTATATGACATAAATGATCTAATTCTGAAAATGATAAAATATGCATCCCAGACTTTTGACTTTCAATGCTCCCCCTGCTGTTCTGCCTGAGCCTCAGATGTAGTGGTCATTATTACCAACATCCCAGATGTGTCCTAGTGCACCTCTGGGTCCCATCCACCTCCCTGCGTGTGTGTGTGTGTGTGTGTGTGTGAGAGAACAAATCCATATTGTTTTCTTCATTGTGATGCCACAGAAACCTCTAGCGTGCAGGTGTGTGTGATGACATGCATCTTGTTGCTGTTGCTGCAGCTGATGGAACACGTGTGTCACGAACCCCCTTGGCGGAGACAAACGGTGGATATCCCCAAGTAATGAGCTTTAATTCAGTGAAAGGCAATAAAAAAGGCTTATTTGTTTACAGGCAGCTGCAGCGCTGCCTCCTTATAATCATGAGGTCAAGTATCTTAATAGTCGTGACAGGCACCAACAGCAGCCCCTTTGTTTTTCCTATAGGGCTTTTCCATGCGCATGGCTTCCAATTTCCTTGGTTCAAAGAGGGTGAGTGTTCTCAACCTTGTGTTGGTCTTGGCCCCTTTTTTTTAGCTCGCGCAGATGCTGCACACTTTGTAGGGCTTTCATGGCCGAAAGCGTGTCAATTACTAGCCACATCCTGCCCCGCGTGAAAGCAGTAGGTTATGTCCGAAATATGAATAATATTGAGGTCTCTCTGGATTGCCTGGAGGCAGAGACCCAGGAATGGCGTCCCTGTCGTTTCAAAGCGGAGCAATTATCCGAAGCCAGGCTGGACGAATTGATTCCCGCAGACTTTAAAAAAAATGCTCCCGGTCAATTATAAAGGCAGTGCATCCTCGCCCTTTTAGTCCTATCCATGGTGTAGGCCCCACCAACTGATAGGGTTACACCTGGAGCACTCTGACTTTTTTCTGTTGCTTTTTTCCTTCTTCTTTTTTCTTACCCTATCTCTCTCATTCTCTCCCTCTCTTTTGCCTCCACCAGTAAGTTATTCCAATTATTACTGGAGGAGCACCACCCTCCCTCCTTCGCATCACACTCCACGTGATCATAACCACTGTAGGAACCAGCTGCTGGTGAGAGAGAGAGAGAGAGAGAGAGAGAGAGAGAGAGAGAGAGAGAGAG
>NW_022280116.1:931447-994186 GCF_004355925.1 Anarrhichthys ocellatus
GAGAGAGAGAGAGAGAGAGAGAGAGAGAGAGAGAGAGAGAGAGAGAGAGAGATAGCTGGACATAAGGGGAGAGAGACAGACAGAGAGAGAGAGAGAGGCACCAACTCGCTGCGACTCTGAACGCACCGCACATAGCCTACAAAGTAAACGGGAGGACCGCTGCGCTCGTGCAGGAGAGCTGCTCGTTTCACCCGTGGATACTATCACACAACAATCGTCGTCTCCACACCGCTGTCCGTGGGATACTCTGGCTCCATCCTCTCGATTTCACAGTTTTTTCGGATCACCCCCCTCCCTCTTTTTCTTTTCTTTCTCATCTTTCTTCCCCTTCTCCTCATCCTCGAGCATCCTTCCCTTCTCGCAAGTCGTCTTGCCCGCCTGGCTAACTTTTTCCACCCACCTCCATCCCTCACACTATCCCTGCTCCATTGCTCACCAGCCCACGGCAGTTCACCCGCACCCCCCCCCCCGCACACCCTCCTTCCCCCCCTCCACCACCCACCAGGTCCTCCTCTTATTGCGGCAGCCTCCCCTGGATCGGGCGGAACCCAATTTTTTTGGTCAGACTACCACCGGGGCACTACTACATGGGGCGCGCGGTCTCGCACGGAAAATGGTCCGCTCGCGGTCTCTAGGCTCGTCGCTGAACCTGCCGGGATTGGAGTTGTCGGTGCGAGTCTGCGTCTCTTCCCCACCTCGCCCGTGCTGTCGGGGCCAGTGAGACATGGGTCCCTCCGCGGCGGCGGCGGCGGCGCGGGCACCGCTCGAGGAGCCCCAGCGGCTGCGCCAGCGGGGCGGGACGGCGGGAGGCTGGCTCAGGATCACCCTCGTCTCGTTCCTCGCCACTTTACCTGTGGAGCAGCTGCGCGCCTTCCCCTCGTCCCTCAGCGACTGCCAGACGCCAACCGGCTGGAACTGCTCCGGTGAGAGTCACTTCCATTCGAAAGGAGTTTGTGCTTCACCTGGGTGTCCGATGTGCAGCATGCACGAGCCGTAGACCAGCACGCAGCTTCATTATAGAGGACCGAATCAAAGTTTAGAAGAGACTCGCTCTCATTATTGTGGCTGTGTGTGTGTGTGTGTGTGTGTGTGTGTGTGTGTTTGCATCCAGCAAACCATGGTTCTGTGGAGCATAGCTGCAGATTCTTAACACCGCAAAGCCCCGCGATGAGAGGATGCAGAGTTGTTGGGGTTTTTGGGTGAGGGGGGGTTGCTTGATGTGCATTTAGCCTTGCATAGAGTTTGCCTGGGAGCATATGACAGCGAGGCATTCACCGCCGAACATGTCAGAAAAAATAAATCACCTGGCAGGGGAGAAAAAGAAAAAGAAAGGGGGATCAATGATGTCGATCCGAGGAGGCAAAGTGAAAGCAGCGGCTGATCGTTTTAACGGGAAGCAGAGCGGAGAGGAGCCTTCGGGAAGAATCGTCGCCAGAAGAACGCGACGCGTGCGCCACATAAGAATAATATCAACACTGTTAGTTATATGACACAGATACGTGAAGTCCAAATCGGCCACTTCATGTAGTCGCCGTGTAACTTGATGTTTGCAGCTCAGTTTGAGTTTAATCCCCCCCACTCACACATTTCTGGGAATAAATCGCACCGAGAAAATGATGAATCTAGTTCAATCGACGCATTCTTGGCATCGTTTCATCAAGTGTCACTTTAAATACGAGTGCAGTCGTTTCCTTTTTATAGGCCACCGAGCTGTAAACTTGTTTTCTCTCCACGGGTTTGCCCAACGCGATAAAAAAAGAAAAGAAAAGAAAAGAAGCGGACCGGGCTGCAGAGCACATCGCCTCGCCTCCCCTTTGTAAATCAGCCGACTGTGCCGCCATATATTTCCCCTGTCGCCTGTCCAAGTCTGAACCCTTAAAATAGCTCCGAGCCGATTCCACACACTCACGGGCAGTGGCAGTATTGATATAATAGCTCATAACAGCCACGCATCAATACGGAGTCCACCGGCCGTTCGCAGCCTGAATACTTGGATGTTGATATGAAGAGAGGGGGGAAATATTTATATGATAACACACGTCATAGGGATAGTCTGTGACAGGATAGCTGGCCGGAGATTTGAAATCATACATTTACAGTCAGATACAATTCCCCGTCAGAAGATACAGGGACCTCATTTGGATATTCAAGTTTTTTTTAATGAATTTGATCGTGATAGTAGGCTAATTAAGATATGCATAATTCAAACACAAACGAGAAATGTTGTTTTCATGATGCTGATTTGTAACATTTTGAAGATTGCTGTTATCATTGTAAGCATCTTTGATATTTAAATTCTTTAAAAATGAAGCTTTGGAGTCTAGTTCTCATATTGCTCTGTTTTTTTTCTTCTTTAGTTTAAAAGGCACAGTTTTTTCCCCAGAATCCAGTGATGAATTAGATTACCTTTTCTTAAAAAATATATTGTCCTTAGCAGTGGTTCACCCTAGTCAGTGTATTGAGATTATCCACACTATATGTTGTTTTATATTGGAGGCTCATTTTGCGCTGGTGTTGATGGTGGTGATGATTTGCCCGTGACAACCGATAATGGTACACATCCTGTCCAAATGCACACTTGCCCACCTCCCTACTTCCTGACACACTCTCATATGTGTTTCAAGGCTTTTATCCAACACGCCTTGAGGAGGCTTAAGTGCATAATACTGTATATATATTCTCCTGAGAATAAAGCATACACTCTTGCACCCAGCATCATTTAGAATTAATAGGATGGAAAAAGTGACACGTGATCCATCGTGAAAAAGATAAAGCCCTTTCACTAATGATCATAATAATACAAAAAAAAAACGGGCAGTAATTGCACAGGGCTTCATTATCCACTCCCTTCCTGGACATCATGCACTTTAACAACAGCACTACGTATGACAGTTTTCAGCTCCGGGGAGAATAAGGCAGGCTGAAAAAAACAGTTTGGTGATGAGTTCAGTGTCACGTGCTAAGACAGATAATTACGGGCAGAAGTGTGAAAAAAAAATGGGAATAGGGTAGCATATTCAGCTGTGCTGCCTTTGAACCAGTGCTGAATGAGATTCTGTTCCGTGCAATAAAACAGAGGGGAGGAAAAAAAAGAAAGGTTGTCATTCTGTTTGGTTTGCATCTGTGGTTGGCCATGAACAACTGGCATCGAAGGCTTCTCTCAGGCAGAACAGAGGATCCCTAAATGGTCTTGACACTGAGTTCGTCTTTGTTCTATTGTGAGTGCAGAGATAGACTTGGTCTTGAGATTGCCTGTGGTGTAACCCAGTGCGTCATTGGGATACATGTACTGTAGTGTGTGAAGATGCACTAGGCTTAATGTCTCGCTCCCAACTCGTCAAATACAGACACTTGGTCGGTGCCCCTCGGCGTCTTATACCGACGCAACGCGCTTTCAACTAACTCCAACGTAAACCCACTTGCGTCGTTTTGTGTGTTGCTAATTATGTGACTCAAGTGTGTTGCTAGACTCTTTCGTTCACCTGCAGGTGAGTCAAGTTAACGTCAATGTTCTCTTTTTCCTAAACCAAACTAAGTGGTTTTGTTGACCTAAACCTCACTTCCTGTGCAGACGGAAGTTTATTATGAGAAGACACCGTGCATGTAACAAGTGGAAACTTGACGCTGGAGCCGACGACCGAGAGTTGCTAATTGACGGGTTGGGAGTGAGAATGTGTTGGATATAGGCATCATATAACATTGGAACTGTAACAGGAAAGCATATTTGTGCATGGGAAAGTGTCAAAGTAAAACTCTGCAAGGCTTAGAAAGCATCACAGAACAGTGAAATGTTTTTGTCGCCAGCATGTCAGTGATATAACAGAAAAAGTGTTAATTTGAGAATTTTTTGAGTAAATTAACTTTTGTCAGCTTTTAGCCCCTTTTCACTGAAGACATGTTGACACAAATCAAATTAATGAGGGCTGACTTCCATTTAGCTGCTTCAGTTTCAAGTGTTGTGCATGCTAGCTTACTGTCACAGTGTCATTTACTTTGGATATTCAGTAACACCCGTGCTTTTCTACTGGGACCAGTGTGAAAACAGGCTGATTGTATCTCGGTAGGTGCGTTCAAATTATTTATAGACAGGAAAGGATTACCTCATACCTTCATACCTCCTACACCTGCTACATCATAAATTAACAAGTAAGATGTGCTACTTTTCAGGCTGTAGGATGAACATTTTGATAAAGAAATACCTTACGCTTGGGAGGGGGGTATAACGTGGCTTTAATTACGACATAGTGTTGCTGTTGCTCAGGAGGTGGAGCGGCTTGTTCTTGAATCACAAAGTTGACGGTACAATCCCTCCGCATGTCCTTGAGCAAGACCCTGAACCCCAAGTGGCTCCTGACGTTGTATCCTCATACGGTTTGTATGATATCCTACGAAAAGCTATTCCCCATTTTTTGTGCATTTTCTGGCGGCAAGCGGTTATATTTCCTGGAATCCGGTGTAGCCAGCGGATATCCGGGTCAAAACTTCCTTTTCTGTTTTTTTTCATTGTTTACAGTCAGATTAGCAACGTAAGACGCAAGATCAGAGCTGGAGTTGAGAGACAAAGTGTGCGACCGGATTGTTTCACAAGCAGCCAGTTTACAAGCAAATTTTTAACCAATAAAAATCGAAATCATCGTCAGACGATAGCCGGTGGGTTCCTGGATTACATTACAATTACATTACAATACATACAGTGCGTTCCGCCTTTTTTGAACGTGATTAGTCACTACTACGCGGACTACAAACGTAAACTAGAACGCTTGACATGGTCCTGTTGCATACAGATTGTACATAGATGTGAATGCAGAATCTATCATAGAGATTAAATGCATACGGTCTTTTCAAATACAACTTCCGTATTCACAGGGGTCAACAAATCTACTTATGTGTAGGAAAAGGTTGTGGTTTGGGTTAGGATAACTACAGAAGTGGCGTTACTAAAGTACGGCAGTTACGTGACAAATAAATCAATGTTGACCTCTGGTTTTACACGGACCACAAACAGCGGCCTCCTGGGTGAATGTCTGGTCTTTTTGGCAGGTCCTTCCACCGCAATCTCTTTCCTATGCTCTTAATACTTCCTGGTTAACTTTTACGTGGATTACTACAAATTAATTTCGTAGGATGTGTACGGATTACAGTGGATTACTTTTTTCATGTTTGATATGAGAACAGCCTGCTCGCGATGGCAGCCCAGCCAGCGTTGGCGTATGAATGTGTGTGTCAATGGGTGAATGAGAAGCAAATTGCCGCTGTCCTGTAAGCTAGAAAGGCGCTACATGCAGTCCATTTATGATTTTACCATTTTACATTACTAATACAAAACTTTTGAGACAGATAAATAGCAGGATTAAACCTATATTAATTATTTTTTGGCTACTCAGGGGCAGCAGAAACAAGCTTTACGTGGCAAATACAAGTTCAATATTCCCTGTCTTTATCTCTGTTTTGGTCTCAACCTATTCCTAAGGGAAAGATCTGTCTCTTCAGCTGCTAAATGTTCCGCTATGTCCACTAGTTAGTTGCAAAATGTGTCATTCGGTTTATCAAAGCTTTCTGCTGCTGCTGGAAACAACGCTGATGAGAGTGGTGAGACTGAACTAAAACAGTAAAGCCGTGAGCCTTAAAACCAAAAAAAGGAGTTGTATTCAGTTGGTTTTCAAACCAACTAGTCAAATCTTAATAAACTAGCAATGTGGTGATGGGGTTCTTGTTACCATGGTATTTTACCTGGTGCTACATTAAGTGAGCGGGGCAGTAGCTCAATCCGTAGGGGCTTGGGAACTGAAAGGTTTTCTGGTTCAAGTCCCCACACAGACCAAGTACGCAGTGTGGACTAGTAGATGAAGAGGTGCCAGTTTGCCTCCTGGGCACTGCCAAGGTGCCCTTTAGCGAAGAACCCCCAAAATGCTCCATGTTTGCAATATTTCTATACATGCAAATGAAGATGGAAAGCCAATTCTTTTGGAACAAATTGGACTGTTTTTTTGTATCCATCCAGCACAGTTGACTGTATTTTCAACATTTTGTGTACTTATCACAGTCAACCAAGGCAGTTTGCCTTGTCATTTTTGGCTTGTACCACTTTAGATAAATGAGCTAAGGCTGTGTTATCTTTAATAGGTGCACTTGCAGACTTTGGCCAAAAATCAGCTCATGTCTTTTTTTGCCATTTTGTTCATCCAAATCAAAGAACAAGTTGAGGCGGTGAATATTAATTTTCATCTCTCGCTGAATGCCAAAGTGCCAGTTTCAGTCAGTCCCATTCCGTTTTCTGTTATTATCACAATTAAAATAGCTGCATAAGTTGTAGTATTGTAATGGCGGTACTGCATGAATGTCTACCAAAAACGTATTTACCCCATGAATTAACAAACATCTCCTGTGGAAGAATTTCCGAGCTGGGGCCACAATCCCTTCTACACTGAACCCTCCTGCTATTGTTCACTCTGGAAAGGCCATGCGATGCTTTGATATTTGAAGTGACAAGGGGTGAGTGCAGAATATGCAAAGCCCCCTGTAAATCCCATCAAGTGGAGAGAATTACCAGTAGTCTGGGGAGAGTCGGCCATCTGCTTCCAAGATTTGTCAACACGGAGGTCAAAAGTGCCTCCCTTGCATGTAGGTCCACACCTCTGAGAGGAAACAGCAGCAGAAAGCCGTGTAATCGAATAAGACATGGCAGTGAAAGGGAGGTCTAATCAAAAAGTTACTAATTAGCAACTGGCTGCTTTGAGGGAGTTGCTTACCTGAAAATGCCTTAAATTATAATTAAAGTAGCCATTCTGATGACTATTTGGGGTCTTTTAATGCTTTGAGTTATTGTGCTTTTTTAATAATGTAACGAGGGCTGAACTATAACTCTCTCCATGGCAAACATTTTAAAACCTGTTGCAAAGTTATGGAAAAAAAAGGCCCCCTAGCATTAGAGAGGTCAGGAAAAGGATGTCTCACCGCTGTGGTTGTTCAGCCTTCATTATTAATTTAGTCTACTTAATTATTGATCAGAACAATGCTTAAAACAGGGGGGAAGGACTCCTCGTTCTTCTTAGTGTTGCGAAAGTTCCAGGTAGGTAGGAGGAGATGCATTTGGCTGACAAGCTCTCTCTTTTAGACAAGTAAGTGCTTGGCTTGCCATCTTAATCGTTAGCATATAAACATTACCTTTTCAATATTTGATGTTTGCCAGCTTGTTTTCGTTAATTATTCAGCTCACTGTAATCTCCTCCTGGAACGGCAGGGTGGCAGCAGGAAGTGTAAGTTTTCCAGGCCTCTGAAATGAGCAACTTGGGCTGTGCACAGAACCCGCGTCAACCGGCACCCAATAACATTGTGTGGAGGAAGTTAGACGGTATTAGAGAGACAGATTTTGTTTGATTATGTGTACTTTTTGTTTTAAAAAAAATTACATGAGCAGGCAAAAAGTTCAAATAACGTAAAAAAGACGAAAAAAACAAACAAACAAGTAACACTACACCTTGTACCACATGTAAACAATGACAGCTCATTATGAATATTATATCAAATGTTACAATTAATTAGAAATTTAGAGTCTGTTTCATTTCATTTTATATGTTAAGAAAATATATTAAATAGCTACTTCTTGGTGGAACTACTGATTTTTCTGCTAATTACTAAATGTTTACTTTAGCACAGGAATATATTAGATGTCATTGTGTCAGAAGGTTTTTAGTTGGTCTTTTTTAAATATATTTTCAATTAGCATTTTGCAGTTTTTTGTCATGGCAAATATTTATTTGTTCAGCCTGCACAAATTCCAGCCTGTCATGGAGTCCACCATTTTCCCTAACAGAAAATAAATGGTGCTAGCTTTTGCCCAGGGCTACATGTGAGACATCATTTTTTCGCTCCCCCTCGGTCTCAGTCGGTCTCTTTCGCTTGCTCGTCTCTGTCTCTTTCTGTCCCTTGCGGTACGTACACACCATAAAGTAGTGTGGAGTCTTGTATGGGTGAGACTCGTCTTACTGTAACTAGCTAGCGGCTTCTTGCACGTTAATTAAATAATATCAGTCTTAATAACACTTGTCCTGGTAGACTATTCGTTTTGGTACTGCCCGGTCTGTGATAGCAAACTTAACAACACTGTGATATCAGATATCAACAGCTACCGTGTTAGGCATCTTTCGCTAAAGTATCGGTAGCTAACACATCAGGTTATTAGCTGACGACAGTTTCTCTCCACCTGCTCATTGTCCCGCAAAAAGCTTATGAGAATGTGGTCCGTCATGTGCGTATGGATAGGCTACATATTTTCAACTTTGTCAGTGTTGCAGCTAGCATTAGGGTTCAGATTTCTTATTTTTGAACTTAGCTTGGTTGCTAACCCTTAGCTTGGTTGCTAAAACCCTGATGCAACGTCTCGTCCAGCTTTTGTTTTCGAGGTGGAAAACCAGCTTACGAAAATGTCACTGAAGTGTAGCCTATACATATGTATATATATTTTTCACATTTGATAGCCTACATACATAGGCCTAGATACATTACTTTCCCACACATGAATGAACTCAGGCTGCCAACCACATGGTTGGAAACTATCCCAATCTGGCAACACTGTCAAAAAGTTGCTCTTAAAGCCGAGGATTTTGAATCAGGGTTCAGTATATAGCAATTATGACGGTGTGCAGCTTTTCACATAATTTTAAGCGATTGAATAAAGATGCATTGCCTTATCAAGACCTCTTTGATATTCCGTACTTCCAAAGCTTGTTTCCATCAAAAAGACTTAGCTCCGAGATTCTGACAGTTTCATGTCTGTGGGTGGTTATAGTTCTGCAAACTGGAAATGCTCATCTTTAAAGACAATTCTTATCATAAGGATGTTGTTTAGTCATTCGTTAAAGTTTTGGAGCTCTAAGCCCAAGCGTTGGAAGGAAACATTTATTGTCACTCTTCTGGTTTTGTTTCTTTTACTACACAGACACTCTATTTTTTTTTCCTGTTTTTAGACAGGCAATCTGTAGTTGTCGGAACTGAATTTCAGCTCAGAAATGGATCCCAAAGAGACAGAACAATACCAGTAAATGCTTTTCTTTGTCAAATGCTGCGGATGTTGATATTACACTCTCTAAAAACGTGATGGGTGTGCAGAGCTATCAGGGTTCGTATCTTTACATGCTCAACAAAGAAAATGATTTGTGTTGGACAAACCTAGAAGCTTAAGTAGTAAATGTGGACATATGAAAAGAAGCTTTTGAAAAAAAAAAATGATTATCATGTTTGGATTTAAACTATGCTTTGAGCTATTACAAACACTTCCCAGAACAATCTCCCTGACAGCCCTTATTTTTAGCATATGACATATGTTCATGTTTTAATGCCATGAAGAAATTGCTTTTTTCGCCACAAATCTTGCAAATAGCGGTGTTGATGTTTTCCTAACGTATGCACTCAGATTGCAGAATTCAAAACAGCTGCCACTTGAGAGAGACCCAAAAGGGATTGTAGCAATGACTAAATTAGTTTCATGGGTAAAAGACAACATCCCTAGGATGATGAAAACTAACTTGCATGTCAGGGTGAACGTACGTCATTTATTACTGTGACAGTAACGACATTTTTTAAGAATATTGCATTCCCTCAGCCCTTAACTGACAAGTATGAGAAATTGCCTCTCATGTTGTACCATTACTGTAAATCTATATTTGCACTCGCTTTAAGGCAATCATTGTCATACAACTAATTAAGATTTGTGCTGACTTCTCTTTGAAGCCAAAACCCTGTTGGCCCTGATGTTTCTGAGAGGTGATCATCTGGGACATTTATTCTATTATGTTTCGTACTTGTTTCATTCAGAGGCTTGACATCCACAACAAAAGCTGGTGAGTCACTTGCATCCTTGTAAACAGTTCACAGTTGTTGTTTTTTTGTAATTCTAGTGTAGTCAAATTGTGTATTTTTATTTATAAGTCTCGATTGCACTGTTGCTCATGAGGATGACTCCATCGGTAATGAATTCCTCAATATTGTTGTTTACCACCGATACATGTGTTCTTCTTGCTTCGTGGCTCTTGCCGATGTCCAAGCTGCACATCTGTTTCTTGATAAAGAAGTTTAATGGCATGAGGAGGACACCACATTCTCTCTTTTTTTTACTTCCATTTCTTGTTTTCCATAGCCTGCTCTCCAGTGAACCCTGAAAAAAACATCAAACTATCAAATTAGTCGCTTGGAGTGGTTTCACACACAACAAAACATTTCCCATTTTACAAAGAGTCTACCAGCTGGTGTGAAAAGTATGTGATATTTTACAGTCATTTATATACACCTGGCCAGTAGTATGATTGATCCTCATAACAATGCCTCTCTCTAGTAGGTGTCACCATGCCAGTTTCCCATGTGCCAATTTTTTTTTTTTTTGTGGCTTTCCAGATTGCCTCATACAATATGGCCCTCTTCCGTCTGAGGGCTTTGTTCCGTCGATGCACTCCAAGCGTCGAGACCTCTCATGTCACTGTTCTTGGCTCGATGATTGTATATTTGCACAGAGGGCTTTCACTCTACGGTCATTCAGGACCCTGGCAAATGGCAGGTTCCCTGTGAACACTGGGCCTCTCTTCCATGGGGTATTAACGCATGATAGTTTGTTCCGTGCCAAGGAGGGCTTTTAGAAGTGGAAAGGGGCATCGGTTATTACAGTTGGGTTACGGAAGGTGCTGAGTATAAGTTTCCATTATGTCTATGAATGGAAAATAAAACCTCCGGCTCATAATGTTGATGGTAAAGAGCCCAAAACTGAGGACATTGAGAACCTTTTGGGGTGATAAAATCGGCCTGTTTTCTACCATGGCATTGGGCTTCATTTTGAGTTAAATTCAACTTTTTTATTTGAGTACAGCTCTTGTGAGGTTTTGTATCAACAGCAGGTTTCAAAGCCCTTTTTGATGAAGTGGATTATCACAGAAAAACTACATTTTTTGTTTGATTTTTGTTCATACTGAAGTTGTCTGGTTAAATAATTAATAAAAGTTAGTGAATAACCTGAATATTAGTTATATTACTTTTAAGAGATGTTTGTACCTCAACATTTACAATTCATATTGACTTCGTCTGACTTACATCGGTAAAATATGTTGCATGTTGTAGCTTTAAACAATTTTCCATGAGGCTACAAAGCATGAACTGAGACAAATAGTGGGACAAGCCGCACATTGTTCATAGTTAAACATCAAAGATAGGTATCTTTTTTACATCCTCTGCTTCACATTCCAACTATACCACGCATTCCGGACTTCAGGCTCTTGTTAAATTACAATATTTGTCATATTTAATGCTTCATTAAAATATGACCTGCAGAAAGAAGGATCTACAAAATGTGTTTAGAGGATATATCTGATTCAGTAGTGAAAACCAGTTAGAAAGACAGAAGTCGATCACTTTTACAGATCGCAGTGTAAAAGTGACCTTGGCGAGATCTGGCCGAAAGCTACGCTATGACTGGCCAGTCTGCGTTTAAGGGCAGAACTTAGTATCGGGTCAGTTGAAGTAAAAATATATCTTAGATTTCAGTTGATAACACAATATAAGGTGTTTTGCATTGTTATCATCGTATCAGTACCCACAGTTCTCTGGGTTCTTTTGCTGCAGTCGCCCTGTTGTGCTGTATTTGCAAGCATGGTTGGGAGACAGCTTTGTCATTTCTTCAGAAATTGAGATTCAAATTTCAGTATTCAATTTGCTTATTCGTGCGAGCAACATCATGCTTTGGAAATAAAGAACATGTGCATTCATAGTAAAAGTTATATTATGTAATCTTAGGACATGTAGCTAAAGGTTCATCTGTCTGTTTCTTTGCCCATCATGCACTTGATCCAAAGTTGACGACTAGAGTTTGACCAATGGACTTTCAAGGCTAACAGCATCATAATCCCTTGTGAAAGTTACATGTCTTGTATTTCTTTGTCATTAACACATTCATAAAGGGTTTTGGCAAATATGCTTGAAATGAGACAGTTATCATTGTTATGAAAGATAATGCTTAATGTTACTGGAAATCAAATAATATAAATGCTGAACAAAAAACTTAGAAAAACAATATGTTAATCTTAGCATGACAAAAAAAACAAGGATTAACTACCAACAGCAGAGCCGATCATTCATGAATTTCGTTTTGCATATCTGTGATAAGGCTATATAACTGGGATATCAGTCAGGCTCACGTGTCTCTTGAAGCTGATGAAGCTGATTTTAGATGCATAATAATGACTTTTACACTAAGCGCTCCATATGCATAAGCAGTATAAACAAACTGAGAATCAGAAAAATATGATTTTTTTTTTTTACTACACTGCATTCCAAAACATGGTGTAATCAGACTCATTTGCGTTATCATCGAGCAATTAGTAATCAATCATCAAAATAAAATAAGCATCAAAATTATGTTTTTTTTCTTCATCGGGTTTGATGACAAATAATGTGACTAGAAATGTTTTGCTTCTCATAAATTAGGACCACTGTGGCCTGTGCCAATATCTTCAGTATCATATCATAATGAGTTTAACTTTCTCACCAGTAATTTTAATTTATACGTACGGCAAACTTGGAGTAAAACCTTTGCTTCTTTTACCTTGAAATTAATGAGATGATACTGTAAGGTCCCCACGATGATACATCATAATGCTATAACATCATACTTTCTGCTCCATGACAGCCAGAATTCAAGTGAATGTAGACCTATGTACTTTGAAATGCAAAAGCCTGCATGTATATGGGGTTGCGGTTTTTTTTTTTTTGTGCAAGCAATCAGTTCAGGTAAGCCCCGAGCTCCGTCTAGTCTCATGCCCATGTGACTCTTTGATTTGATTCAGGATGCTTTGTTGGAGTCATTTGAGATCCCTAACGCAGCCTGAATCAGATCATATCCCAGGTTTGCCTCTCCAGGACAACGCCCCAGAGTCAGCCTCGTTGTACACAAACAAATGTCACAGAAACAACCTGAATAAATGAGTAGAGAAGCGTGACGAATGCAGATGCTTCCATAGATGGGCGTCACATGCAATGGCCTCTACAGTCACCACACGCAACCCTTATGGAACACCTACGCGAGCTTGTAGGCCGACGTATGAAGCTCTGTTCCCCACCACCGTCATCGAAACAACAAATGAAGAAATATATTTTGTTCGTGCCTCCAGTAGAGTCCAGAGACTAGTCTCTTTTACATGTATTTCATCATTTTGGCAGCTAAGGACAAGAACGTGTACTAGCATTGTCTTTTTAAAAGTGCACAGTATGTGATCAAAGAGGGCCTTGTGCTGTGGGAGCCATGACTAATGGTGGACACTCATTATGGACGACTCCAGATCGGGCTCAGGTTAGGAGTTGCTTGAGGGCTGAACAGAAAAAAACACTTAGTCACTGATGTCTCTTGTTGGCTTTGGTCCTCCAGGTTTTGATGACCGGGACACAGACCTGTTCTTGTGCGACACCAACACATGCAAGTTCGACGGGGAATGTCTACGGATTGGGAACATGGTGACGTGCATTTGTGACTTCAAGGTAAGACCAGCGATGTTACTATTTTATATAATTTTTCTCCTTTTAACGTGCATTTGGTGTTAATCTAGTTTTCATTTAACCCTTCTCCGAACGGAGAATGTCCAATCATAGCTTGGCAACCGTAACTAGTTACAGCAAGCCTGTGAAGCTTTGGATTTCTCTACATGTTGTAGCAGTGTGCATGGAGCTGTAGTAACAACAATACTCTGCAAACACCAGCAAATATGTGATGAATGGATTTAACAGGGTTTTATTTGCTCCAACATAGGATGCAACAGCATGATTACCCGGCTAACAACCTACAGTTGTTACATTAAAGTGTTCCTAGCAGGGCCATTTCATTGACAGCTATACAGTATTAATCTGTGGGGTTACATGTTCATGACTGGCACACCCACTGAGTATTTCTCCATTGTCTGGAACCAGCCCCTTGATGCTATCAGAGTGTAGATTATCGTTTATTTTGGGGAAGTTTATTACAATTATGTGTTGGATTTGTCAGACACAGTGGTTAGTCCTCATCTTAAAAACCTTTCTCTTGTAATGTTGAACGTGAAAACATATTAGCTGCATGATATGAGGAAGATATGGAATAACATTGTGGAATTTTGCAATAACAATTTTAGTGAAACAGATATTAAAGTGTTCTCACTTCTGCCGTTCTGCTGCTTTTCAGCACACTGCTTGGAAATATTTCAAACATTCTTTTATTGAAGAAATTGAACATTGAGCTGAACACAAAGGCACCAAAATAAAATGAATACTGGTAACATTTTAACGTGCTGTTTTTTATCGATATAGCAATATCTCAATGTCAACTTACGAAGAAAAAACTATGTATCTTGTAGCCCTACTTTGAAATTATGAACATGCGAGCAGAAGACAGCGTTTTCCCTCCAATCCCTGGAGCGTTAGCTTAATTAGGTAGCTAGCTTCAGATAAAATTGTAATTTCAGCCAGCAAAATGGACGACTGCTGCCTTGAAATGTAAAGCCTGCTATTGTCCACTTCTGTCTAAAAATGCCGGACTCATTGACTCATTGTTTCAAAAATTGTAACTGCAAGGCGGTCAGTCGGGGGAGGGCTGACAAGTGTTGTGGGTCGCTGCAGTAATTAGTCGAACAGCATCATTGTCAAGAAATCCAATCGTCTTTTTTTGTAGTCTAAAAACAATCAACAACAGAGAAGAGGCACGAAAGCGCTGACACGGTGTGATTCATTGAACTTAAAAGTGCTCGAGAGAACTTCTTCAGGCACAGCACATGTTAATAAAAACAAATGTAACTGGGAAGATATGTTGAGTTGAAAGGTGATATATTATTAAAGTGAAGCAATAGTTTAAAGAGTTATCTATACAATCAACCGGATCGAAGTCCATTGTCTTGATTGGACAATAGTGGCCCCCGGGGGCGGCGGTTTATGGCTCCCTGTGAAACCCCATGTCACTCTTCTGGACCACTGCACACTCTCCACATTCATAAACAAGACTGCCACTGACGAGACCGAAGCCTGAAAGGCCCTCGTTAATGGCATAAATCTGGGAAATTATGCTCTTCTTGATAATGACTCATACTTAACTTTACGACCAGACCTATCATAAAAAAATAGGAGCAAACCAGTCCGCCGAGTATTGATTTTGGTAGAACGCTTGCAAGCTTTGCCGACTTGTATGCGACGCAGGGCCCCAGATGAATGGAGCCGCTGAGATCTGAAGATGTTGCATGTGTTCTCATCCGTCGCCTTTATCGGCGCGTCTTCAGCGCAGCCAGGCGCTAGGCCAGGCTGGCACTCGATTGGTCCACAGCTTTTATCTCAATTCCGTACTTCCCTGAGAGCAAACGTTAACAGAGGCCTGCAGATAAATGACATTACAGCTCCATTCCTCTTCAGGAGATCTCACACTGATACTGCTGTCGCTGTGCACCGAGGTGCCTCTCTGTGCTGGCAGAACGGCGCAGGTCGCATCGCAATTTCTGCCTTAATACCGTGGGTCTGAGGTCAGCTCGTCTATTCGTCTTCTGTTTGTTCGTGCAGATGGTTCATCAGTCAACGTAAGCGTGACCTTCCTAGCCTTGCAACTGTCGCCGTGCCCTGAAACAATCAGTCACTCTCAATCCGTGTCAAATCAGCGGGTCCGAGATTTCTCTCCCGTTGGCAGTTCGTTCAGGACTGTCGGAGGAGGCAGGAAAGTTGTATAAATTCTCATCTTGGATGGATTTTCCTTTGTTCTAACAGAATCTTTGGATGTGCACACTCTCACACGCACACACACAAGAAAAAAAACCAAAGGAAGAGACATGCAAGGGGCTCTGTGAAGAGGAAGTGAGTTTGATGTGGTGGAATCAATGGACACTATTCATTGCCAAGATGCATTAGATTCGTCTCACACTGGCTCTTGAAAGAGCCAAGACTTCCACTCACTAGCCCGGAGTCAAACTGCTACAAAGCAACATGCCCTCATTCACCTGAAAATGAGCATGCTTTTTTTAAATTTGTGTGTCAACTAAGGCCTTACCCTGACTAATAACACAGAACATTTATTTGTCATTCATCTCCCAGTAGCTGCTGGGAAAAGCTATCGTTGCCCAGTTTGGTTTCCTTAATGTCAGGTCACGGTGCCGATTCCCCGGAGAGCCGACCGTTCTAAAAATATGTGCGCCCGTGGCGCTGTGAAAACACTTCAACTAAAACTGTCCACCGAAGGGTAAATGGCACATTTCATTGCTTTCTGTAATGGTGCTTAGTAATATATTCTTTGGGGTTGGAGAGTCACCCCAATTGTTTCTCATATGTGAATGCAGCTCTGGTTTTTCTGTTGTCTTTTGTACCGTTTTTGGTACAGAAGACCTCTGCTTACAGTTCTCAGTGAATGCAGTTTACATACAGCAGTTGCCAACAGAAAGACACATTTCCCAAGTTCGCTGCCAGGACCAATATATCCAATAAAATGTGAGCAAATGTGTGTCTTTTGAAAGGTCAGTTGGCAGGGTAATTGTACTTTGTCTTTCTGAGTCAGATATTAACACAACACTTCTTTAGCAGTTGCTTATTAATGCAACAGGACAGTTAATTCAAGTTATGGAGAAGGGGGTAGCGGAAGGAACCAATCAGGAGCATAGTAATCCATAGATGCATGCAGTTCTGGAAGAGGACTAAATAAATATATACAATGCTAGATTAGCATTTCAAAACGTCCATGGCACTGTGACACTAGTTGCCTGTAAGTTTAATTATTTAACCTTTGTTTATACATACGTAAGGTAATTAATATGCCAATCGGCCAACAGTAAATTAAAATGTCCGACGGTTGAAACATCTTTTTTTAGAGGAAAGATTATTGGCAGCAGACACAACCGAAGCATCCAACAAAATGTGTGCCAGCGCATCTTTTCAAAGTGCAATTGGCAGAAAGGCGTCTTGCTGTAGATAATTCTTTTGAAAGGCGTTCAAGTCAGAAAGGGCAGGGAGTTGGACAACCCTGTGTGTACTTCGGGGACAGACGGCATGTTTGTTCACAAAACGAGATGCCACACTGCAGCAGATTGCGAGTGGAATATCTGTAAACGCGCCCGAGGTTTTGAGGAGACTCCTGCGGAAGATTTTTGCAGATGAGTTGGGAGACAGATGTGAACACGGCAGACGTAAGTAATGTGATGGGTGCATTTATGTCAGCATTACTGACGGCTCAGTGCTGCCGAGCAGGTTACAAAAAGTACTTCCAGTCCTCCAGATAGAATGGATTTAGTACATTGTGTCAATATTGCAAGAAAGTTCAGCCAGTCACTGCAAATGATCTTTTCTATGGTTGGCACATGTAACCTCACACCGCCTTTATTGTCCGGGTATAGTATGTGAGAATGAGGTCTGCGGTGGGTTTGGTTCACAGTCAGGACAAGACTTTGTGGCACCAGAGACCTGGTAGGATATCTCTGGGTTTGAATGTTTTTTTTGCAGAACGAACAAGACACACACCCAGTTGTATGTAGTGATTCACAGGCTCGTGGTGGTGTTGCTTGATAACCCAGCCATATCTATGGCTACAGGCTTGTAGAGAGGAAGCCAACTGTGGACTGGGAGATGACATCCAGCTTGTTTGTTAAGGATTGTCTTGGAAGAGTTCAGTTGATAACACCACGCTGAACGATGATATCGAAAAGTTTGTTTTTATTCAATAATTGTGTAATTGTGTAAAAGCGCCCGTTGACTTGTTGGTGATAAACATGTGAGAACGAGCTGAAAAAGCACAATTACTTCACGTGTGCAGTATCGTATTTCTGTGTGTAGTCCTTGAAATGGCTATTGGAAATACACAATTGCTCAGGTAACCTCAATTATTCCACCCATAAAAAGCAAAAAAGCAATGATTGTTTTGACTGCAGACTTAAAAAAAATACGTTTCACCCACATTCAAAATTAAACAAAATCTCTACCACAATGTGAGGGTGCGGGAAAGTGTTTTAGCGGTAGTTAAATTTGAATGAAAAGTCAATAAAATCAACATAACTCTGAGAAATTTATGTCTTTTACTGCAGGCGCACACCAGCTCTAAAGATCTCATTTAACGCTGCTTCTAACAGGGTCCGAAAACATCATTGACATTATCGACATTGCAGTCACACAAATGTATATCTCTAATGTTCTTATTGGCACATTGAACACAAATGCAAAATGAAAACAATCTTTAGTTGGGCCCAAATCATCAATATTACATTTGAGACCCTCCTTGCCAGAAAGATAACAGCACTGGTTGTTCATTCAAATACTTACAACAACCTATGAAGACCTGCCAACTGGCAACGCTGGTTTATTTTGATCCAAGTAACTAAGTCGTTTTCGTTGCCCAATACCTAACCTCTACTGTATGTCTTATGTTGTCACTTGTACATTAACACAAAGCTTGCCTATTCAAAATGTCAGAGATGTTTGCTTAACTGATCTCACTGGAAGTAACAGATAAATCTAGTGTTCAATTTTAATCGTCTCATTTTCTGCACAACAAAAAAATAAGCCTATGGTTATATAATTCAGTATGAGAGCTCATTGCAGATAATTGTATCAGTATCTGTGTATATGTCAGCCAAAATTGCAGTAGACAGAAATGCCAAACAAGGTTTGAGGGCCTTCAGAGTCACTAATACACAGTTGGTATTGTGAAGTTGTTACTCCAGATGTAAAACGTCCCGACCAGTACAGTATGTATCATAGTCGGGCTTCTTTAATATCAAAATTGTTATGTTAAAGAAATTAATTTTCTTAGATTTTTTTAAAGTCCCAAAACATCCCAAATATTAATATCAGTGTCTTACAAATCCAGCATTTATTGGGTTATGGTGGACCCCTGGAAGAATAGTTGTTACTGCGGTAATAACTCGTGGGGATCCTTAATAAAGTAATAGTCTGCATACAACACAGTTGGTGCTCAGTTCTTTATTTTGGGCTACATTGCAGACGTCCGCATCACAACCTCATGGGCAGATGAGTGAATTTAGTTGACGCTGACCCCTCGCGGCTACTCGTACTGTAGGGAAAGTATCATTTCAGTTTATGTGACACCAGTTCACACTTTTAGTGGCTTATAGTCGCTGCTCCTTGTGCAGACAGTATCCTCTGACATGCTAATGCACATTCAGCCGGCGTAGCGCGGTTATTGACTTGATATAAAAGAACTTAGGGTAATGTTGCCACCTCATTTGGTCTTCGATATGCTCCCCCGCTGGTTGTTTGATGTGGCTGCCATTCGCTGTAATGTCCGACCTCAAATTGCTCTCTCCCGCCTTTCACTGCCAGAAGCCGCCTTATGTTCGTGGGGTTGTGATGGCCGGGGCCCGCCAAAGCTCGTGGCACTTCAAAGGGGGATGAGAGCTAAGTGTGGGTTCATGTGCTGTTGATGGGAGGGTGTGGAAGGGCGGCGCGTCCTTCACATTGCACTAAACATGGACCTGTGAAAACGCTTTGGGACACACCTTTAAAAAAGAAACACACACACACAAAGTATGCTGCTCAAAGTACAGGAGCACGACCAACCTGCCCACCTTCCCCTCTCTTACTCTGCACACAAACATCTCCGCATCCACACAAACAGGCTTATATAATAAGTAAAATAATGAAATATGTAATATTTTACAGACACACACACACACACACACACACACACACACACACAAAGACCCAGGTGGTACTGACACCAGCTTCTGATGCAGACCCCATTCCATATATTTGCATTTATTTATCTATCCTCCTTTGATCCAGGGCCATGTTGAACGGACTGGGACTAGGGATTCTGGGTAATGGTGAATTTATTTCCTGCTGCAGGCCCTTATAAACGGCTGAACATGGGAGCTCTTAACGGCGGGGACCCCCCACAGAGACGATGATGGGAGTCCGTGACGAAAGTGACGGAACGGAAAATGCCGGCCGTCATCTCAGGGTTGCTTATCAGACTTTTAATGACACTGACTTTTGTTTTCATACGGTACAAAATCAGCTCCAGCAACTGATAGTGAGTGGTAATGAGATCGCTGAAGAGGGCCCTTCACACAGCTAAAGACTAAAGGCAATTGGATAAGCGATAGATTTTGAAAGTAATTTTTGAGTATTATTTTTGCGATTAGATGTGTTTATGGACACTTCTACCCGATGGTAGTTGGATCCCTGTGAGATTGCATTGTTTAAAAAAAGCAAGTTTCTCTATAGCGCCAACGGTTCCTTCTGTAAGAATAACTGAATAACCCTCATCCTGCCAAGTGGTGTCCCCGCAGACCCCAGAATTCCATTTTATTACCTTTTTAATGAGTTCCTAATGTTTTATGTTTTAATTGGTGCTTATTAAACAATAATGCTAAATTCCAGTGTATTGGGATCCAGTCAATGGAATAGATGGATCAAATGTCTGCCATTGGTCCCAATTTAAAGTATGACACACTACCAGGGTAGTAACAGAAATCATTATGTTGCTTTCCTAAAATTATAAATAATAAATAAATATGTTTTTTTTCTTCAGATGACATCAATTACATAAACAATAATGTTTTGAGAGGAAAGCATTTTGCTGTGATGTTTTTTCCTTTCAGTATTTTATTCTTGGCGTAGGGTTAGGGACCTCAGTTGAAAGTCCTTGTAAAATGAGCACGAAATTAATCTCATTATTTAATAAGTAGCATTAAATGGCTTAACACAATGGTAATGGGAACACAAAACACAATTATTAGGCAGTGCTTCCAATAATGAATTCAAAAGTAGTGTATTGCGCACTTTTATTTTAAAAGTACTGCTATATGAACAAAAGGGCAATAACATTTGGTTCACGAGATGCAGGTAGCATGTTTTACACTTAATGTGAATATAATTCATACTTTGTTGGCATCTTATTCTGAAAACCGGATGTTCGTCTGAAGAAACCGGATGTTGTCTCACGTTAATGTTTCCGCTAACTTTCAAAGTCCTTCGCTCGCTCCCGATCTGTGCCGTTTAAATGCGTTTACCGTGAATTTCAGCATATAGGTGCACTAAAATGTAAGTGTCTGCTGAGTTGACCACGGAGAGCTGAGTGTCTGCTGACTTTAAAGGCTCAAGGACACACACACACATCTGACTATAGGATGTTTGCTGGCTTTTATCCCACTGTTCTTGTCATCCTCTTGTTGTTATGTCAATGTATTGTCTCTTGTCTTTCAATAAAAAAAATAAATAATAATAATAAATTTTAAAAATGCATTAACGCGTGATAAAATAATTGTCGGCGTTAATTAATGAATGCGTTAACGCGAAAATAACGCGTTAACTTGCCCAGCACTAATATACGTATATATATATATAGACATTTCATTTTGTTGATGCCTGCCTGCTTGATTCATTACAGTCAGATGTCTGAGACATGTATTTGTGAGTTGTCTGTCAGGCTTTTAGTTCGTATAAAGTCCTCTTTACAAATAGGTGTTATTTTGTGTGAAGGGTTTGCTTTGTACACGGAGAACAAACTGTCCAATGGTTCAGCCAGACTGACGATTGAAAGGGCAGAAAGAGACAAATAACCCTCTGAGCAACAGTTCAATGAGAATAGAAGAAACTGGAAGCTTAGCATCAAAATGTGTGCAGATTTAAATAGGAACAGGTTCCTGTTTTATGTCAAGTGCACAATAATGAAGACTGTAACAAGCTGGAACATTACCAGTTGTGTTGCCCAAGCAAAGCTATTGTTAAAACAATAAAACATAACATTGGGGTTAGCAGACTGCAGAGGGCCCCAAAAAAAAAGGCCACACAAAATATTTGGAGCCCAAATGCAAGGACCGTTGTGGTTCAATCATGATCTAGGGTCACTTCTGCTTTCCTGAACTGGAAAACAAATTCAAAATCGAAGGTTATTTAGGGGGGGAAATGGTTCCAACAGTCTTCTCCCCTGCCGTGTAACACTGTGGGGACTTGGAACAAAGAGTTTTATTCATTTATTTCTTCCTCTTTTGGGGCCAAAACTATTTCAAATGTAAACAATACATTTGGTGTCTGAATTATACTCTTTCGTCTCTGCCCGCGTGTGTTTCTCCAGTGAACAGTATGTGGTCCTCTTGCCAGTTTTTCTGTGCTTGTCGGAGAATCAAACCGTTAAAGATTCAGTTCGTCCAAATTACAAAAACCCATCTTTTTCCATTTACTCCCACTGAGATTTCTGCCGCAACTGCAATACAATGGTGGGGAATGGAATTTTGTAGTTCTCCGCATTTTGTCCTGCTTCAAACCATACTTTATACAGGCAGAAATACTCTGAAGATCTTTGGATTATCTTGAGTGGTTTTTGTAAAGGTAAAGGAGACAAGCAAAATGTCATTCCCCTGTATTACAGTGAGGAAGTGTGTTTGCTTTCTCTTTTAATTTGGGTCACTTAATTGTTCTCAGAGGTGTCTTCGGTGAGGCACCACCACCTCTTGTGCATGATAAATACGCTAACTAACACCAGCAAGATGAGTTAGCACAGGAAGCCAGTTTCTGAGCCCCATGTACTCGGTTTGAACATGTGAGAGCCTGCAGCTCAAACAAAGCATGTGATGATGAAGGAATCCAGCGTTTAGCACAAGTTAGACTGTTTCATGGAGTGAACTGTTGAAATAGTTGTGTTTGTGTAGCATGTGCTATTACAGTATGTGCTATTTAATATAGTTTTAATTTGTCTCTGACAGGGTGTATGAAGCTGTAAAGCAAGGTGGCCTTGAGGTGGAAAAAAAACAACAATCGACTGAATTTCTCCGAAAGTTGTGCTGCAATGTGGTGCTGCGATCACAATGTTGGCTAAGATGAGGTGATATTCTTCTCCACTAGAGTGGTCAGGTGCAGGGCGCTTGTTTTTTTCCTCAGTGCAGCCTTTTCCAGGGGGGGTCGCTCCCTTTCCCCTGTGGTTCTGTATGCCATTGATGGTGTCACTTTTGTTACCCAGGGCTTTAGCTATTATTTGTATTATCATATTTTCTGCTGCCAATGAAATGTCAGAAAATATGGAATGTTTACCCAGGAGGGGACGTTTTTAAATACCATGCTTTGTCCGACAAAAGAATAGTCCAAAACTAAATATTCAACATTCAGTTTACAATGATATGGATCAAAAAGAAGGAAATCTTTACATTTAAGACGCTGCAACAGGCAGATATTTCTCATATTCGTTTGAAAAATGTCTTAATTGGCCAAAAAGACTTGATTATCCAAATAGTTAGCGAGTAATTTTCTGTCAATCAACTAACTGACTATCGACTAATCCTTTCGCCTCTAGACTGTCTGTTCTGTGCTGAGAACAAACAGATACTGGACCTACTTCACATTGTTTTTTTCCCCCCTGCATCTTTCCCTGATTGTGTAATATCTTTCATGTGATGTTTTCTGATTTCTGTTTTGAGATTCATCATGTGCTAAAATGTTTTGCATCTCAGGGCCGTATGAGTGCACTGTGCATCATCCCATTAGGTTTTGAATAGCTAATTCTAATCATAGCTTGCCTTTCCTGATTAGAATCTGATTGAAAAACACAACAGACGTGCGGTTAACTGTGCTCAAGGGAGGCCGCTCCTTTCCACCTCGTCTCCGACCATCCAAAATTCACTCCTCGTCACAGCCGGGCTACATTCAGACCATTTAGTCAAGGCAGAGAAGAAAGACGCATGGACTCGGGGAGGAATTGTGTCGGGCGTCTCTCCTGAAAAAAAACGGAGCATCTGTGTCAGCTCCTCCGTGGCTCTGGCTGGCCTGTCAGACACTATTACAGAGGAGCCCGTCTCCTGTGACTCGGCTGGGGAGAGTCCGCAGGGACCGGCGGGCTAGGCCCTAATCAAGAGAAGACTGCCAAGCGGTTAAAGAGCAGAAGCACAAGCCGGCCACCTCCCAGTCTCCCTCTATCTCTCTCCATCTTCCCGTTGTCACAGTAACTCCCTTCTCCTCCATTGCTCTCCGACTGTCTCTTTCTCCTCCCTCGCTTGTCCAAACAGCTCACCCTCCCTCGTCTCCGTCGTCTGCTACTCTCTCTTTGTCTCTCCCTCCATTGTGAGGACTTGACCAGTGTTCGTAAACAGGACGAGGCATCATGGGAGAAGAGTTTGTCACTTACCCAGACAACGTTTGACAAACCCTCCGTCTAAGAGGTCTGTGGAATACAACAGAGTGTCAGGCGCCGAAACAGATTTGTCACTCCGGCGGCGCTCCTCAGGGATCTGTTGTTGGGTTTCTTGCTCTTTTTTTCCCCATTCACCTTCCCTGACATCGACTGCCTCTAAGTGTCTGGGGGTATGGTGGTGTTGCTTTGCTCAAGTTTATCTCAAACTAAATAAAACTTTGCTGGGCCTGTGGAACACACCATTTGTCTGCAGCTGTTTTTCCAGTCGGTACTAACTCCAGTGAAAATCAAGGCCAATCTCTCGAGGGATACCAAGTTTCATATAATTGATTAATATAATTGGCCCAACTCTGTGGGCGACCATTATCTCAGACACACCAACCCACACCACTGCTTTTCTTCTTCCTCCGTAAGCCATCATTAGGGCGTTGGTTGTCCTGGTTTCCCATATGAAAGAAGGTCAGTCCCCCAGCATGAGGCTAATAATCTGACAAATAGCTGTTTCAAGACAGTGACACAAGATAAACCAGGTTGACCTAAATGGGCTTAACACCTGTTATCCAGTTCTGGCTTCAAGACCCTTTTCCCATTTTTTTGTTTTGAATGGATGAATCAGTGAAGATAATTTGTTTAATTCTCTTTTTTTCTGACCACTTGACTACACTACATTCTGTTTGAAAAGGCCAGTGATGTGCCTTACCTAGTCTTGCTTCTAGATACACTCTTCAGATTCAAGACACTTTTCTCTGGGGACGGGTAGAATGATAAACAAGACCATGTCTGAGGCTGAGTAGGATTAATCGGCTGTGGGTTCATGGATATTGAATCATTTAAATGTATCAAATACAATAGGCTTTCAGCTTTTGCCTTGATGAAAACTTTATTTAAGTATTGGACATGCTGTAGCAACACAATCAATTCAGGCAGATTTTTGATATAAATCTATATTTGTCAACACAGGTACATTACCTTAGTTGTATATTCAAATGAACAAATAATGTCACTTAAAATTCCTCCTGCTGTCCCCATTGATTATCCAACAAATGGCCAAACAAATGTTATAAAGTAAATACTGCATAACAAGCTTTAAGTAGCATAAATATCATATTTCCATCATGTTTTCCCACATTTTCACTATTTGACGTTTGACTGCACTGTGCTTTTTGTAATTGGGTCATCTCATTGCACCCTCTTCCCCCGCAATGGTTTGATGGCACCAACTGTTTATCTTGATGCGCCAGACTCCTAATGCTCACATGACGGTAGTTTGATATCTGAACAATTTGGTAAAAATCTCACTCTGCCTTTGGATGGAAACCTGGGCTCAGGAAGCGACGCCGGAAATTAACCTCTGACAACAGCCTCAGATCAAAGGCTCAAACAGAATACATTGCACAGAGTTCATTCATTAGACATAAAACACTCTCCCTCGTCTCTGAGCTCCGTTACTACCCCCCCATCCCCCGGCACCAGATCATGTCACAAATGCTGCACCGGACGTCAATCAGCTGATGGAAAGACAGAGGGCGCGTCAGAGACGCAGAGGAATCTTCTTGGGCGAGAGCGTCTGCCTCTTGTCACGAGCCACAGGTGCTCTCTGCCACCATCATAAGAGCTGAGACGTCTCTGTCAGAGTTGATAAAGCCGATGATTTTGAAAAGTGCGAGAAGGCATAAGTAAAGACTGTGCCGGGGCAACTGAAGACAAGTGGCGTGGAAAGCAAAGGCAGCGCTCCTACATCTGATGGAACCAGAGAGGGTTACATCAGAAGTAGAACGTGCTGGGCGGTGTCGTCTCCATCCTCCGAGGCTAGCCCTAGTTTCGTGGAGATGTTTATTATTGATAGAGGTGGATGATAGCCTTGGGATGAATTGCATAATCTAGAGCCGCCTCTAATGGATGCAGGAAATGGATCAGGCTATCAGTCAGGTCTCCGTGGATGAAGGATGTGTCTTTGTATGCATGTGTCTCCCTTTGTGTGTGTGTGTGTTTGCGCTAAGGCCGGGCAACCTAACCATCAGCACATGCAGCAAAATTGCTGATAACGTGCATCGTGTGGATGTGGTTACCTAAACTCAAATGTATCTTTTGAAATTCGCTTTAAAAGCACCATTTCTTTACATTTTAAAGGGTGTAACTCGGCACAGTGCTGAAAACAAAGATAGAGGATTGCGGTGCTTTCCCAGTGGGAGTCTATAGCACATACTGATATGTAGAACCACACACACACACACACACACACACACACGCACAAACAAAAACAGCAGTCTCAGAGGAATGCTCTGTGAAAATGTCAGTTTACGCTTCTTTATGAGCCAAGCTGAAAATACATTTGAAATCGGCAAGAACACAATTGCTGTTCCTGCATTTGCTTCCATATTTAAATGATATGCACGGCAGACATTTAGATCAATAAAGGGCTGAATTCACATTTGAGTTGCATTTGTCCGGTGACTCTGAATACTGCCTATGCATACATGGGTGTGGTCTGCTGATGCCATCTTACTGGGGCATGAATGAAATATTGTTTTGGAGCATTTCTAAGCTTCTTCACAAAAGACATTTATTCGAACAATTCCAGGAATTATAACCAAACGTCATGAATTTAAGCGAATGAAAAAGAGGTTATCCTTCCACCCGAACCGCTGCAGCAAAATGAAAAGAAAAAAAAATGTAATAAAGATGTCAATCAACCGCAGTCTGCACACGCCCACACAGTCCTCCGAAGAGGTCTAATCAGACACGATAAGTGAAAACGCCTTTGACGCTGCACTCCTTTGGAGAAGATAACGCTAATCCACTCATTGGTGCAAATAACAAAAGCAAAAAGCCTCCGACTATCTGTGCGCACTGCACCGCTAAGCATTGTGCATCAAGAGGTTTTGATGGTGGGAATCATACGGGGAAGAGTGCTGACTGAGACGTACAGTATCATGAGCATATATACCTCACGGCTAATCAAGACTTCTCCTTCAGTAATATGTGAAACGCACATCAAACATTCATGTTGAAGGTTTTTTACGCCGAGGGTAAGAATCAATAGGGACGTGTTAAATGTCAGACCGCTAATTGTTTCGGTCAGAGCGGCGTGCGATTAACGGTGTGAAGTGACAGAAAAGCCACGATTTAATTACATTTCTTTTGGAAAAATCCCTCAATTGCCTTTTAAAATGGAACACTGAATAAATCTTAGGAGTTAACAGCTAATTGACTCACAACTAACTGCCATTTTCTGCAAAAGTGGTTACTTTGCTCCAAGGTGTGGCTAACTGTGGGTTCAGTTGCATTAAGTAGAAAAGGTAAAAGAATGTGGAGTAGGATCCAGCCTGTGAAACAAACCCCTGCAGAGTACAGACATCGGCTCCACTTGCTGCGTGAACAGCGTTGTTGTAGGTAACTATTGATTCTTTATCGACGCCATAATGCTTCCATTTTCTTTTGGCTGCTCTGCTGCTCTTTAAAAAAAAAAGAGAAAAAATAATTTGAAAACCTGAAGGATCGCAGTGATATTACCACGTAATGACTGTTTTGGCCTGAGTGGAGCAATACCGTCAGGTGTGCTTGTGAAGGTGCTGTCGAAAGCATCGATCATTCGGTGTGCAGATTTTCCCAGCATGAGCGGGCGAGAATGAGAACAGAGAACCTCAGTCCTCCCAGACTAATGTTTTTAAAACTGCAGAAAAAACTGTGTGTGTTGGGATTAAATGAAAATACAGTTTAACAATTACAGAGTAATGGGAATACATTGTTAACATCAACCACTAGTTGTTCTGGTTCAGTGAATATCCATGGCTTAGTCCAGGAACCTGAGGATTTCTAGGCCAAAGAGAAAGATCATCTGACGGATAAATACTGCGAATGAAATATGGCGCGCTATAAAAATAAAGGTTAAAAGGATTAATTGAATAATTATGTGAAATAAGTCATGTGAACTGCTGCACAGCTATTTCCCTCAGGATAAACACGGTATTTCGGTATCACGGTATCTCATCTATATCTTTATTTGATCTGATCTTACATCAGTTTTTCTCCTGTTCAGACATCAGCGTATCGATTAGGTAATCCGCCACAATGATTCCCACAATCATCACCATTGGAAATTCCCTTGTACAAATGTATTTTCATGAGTTGAAACTATAACTTTATTTTCAAACTAAAATTTAAAAAAACAGCAAAAACCCTGTTTCTGCTGCGATTTGGACTATTCCACATCACCCCTAGCAGTGGTAGTAATGGACTGAACCGCCTTTCATGATTTAAACCTATGATTCAAGCTAAAGGTGCCGCGTTAGTTAGCTCTTGTTTGTGGACATGTACATGCATGCATAAAACTTTAAGTTGGTATTCATCATTGTCGTTAATTTTGTTAAATGTTTCTATTGTTAGGTCCCAAATATTGCAGTTATTACTAAAATGCAAGTTTAGCAGCGTTAGCGCTACCGTTATGCAGTTTAAAGCTAGCTGTGTGTGGTTGTGTTAATATAACGTTACTGTCATAGCTACTGGACTAATGTGTGTTGTAAATATTGAGTGTTCATATCGAGGGTTATAACTTGTCCAATGTTGCCTTTTGCACCACATTGATAATTATTGCATCAGTATTTTTCCATACTTGTCCTGCCCGGATATTTAGCCCATAGAGGGCAGCATGAACCAGCTAATCGTATCATCACCGTTATTTTTTTGGTGGATCGTTCCAAATACTACTGCACATGTTCGTGACACATGAATTTAGCACAAAGTTCTGGACAGTTTTGTTGGAAAACACCGTGGACAGTGATGTCTTCAATATGCACCTTTTATAACAGAAGACAGGAATATCTAGCTGTCTTTACACAGCGTCTTTAATGCAGTTTTGTTGACAATTTAGGCGCCTCTCTTTTGTCAGCTCTCTAAGGCAGCTAAGTGACTGGTATATTAGCTTCCTTCTTGCTCCATCTATATATTATTTGTTTCTGTGGATACATGCGTTTGTCTGTCTCTACCTTTTTCTCTGTCTGTCTGACCCTCTGTTGCTGATTTGATTTTCCGTGTAGGCTCTCGTCTCGGTAAATCAAGAGATTTCGAGCACCGGTTGTAAACAGTGTTTCAGGCCTTGTTTTCATCGACACTTTCACAACTCACGTCTCCTCTGATGTCTCTACATGATCTATTCTAATGTCTGGAAAGCTTGGCTGCTCTTGGTTCCTGGTGGGACTATAGTACTGTGGGCTCCTGAGGACACGTGTATCTTAATTGCATAAAGGAAACTTACCTTGTTCTCCTGTCGGAAACCTAATTATGAATGAAACGGATTGAGTTTCAGTAATTTCTCATGTCTTTGGTTAGCCACTTAATTAATACTTTCCTCACTCTAATTGTACAAGGTGTATGGCTACTCTTTATGTTTGAGGCTCTGCAGTGATGATTGATGAGTCCAAAAGGACATTAGCATGTAGTATACAGTGGATCCATAGAAGTCTATTGCTTCTTAACGCTTTGTTATATTGCACCGCTTCTACCTCAATTTATCACAAATTGGCAGTTTTCTATACGTCTTCGTCTGTCTGTGGCCTCCTCATACAGCCAGAGCTAGTGTGTATGACCCACCATACATCTTCTATTTGGAGCAGATTTGTTTGTTTTTTTCCAAAAAAGAATACAGAGCAAGAGAAAACAAGCCTGAAATTGTATTTTGAATTTTAAACAAGTGCTCTATGAGAAGATTATTGCAAAAGCATCAAACAATAAAAATCTGAGCATGATGGCTGTGGAGGCTCGGCCTCGTCTTCCTTTAGACTTCAAGTAATTACTAACTGGTAAATGAAAAATGGTGTTTTATAGACTCAAAAGGAACGATGTAGTGCAGAGCTGAAAAGCTGACGTTAGGTTGCATTGACTTGCATTATGATGCATTCAAGCTTATTCAGTAGAAAATAAGTATTAGGCAAAACTTATTTATGACTCTATCATGACGTGTTCGAATGTAATTTTATAAAGTGGAGTTTTTGGAGAGAAACATGAATAAATACAATTGTTTGAAGGATATGTTTGCACAGCAATATAAGGTAGATATTAGAGATGGGATTATCATCCCTTTAACTTCTTAACACTCGCTCTTATAATACATAATTAAAATGACTAATGCCAAGAGTTTTTATTCAAAGCAAGTATTTAAATAAAAATACAATCATTCATTTCAATTGAATTGAATTTGAATTGAGTGTTTTGTGCATATAACCACTATCGATGACAATAAGTAAAATGATAATATTTAGAATATTTGAAGGTTTACAATAACTTCGGGACGGCTTCAATTATTTTTCGTGACGATTCCGGGACAGAGGGGATAAAAGTTAGTCTGGAACCTTGCTCTTCGAAAGAAAATTGTAACTGGTAAATATTCGAATCGGGAGGTCAGACTTAAAAAAAATATATAATAATAAACTTTGCAGTTGGTGTGTCTCCAACTCAGACTAAAGGAAGGATTTGAAGGCCATGTAATAAATTATTGCACAGCACCTTAGCTCTCAGCTGGGATCAGTGGATTCCATCGTCTTGAAACACTTTTCTTTGCCCTCAGAAAATGTCAACGCGGTCCTTGAAATTCATTCTATATGCCACACATGCTGATGAAGGGATCGCGGTGTAGTGAAGTGTTTCAAACCCCTGTCTTATGTTGGGGTGGTGCTTGAGATGCTTGCACAGAAAGGTTCCCGAGAGTGTCCTTCAGCGGAATGAAATCCCCTTTTTCAGCAGTTCTGAGCCACTGACTCTGTAGTTAGAAGGATACTCAACAGGCCCACATATGCGCACTCATTCTCTGGAGATGTGAGCATTCCAGTAAAAGTTGTTGAGCTGGCCTTCTTGTACAAGTTGCAGTTGCATCATCTAGACTGTTTGTTTCTATTTCGTTGGCTCCTTAATGGTTGTGTCCCACCTTTCAATTGTTTGGTCACATGAAGGGCTGTCCCAAACTAGTCACGGGGGAGTGGACGCAACTAGAGAAGAAGAACCGGACCAATACCGGGTTTCTGAAGCCCATACCGATATTTATATTGATTCTAAAAATGACAAACGACAACAATTTGTATTCGTTTTTGATGAGCACTTTTAAGGATGAATTTTGCTTATATGTACGAAGCAGGAAGTTTAAAAAGAAAGTCAAAAACAATACTAATAGCAATTATGCCCATAAATAGTGTTTTATGTTTCATAGTTTTATGTGGTGATCTTCACTGGAAATCAAATTAGAGTATCATCTGGATCTAATAACGACGACAATGGGCCTGACCTATTTAATTCAACTATATGTTTATATACCATATACATTATATGCTGGAATTTTTAATTCCTGTCTAAGTCTTGATCAATTTGTTGCTGCATTTAAAAAGGTTTACGCTTCAATAATTCCTGTTAATTTCAAAAAATTGTTTCCCAAGTTGCTGGTGCATGATTTATTAGTTTAATGATACATATCAACTTAGTGAATTGATTTTGTATTTATTTATTTGTTACATTTTGTTTTATAGAGTTAGGATAGCGACGTTTAAGTCCAGCCTGATGTTGCCTTACGCATAGAAGAAAGCTCCCAGTCACTTCCACACAGTGAGGCGGTAGAGACATAGTAATGTGTAGTCTTTGAGTGTTTCGAGTCGGCCATTGGGGTGACGGAGAACACTTTAGATGGTGATTAAAAGTCAGCATGGACTTTGCACATGGTTTTAAGTTGCAGGCCTGTTATTGAGATAGCTGGACCTAGTTAGACTTTAGTCTTTGCCTGAGCGTGACACACTGGTAGTGGAGGCATTCAGCCTGTATGTAAGCCCATAGCAGTAGGCTGTCCTGGGACTAAGAGTCGCTGACGGAAAAGGCCGCCGCAGTAAGTCCATTTTAGTTAAGGCCTTTCTCAGTGAATAACATCTGCCACATTGCCTGCATGTGCAACAGTCCCTCGCTGTGCACTCTAAATTTGCCCCGACCGAGCCAGTCATATCATTAGCTTGTGATATGGTCTCTGTTGATACTTGTGCAGCTGCTGTCTGAATGCAACGTCACAGGGGAGTCTGTAGACCTTGTGTTTGAGGACACAGTCAGAGTTTCTTTTCAAGAATTGTTTGTAATCTCTTGTGGGTGACAATTATCAAACTATTTACAACTTAAATTGTGTCATAACCAGAGCATCTGTACAGTGACATAATGCTTCGCTCAGCCAAGAGCCTGATGTAACATAATCTCCGAGCATTTTAATAAAATCTTTTATAAGATGTGTATAATTGATTATCTCGTAATATAGTCATAGTAACAATTTCATTCCTTTATTCATGGTAGTATATTTAAGTACAGTATTATATTTTTCGTCTGTCATACCAGCTGGATCATCACTAAAAATGTCCTGGAAAGGTCCCGGGAAATGATCCTCTAGAAAAGAGTGGGCATCCTGGAAAAGTAATTTGCATGTAAATATTTCTCATCTAATCTGCAACCGTATGATCATGAACAGCATCGCTTTACTGATGGGTCATCATGTGCAAAGCGCGAGAGAACCGACGATGACATTTGGAGATCGTCATCGGAGCGTCATTTTAAATGTTTTGGCCAATCTCCTTGAAAAAAAAAAAGTATTACATTAAATTGATAGAGGATGTCCGGCCCTAAGGGAGGACAGCAGGAGCTCATCCTCCTCTGACTCCCACCACCACTTTTCTCCGCAGTCCACATTTCAATGATTGATTTTTTTTTTCCAAAGGATGAGGAAAATATTTCATAAATGATACTGAGATTTGGGAAATGGTTTATTTCAACCAATTACTATTTTTTATGTATTTTGATCTCCCCTTTCCTCCTTAAAAATAGAGGAGCAATGCACCAGCTTGCTCTGATACACATATGTATGATGTATAACTGATGCATCTTTATAAACAGACTTCCACTTTATTCCTCTTTCCACTTCTGGAGTCACTAAAACCTTTGTCATTAGAATTGTAAATAAACCAATGGATCTTTTCGTAGCTCTCGTTTACTACTTAGCAACGTTATGTGAGTGTTTCGCACCTGGCAGCGTGCGCTTCATAATTGGCCTTGATTGGCCAACAGCAGCTTATTAGTATGGCAATGGTTTTCTGGTGGTTTGATTGGTGAATGGGGAGCTCCTGCTGGTTGACGTGGTACTCCTTAGGGTCAACATACTGGCAGCTGAGAGATGTTTAACTAACCCCTGCAGAATGTGTATTGAAAACCCCTGAGGTATAGAAAATGATGCCACGGCTGTTATTCTTTCTTTTACTAAGCCAGTTCTCAATACGTTGTGAGGACATGATATTGTCCGCATGCAGAGCACAAAGCACATATTTTTGGCATTTTGTGTCCCGCGCTAATATCATATGAAAGATTTTGTGAAATATAATTGACTTCTGAAAATGATTTCATGCAAAATTCCAATGCCAAGGACAGGCGTGAAGCGCAACATGGCATGTTCTCCCACCCCCTGCACTCGAACACCAAATGTGGCTTTTTGCCTCGCTTGTCCAAAGTACAGTAGCCTCCGTGTGCGCTTCATTGAGTCGAGCCGTGCTTTTCAAATTCCACCCATGAATTTCCAAAATCTCCACGTATTGTAACCCTTTATGTAATGATCACACACTGAAACACCTAACAGGGCTCCAGAGGCTTAGCCAGTCATCTTTATGCATCTGTGCACTGAAAAATTAGCCATGAATGCTGCACTCTGCTGCAGTGTGTTGCCGCTGCTGACTTTCCCTGCAATTAGCATAGTGCTCAGGAAGAGTACGAGTACTGTAGAGCACCTGCTGTCTTGGTGGAACACTTTGATGCAGCTGTTTGGTCATTTTCTGCCCACTTCTTCACATGTCGGGAGAGAAAGTAGAGGCAGCGCTGCTGGTTTTACTCATTTTAATGTAGGCCGACTTCACACCAACTGTGCCACATCCTGTGTTATAAAAGGAAAAAAATATAGATCATTTCAAAATACCAGATCGTACTTGGCATCAACAGGTTTGAACAGGTACTTGGAACAAAGATTGGGATCAGAAAATGTGAAGCAAACATTCAGGGGGATTGTCAGTTGGACAGCATGGCACTGAACCAGGCCAGCTTGGGTGCTGTGTCCACAGTGGAGTCGGCTATGGTGATCAAGCCAAGGCAGACAGAGTAGAGATTTCTGCCAGTATTGTGACTGTTGTCTGGGATATATTGCGGTTGTTCGTTTCTTTCCGAAAGTGAGGGTAAAATTGATCGTGGGATGAAATGATAGCTAGATCCGATGACTGCAGTAATGTGGGCGTCACGCAGGACGAAGCTCGCTTTAAAAACAAACACTTGAGTTGAGACACTTCGTCTGAAAGAGGGTTTCATCGACCATAAGGAGCCCAGGGACTTTGGAAATCTGCTCCTCTACATTGACAAACATGGCTTCGGGCAGTTCATGGTGAAGTTGTTTCCTCTGGGTGCCCACCTTGTGAAGGTATTTAAAGTCCTAGTCACCTGGCATCAGACCAATGGGGCGGACTGAGGCCACACTGCAGGGACCATCAGTCTGCAGGGACTCCTGGCCGAGGGGGAAACGCAATCGGATATCTACTTTGTTACAATCTTCATCCGGACAGATGGATTGCAAAGTAGCCTATTATGTATTATCTATAGCAAGCTATTGATGGTTGTAAAGTTGTTTTTCTGGCATTTATTATTACACTGAATCCAGCGTGGGGAGTCATAACACAATATTACTCCATTTACAAATTTGTCGCCCTTATTTAAAACTGCGCCACCTGTCGTGATTTTTGGTTCCACCACAGTAACAGCCGTAATATTGTGGTATAATTCCAGATGTGTGTTTCAACAATGCCACCAGACAGAGAAATGTAACTCGATCAGCTTTAAAGCCATGCTTAAACGTCATGCCGTTGTTCATCAATACAAGTATATTGCCGTGAGATTTTAGTGTTGTCAAAATGAATCGAAGGCAGTTACGTACGAGACAGCTGCATATTTATTAGCCGTATACACAAACCTTTTCCCTTTTTAATGATTGCTTTTCAAGCTATCAAGCTTCGTTTGTTCGCGTCTGGACTTATAGTTCAGATTTTTGACTTTGCATCTAAACCTAAACATGATTTTAAAAATATAAACTTGATTTTTATGATTACAAAACTGTAATTTCTAATGATGCACTATAGTATTCCATTCAACGTCAAATCCAATGATCGTGCAATCTTGCACAGTGGATATCTTACTTGTCTGACTAATTGTTGCATGGAATGATAATTTTTTTTGCATATGTGGAGATTGCAGGGTTTGGGTGGAGCGGAGTTCCGTTGGACGGACGGATGACTCGTTTGTTTTATCGCTCATTGATGCTGATGTGCTGTCATGTTTGCTCTCGCTGCGTTTCGCAGAGCTCTCCCCCTCAAATTGGCACGGCCCCCTTCCCTCCGCCGCACAGTCACGCACCGATGCCTGCACTCGCCTTCACTTCGCATCTCTCCTCTCCTTTGTCTCCCACTCGTAGTGTTTCCTCCCGCGCACGTCGCTTGCCTCCATCCCCTGCGCCGTTCCTCCTCCTCCCTGTCGTCGCCTTCATCCGTCCGCCTCCGTCACTTCCACTTTTTTCCACCTTTCAGTCTCTTTACCTCCTCTGCTCCCTCACCCCGCCGGCCTCCCTGCATCTCCACCTCCTCTTCAAAACCAGCTTTTTTTCTCTCTCTGCATTCCTCCCATCCTCTTCCCACCACCTGTCTTTGTTCCACCCCTGTCAGCCGGCGGTTATGTCGGACGCTCTCCGAAGTCAGCGTTGGGAGCTGCTACGGAGGCACAGCATGAATGATGATAGTGCTGCCTGTTTTGCAAGGTTGTTGTGTGTTGTTGTGACCTGGTAAGGCACGGATGCCTATTTTTTTTTTTGTGCAAAATGCTCAGACGTGTGTGTGTGTGTCTGTGCATGTGTGTGATGCACTGATCCCAGGCAGGTAGAGAGACAACAGGTCCTGGCTGCAGTCCCAAAGCGTAGCTTTTGGAACTTTGATGAAGAGAGTTGAGGGAAGGCAGATCCACAGCAGCCCCTGCAGGAGGATTATGGAAACTAAATTCTAGTGACAAAAAAAACCCCAAACAGAATGGGTGGGAAGGGATACGAAAGAATAGAAACAAACTTAATTGCATACAAGATGCAGCAAATTTGATCTCCAAAGAACATGAACGTATGCTGAAGTGCACGGACGTTCACCTCTATGGGCGGACGTGCGTTCTCTTCCATATGTCCCGTCCCTAAGCCGCTCCGGTCACACCAAAAGAGCACAAGCACATTTTCGCACGGGGGCCGTCGACACCTCTGCTGTCGCTGCGCTCTGGGTGGAAACGCCGCACGACTGTCCAGGCTTTGTCACAGCGGAGGTGCAAGGCCATGTCTGCGACTTTCGCAAAGCCCGAGGCAGCGGGCACATAAGGCCGTGCCATATGGCCCGGCCCAATGGCCCCCGCTCCCCTGTCTTCACACAATTGTGGAGGATCAAATTTTCTCATCGTCTGTCTTGTTCACCCCGCTCTCATTAACATACCCACTTCATTTTTATCTCCTTCAGAATCTTCCTTCGAATGGACCCTATCTTTCATAGAAACATCTCCGATTTCTTTTTTTTTTTGTATTTTGGCCCCTTTGTCTTGTTTTATTTACATTTAGCTGACAGTGATCCGGGGCCGACTTACAGTAGAGTGCAACAGCTGACGAAGCTTATATTAGCAGAGCGCCGACATCACACGCTGGTAGTCATCAAGGCATTCGAGGATCAAAGCTGCAGCGCCCCGACAAAGGCTATAACAAGAACGCCTCTGTCTCTAATACGGTCATGTGCTGTGTAAAGAAGTCAGTTTGAAAAGTTTTGAAATCTGTAATCTCGGCTCGCTCTCTTCCCCGCTGTCACATCAAGAGAAGTCCCCGATGAGTAAATAAGAACTTGGCAGATAAGTGTCGAGGTTTTTTTGACTAGAGCGGCTGAAAGATCAGTTGAAAGCGTCAAGTCAAGAAGTTTTATGTCTTGTCTCATTTTCTGCTTGGCAATCTGTGTCCGCCACCATACCTGACTAAGCCGCTCACTTCTGGTCCTCTTCACCTTAAGTATGAAAGAGATGTACCCAACATGCTTTAAGAGGCCCACACGACACACAGGATCCTCCTTCATACCCACGTATGAGTATTTCTGGAGGAGACTGTAATCCGCACACAGCTGCCTCCGTTTTGTACCTCCTCCGAGGGAGACGGAGGTTTTCAAATCACCCGTCCTCCCGTCACTCCTCTCCTTTCCGCAGAATGGTGAGAGGGAAAAAAAATTGGGAAAGATCAAGAGATGGGGGTGGGGGAGTTTTCACGGAAAAAGAAGGCACTCTTAAAAGACACCCGCAGGGTTCTGCCGGGCAGCTTTCCCTTCCGTTGCATCACGTCTGGCATAAAGCGAGAGTCCCCAGGTTAATAACAGCCTGAGCCAGATGGGAGAGAGTGTGAGAGTGAGGGGAAGCGAGTGGGAGACAGAGGGGAAGGATAGAGGATGGCAAAAAAAAGAGAAAAGCACGGGCCCTGTAGTAAGCTATTCCAAGCGCCTTTGTGGGGTTGCCATTTTTTCATTCTCTCCCACTCTCCTTTGAGGGGATTTTCTATTCCCCTCTCTCTCTCTCTCTCTCTCTGTCTATGTCCCCATTTATTCTTCTCATTCTTTTTTTATTTTATTTTATAATGTTCTTTTTTTTGTGCCTTGGTTTCTTCAGGCGCTGTGTTTCTTTTTTATCGTGCCAAGTTTGTTGAGCCAGGGCTCTCTCTCTCTCTGTCTGTCTGTCTGTCTGTCTGTCTGTCTGTCTGTCTGTCTCTCTCTCTCTCTCTCTGTAGCCGTCTGCGTCTCACATCTGTATTTTTCTTTACTCTCATTGCCCCTCAGTCCCCTTCTGTCTCACTCTCATTCATTTCCACTGACTTCTTCTCTCCCCCCAAGTCCAATTTCACTCATCATGTTTGCCTCTTGTCTGCTCCACAGCCATTCCTTCCTGCATCTCAATCCCTTTGATCAAGAGCCAGTGTGCAGTTTATCTTTCCCCTTCCATACTCCTCCGTTTACTCTCTTTATGTGCGTTCTGCCCCCCCCCCCCCCCCCCAAGCTGGTTAAAGACAGTGTTCGCACTTGATCGTTCTGAGGCTCCCGGGCTCCTGAATCGATGGGGCGTTATTTTTTGCGCTTCCCCCCGCGGCCAACAGACCTTGTGTGTGTGTCTGCGTGTCTCAGATGACATTCTCGCCAAGCCAGCTGAATTTGAAAAAAAGCAGTTTTTGTGTGAATACGATGTGCGTTCACGCTGCTGTTTTCAGGTCCTTTGCTTAAAGATCTCTGTCCACACTCAGACACCTAAACGATCTCAACCAACACCCGGTGAGTCTCCGTTAATTCCACGCTCAGACCCCTCCTGCCCTCTGTGATCACCTTCGGTATACCGAACTCTCAGTTTAGCTATTCTCCTTTACATATCTTTCTGTTGTCTGACCTGAACGAGCATGATAATCATATGAATATTCTTCATTTCATTTTCTGGCTGGCCTTTTTGTTTTAGAGAGAAACTGCCTTGAGGAAGGTGAGCGTTGTAACACATGCGAGCTTTGGATTGCTGAAGACAAAGGTTTAAAGTCGTCGTTAAATAAATAAAAAAAGATGTTAAAAGAAATGTCATGAAAGTTTTATGTTAACCTTGTGAACAGTAACTCCTGTACTACTGCGATGAAATGTTACTTAATGTGTTCTGACAAATGAGCATGAATCAGGCGGCAAACAATGGATCTGAAAAGGGAAGCCAAAGTGCCTAAAAAAGTACCTAAAAATTGCATTCTCTCTAATGGCCATCAGAGGGCGACTCCTCTGATTGCATAGAAGTCTATGAGAAAATGACTCTACTTCTCACTTGATTTATTACCTTAGTAAACATTGTAAACATGAGTTTATGGTCTCAATCTCTAGTTTCAAGTCTTCTTCAATACGGCATGATGTTCATTTTGTTCATTTTGATCCCATTTCCAGTAAAATAGACCATAAAGCAGGTTATGCTTTAGGCCGAGGCTATCTCGTGATTGACAGGTCGCTACCACAGCATTGTCCGGTTTGATTGTTGTCTGTGTGTTTTCAGTTCATGAAAGTTAGTTGTACCATTTTTTGATTGCCTTAAAGTGTCTTATTCAGAGTTCGGTTGTACTTAGCTCCACCCTCTTCTATCACTTCTGGTAGCAAAAAAAACAAGATGGTGACGACCAAAAACCATGATGGTCACAGTCAAAATGTCACACTTGAGGTTTCAAAACTGCAGTTGGTTTATTTACAGTCTGTGACATAAGAACAGGTCCATGACAACAGCTGTATTGTGTGATAGGCTATCATTGCTATTTAAAATGAGTGCTCATACGGTGATTTATGGGTGGCAAAGTGTGCTTCTTCACTACATCGTAGCTCCTGACTGTGACGGAGCAGGCTTACACCATCCTTTTAACAAAGCTCCCATTTTTTTCCCGTCCACACTAAAACTCAAGGCATTTTAAAATGTGTTCACATTGGCGAATGTTTTTAAGCAGCTCAGGCTTCGGGCTTAGTGTGAGCCGGGGGCCAAAATGAGAAGACAAAAATGCATTTTCACGCTGGCTTAGTGTGGACGTATCTACTACGTTGTAGTTGGGAGTGTCATGTGGCTGTAAACATTCATAGAGTGGCAATTCTTCTCCACAGTCATGTGCTTTTTGGGAGAGTCATGTAATGTTCTCTGAGGCCACAGACGGATGATTTAGCCCAGACAAAGCAGATTCCAGGTCAATCCATTAGAGATTTAAAGGGGAACAGAAGTGGAGACAAAGAGCCATGAGCTCCTTAGCCTCCTTCCTGTGGGGACTCTCAAACGAGCCCCTTGTCCTTGTGATGTCACACAGCCAAGCAGGAACACATTTTCACACATTGCTCATTTTTCAGCATTTGAATTTAATCAGGTTATGGGATGTGACTTTGGAGCAACAATTTCTCTGGACCCTCTGATAGCCATTCCTTCTTTCCAGGGAATAGAAGGGAATATTTCACAGTTGAATAATCACATGTGTTATTCCTACGGTGTTGTACAGGGGAATCGATATTAAATCAAATGAATATCTCTCCTCTATGGCCAAAAAAAAAGGAAAAGAAAACAGACTCGTCGGTGCTCGGTGCCATCAGTCATCAGAAATCTAAACTTGCTCCGAAGCCAACAAATCATGTGAGGAAATGAATGCGGTGTGTTCTTCTCTACCTTAGCAGCTATTTTGCTCAGTGCCCTTGAGCAAGTCACTTAAGCTGCTACTGCTCCAGTGGAGCAACACCAGAGGAGAGCAGCAGTAGATGCTGGCCTGTTTTCTGAAGAAATATGTTGCATGAATATTACCCATTAAAAATAATGTCTTGCAAATCTTACATAGGTAAATATTAAAAATAGAAAACATCTGTAGGTATTATTTCTCAAGAATTTCAGAGTTGGTTAATCTGCTTCGTCAGGATTGTGTGGGTCTGGTTTGATCAGATTCGTCATCAAATTCTGATTCAAATGTTGGAAGTACATAGCATCACCTTCTCCTTTGAGCATTGTCCACTTTAAACCACTGAACAAAGCAAACTGTATTAACTTTGGCAGAAATTAGTGTGTTCATGTACTCAACACCACAATGCCAAACACTCGCCTGCAAATATTTCGCGTTGAAGTTATTCATACCGGCAGAGATGCAAATTTGTCACAGTTGCAGATTTCTTTTCAACAAAAGGTTTGAATAGATTCTCTCAGGCAGAGGACCATCGACCAGGTTTCTATTGACTCATACTGTTTCCTTTGAGCGAAACACTCTGGATGAGTTTAAATTGCCTCTGGTAAACAGTGACACAGTCTATATGTCTGAGGCTTTTATTGTGAAAGGCAAGAATGGAAGAAGTCAATTTGGTCTGCGCTGCCTCTATCAAGGTTGTCTGGAGTAATCAAATTTGCCGTCTCGGTTCGGACTTCATATCCTCTGTGTTGTTGTACACTATAGTGTACGTTTTCAATATGTCTGTTACGCACAACGTGATTTATAGAATTGTCAAACAGCCAACTGTCCAGTCTGTTTCAATTTGATAAAAGTATCCTGTATCTTTGATTTTCTGCACAATTTAACTGCTGTATGTATTTGTATACAACACTGCTTTACCTTGGGGATTGGTAATTCTCATTTTATTTAAACAACATATTTCACCGTTATTATCTAGTCATATTCGAACCCATGAGGCACAAAGCACAGGTTCAACCAATAACCTTTGGCATCTTTTTCACCAAGGTTGGCTGAAAATCACAATTTCACGCTGGCAAAACAGCTTACACAATGCGTATCGGACAAAAAAACAAACGCACATCAACCATTGACTCTCACTCACACATTACTAATATCATTATTTTGTTACATTGTGTGATTGCATCATTTTATTTTGCACAATCCAATCTGGACCCAGCATGAATTCAAAAATGTTAAATTGAGGTCTTTTTAGGTCAAAATTTGAACCGTAAACATTTTTAAACCACCACTTTTGCACTGAAAGGACCTCTGATGGTGTCATAAAGGGACTTATTGTTCTGTTTTCTACTACACATTCATACCCCAACATCTGAAAAACTTAATTAGTGAGATATCTCCAAATACAGCAAGGAAATAGAAGCTTTACAAAATCGAAATAAAATGTATTAATTCCTATATCATCTTCATTTAGGGGTCTTGAATGTTCGTAACAAGTTTCAAGTTGTTGAATTTTCCTCTTGATTTCATTTCAAATGATTTAATGTATTTATACATTATCAATATGTGGATTATCTTTGCAGTTGAGAATATCCATTTGAAAAAAATGCTGCATGATGAGCAGAGAAATTGGCTCGCTAATACAAGGATAAAATCAGTCCTTCGCATTGTTTTCTGAAGTGGCATTAATGAAATGGAGTTGACCCTTACCAAGGCCTCACACACGGCATATGATTAAGCACTCAGCTGTGTCAAGTAAGTCCTTAGCCTGTCAAGACAATGGCACCTAGCTCGAATGTCTGAATATTGAATAAACATTCATCTTGATTGTAACGTTCTTACCCGTTTTCTCCTCTCCTCTCTTGCAGTGCAACAACGACTATGCCCCAGTGTGCGGCTCCAACAATCAGAACTACCAGAACGAGTGTTTCCTGCGCAGGGATGCCTGCAAGCAGCAGTCTGAAGTACTCATTATCTCAGAAGGCGCCTGTCCTGCTGGTACGTGCATTTACATTATTATGGTGCCCACGCAGACGAATAAACAAGCAAATGCTCATCACAATAGCACCCCTGCAGTGCCCACCACATGTACACCGACACATAAGACTTGAGTAAGAAGATAACACTCTGGAAGCATGCAGAGGATGTAACGCAGAAGGTGCATTTGTATCACACCTTTCGCGCAAGAAATGATGTGCTATCGTCAAGAGCATCGTCAGAAAAATGTGACGGTAATTTGAGACTCATTAAGCGTGAGCTCCGACAGTTCGATGCCTTGTGCACAGTTTATATTTGTTCCCTAGACGTCTCTGGCCAGAAGCAAACGCAGACCGTCACGATTTCCCGCCCATTCACCCATTCACTACAGGTCTCGATTAAACCGAAATAAGCATTTTTCAGCCACCCTCGGAACATCTTCCCTGGGGTGAACATCCTCACTGCAGACTTTATCTGTGTCAGGTTCAGACAACTGCAGCGGGAAAACCACCGAGTGTGGCACTGTGGGGGTTCTCAGAACACACACACCACAGTCTTTGCATCCAAATCTACCGGCCACTGAAATAGCAATAATATAACTCAAGGTAAAAATAGCTAATCGAACTTTGTTTAAACAGCAGTTCAATTTTCAGGCTTAAATGTCCTAATCATCAATAGAGATACTTGCAATGGACAGGGTTCAGTGATTGCAGAGTGATGCAGTACTTCAAAGAAATTAAAGCATGATGAAAAAACAATTTGCCAGGGGTGACAGACTGATGTAATTTCCCCAAGTTTAATGTAACAAGCACAACTTCCATGACAAGTGACAAGTGTTCTCATTGAACGGATGGAGATTTCAACATAGCCACACAATGTCCTCGCAACGAACCCAATGCCGCATTGCTCAACCGCCGAGCATTACGCAAGTTAATGAAACAGTTTACTTCAATTTGGTGTGTTAAACAGAAAGTTGAAGAAAGCTTGACAGCTGTGGCCTTGCGTAATGCTTAAATAAATGTCAAAAGGCATGAATTGTCATAGGTGGTTACTGTAACACTGTTGCCAAGAGGCATGCTCAACATAGCAGAAAATCCAATGGCTGAATCACACATCATCTTCATGGCCACTTCATTCTTTACTGGAATGTGAAGACATTTTTTATTGAAAAAAAATTCAAAAAGTGCTCGCATTAATGCTGCGAGGAATCCAGTGAACCCACTTGGATTTTCTTTTTTTTTTTAAATCCTCGCTGTATGACTAATAGAGCAAAATAAAGACGATACACAGTAGAGGGTGGAAACTCTCTTTAACTGTGATGCTCAAATCTACCTTAAATATGCTTGTTGTAGAAAAAGATATTGACTTGGCTGATTCTGGTGAGTCGTGGTTAAAATCTGGACACTCATTGGTGCAATCTTTCAAGACATTTTTTTTTAAAGAGTTTTACCTTAAAATAATATGCTGGCAAGTGGCCATGGTACAAGAAATCTTTTCCCGTAATAAAAAACAACATACTCCACAGGGGCAAACCCCTCCTCTGCTTCACATCAATGAGCGATTAGGTTCCGTCTTGGTTTTTTGTTCAACAACTGCATAGCTTGTTGTAGATTATCCCTAATACAGTATATACCCATTTTTGAGAACCAGCTTTTTTTTAAATAAAAATGAGAATATAACTTCCTTTTCTATACCCTGTCGAATTAGCAATCACCTATGGTTTTCATCTTATCTTGGGCTGGAAAGTAGAAGCCCTCTGTGTAATTATCTAAAATAATTGGGATTACTGTTTGCTGATATAGCTTGGTGTTTAAGCAGCTGAGTCGGTGGGCGCCTTCAGTCGGGAAAGGTCAGCCACTTCATTAGCCGCGTTATGAACACCGGCAGTGCCGCTCAGCGTATGCAGTGCCATGAAGTTAAAGGTTCCTAGTCATTAAAAAAGTTTGGGAACGCTTATATGGATTCACTCTATAGGCAGCAGTAGAAATGAGATCCTCGTAAAATTGGGAGATTTCCATGCGGGTGACTGCGTTTAAGGTGGGACTGTTGTAATTATGACACTCAGCCTTCTTTTTCAAAATGACCACCATGACTAGTGTAATGTAATTATACATATAATACATGTTCCACGGTATTATGGTGTACAAGGTTATTTAGAAATCCTGACAGTATGATTTTTAGTGCTGTCACAAATACAGATGCGGTGCTTTCTGTGATGCTGTACTTGATGTGATGTGTTTGTGCACAGCACGTGCTACACAGAGGTCGGTCTCTGCGGTGTAGCAGGCAGCTGAAAGATCTCAGAAAGATGGCGATTTTTGGTTTTTGGTCTTCTTCAAACTACAAAAGCAGTTGTTTGCCACATGATTTTATTCAACTGCCAGTCCGCCACCACCATACCATCTCCGTTCAGCCCACTGATGTGTCGGTACCGTCGGTACCCGCTGCTTGCGAAAAGTATAAAATGTATGAAGACACAGTTACCGCCCAAGCCTGGTTCCTATTTATGCCCTTTTTTCATTGAACAAGCAGTCTGGGACATTTTTAAACACAAAAGCAGGCAGTGTTTTATTTACCCCATCTAGTTTTTATATTGTAAGGACATGTGGAAATTGGTTTGGCCCACGTTAATGTGTTGCATCCTGTGATGACAAATCCAAATGGACGAGCGTGTACTTAAAACATAAGCATTCCCTCACGCCCCCAAAGGGATTCTTTCAAAATCTACCAGTTAAGTGAGTCATGTTCTGAGTAAGTTGTGAATGAGTGAATCCACCGGCAAGGTGGCGTTGGCTGTTTCCGAGGCCCACATGAGTCACTGCTTAGGCTAAGACGGCATCGCTGGCTCGAGTCGGGCAGTCGCTGACTCAGTTGCTACAGTTCCAGGCAGCAGGCAGAAGTCCATTAAAAGGCCCTCGAACGGGCACAGCTCAGCAGAGGGAACGTGCGGAGACAGCGGCAACGGTCTGTGTGCCAGTAGGCAGGACTTTTGCACGGTCACATGAAACCTCCAGCCTCTCTCTAAAGTGCTCGTTGTGTGTGCTCGTGTGTGTGTGAGGTCCTTTGCGAGCCATGTGATAGCGTAAGCCAGTGTGCGTGATATGGATTTGTGGATCTTCCATGCAACAAGCAGCGCCTCTGAGACGTTAACGCGGGGTTCAAACAAGGATGTTTTTGTGGTGCGGTCCTCTGAAAAAACAAACCAATGACAGTGGTTCTACAGTATGCATGTTACCCTCTCTTTGCTCTGGCGTTTCTCCAGAACAAGGCCACAGTGAAAACAAGTGTACTTCCCTCTCTCGGCTCAATCAATTTTCATTCCAGTGGAGTCCGACTCTCACGCCTCCTTCTAAGTTTAGCTCAGTGGGTTTTATCTTGAATACTACATGTGAAGGGTTATTGTGCGTTCAAGTAACTTTAGTGTGGTTGTGTCGTTCCATTTGGTTGGGGAACTTGGGAAATGTGGTTGGTGACGCGGTGAGGAAAAAAAAGAACTTTCTTGAATAAGACGTACCCTTGAGACAAGCAAATAAATGATAGAAGACTGAAAATGTGTTGAATGTAATATGAATGCAGCAGTGGCCCAGAGACATTTAGTAATAATAATGAAAGACTATTGTAACTAATTAAAACATACAAAGTTTGCTGCCTTTTCTCTGTAAAACACTCATGTAATTGCCTTGGGAGCTGTAAAAAACAAACTTAAAGAGAAGGTATAAAACATCTCCATTTCTACTGGTCAGAAATTATAATCTGCAAAGACTGGTGTCCCAGTGCCATACTACGTTCTTATTGTATCGTCTACTGTGCTAGTTTTCATAGTATACTGTTTTTTTCCTACTAAGTTGCTCAAAAAAAAGTATTTTTATGCTAAATGTTAATAATAAGATATGTGCGCTGATGCATGCCTATCAAACTGCAACTTTGCAACGTCTCTAACGATTAAACCCGACAAACATCACTCTGTCGCTGTGAAATCCGGGAAAGGTATTTGTTTGTGTTAACATCTGGTGACTGAAGGTCAGAGTGTGTGATTCACAACTCATCAAGCCATTCAGTGAGTCCTTGAGCCTCGTGGAGGAGCATCTGCATTCATTATGTTTCTCCACTCATTTATTGAGCTTTTTCATTTCATTTTTTAACGAGTAATCTCCAGTCATAATGTGAGCATTATCGCCTTCTGTTTGCAGTAGCTTACAAAAGGTCAAAGGCAGCGAGAAAACATCTCTCCTTAGAGGGGGAGTCAGGTTTCAGTGGAGAACGGATACACTCATTAAAATATAATAGTAGTAAACAGATATATTTAAGGGGGTGTTAAATTAAAACGAAATACGTTTGAACTTTTCTCATTGAATACATACTGCAATGACGTATTTGCCATGGCAACAAGCTATCATGACATGACATAAAGGGATGTTTAAATGTATTTAAAACTCCACAGCAATGCAGTAATAAAATGGGTGGAAAATACTCACTTTTGTTGAAATTAGTGCCGTCCTATGTACTGCAACTTTGGTATATTAAGAGGAGATTTGTAACTAACAAATTGAAAAGAAATGTAAATACAGTCATGAAAGTAACGAAGTCTTTGATAACATGGGGATATCTAAATTTACAAATGCTTGCTTTTCATGTTTTAGTTAAACACACGTAGGGATTGCTGTGTGGGAGCTTTCTTACGTAAGCGAGTGTTGCACACAACCCTTTCATGTGGAAAAGTAGGGCAGGCAGCTACTTCTGAAGTGTTTCCTCTCGGCTCTCTTCACCACTTAGCCATTTAGTTGATACTCTCTGCTAAGCCAACGCAAAACGAGTGCAACGGCGGGAAACGTTAGGAGATATCCCGAATACCAGCGATAGGAGTTACTAATTGTACGTAATGCGAGCATCAAAACTACTTCACCCAAGCTGTACATGTACTGGCACAAAAACCTCTCTCTCTTGTTCCCTCTCTCTCGATCTCTCCCTGTCCTCCTTTCCATCCCCATCTCCCAGAATGCCATTAGCTCCAACAGTAGTGGAATGGATATCTGCTGGCCAGTTCCAATACTTGTTTTTTAATTGCTGGTGTGAAATACATCCTAAAACAGACATCTCTGGGGGAAAACCTTGTTATATATATGAATTAGTGTAGAAAAAAACACAAAACAAACCAAGGAGTCTGGCATTGTTAATGTTGAAAAAGCAATCCTATCACATTTACTTGTTTTAGCAGTACCTCATGAAGTAATTATGCTTAACATGATCGCAAACATGACCTATTACCACCTACAGCAAACGGTATGTCATGAGAAACGATCCTTACTTAAGTCAATGCCAAAATAAAAAAGCGGGATGGTACTCGTTTCTCTACTTTACCATAGGTACCAGAGATGATAGACAATTCCCCTACTAATGCTACATTGTGAATAAAGCGGCAGGAGGAGAGCTAGTAACGTTAGCTGTTAGCAGTCCTGCTCAACAGAGCTAACGGCTAACATACGTACGTTAGTTGCATTGAGTTATATTATGACGCGTTCGTGCTTTATTCTGTAAACATGAGTATTGAGCAAACGTAACCTATAATGTTAGCGTGATGCGTTCATAGGTAATCATGTAAAATCTTGTGTTTGGTGAGAAACAACGTTAACATTAGACCGTCACGTTCACACACGTCTGACCCATCTTGTCACATTACCAGATCTCTTCTTGTCTTTACTGTACATGACAGACCTTCTGACAGCACATGTGCTCCCGTCAAACCGTCATGGATGCTGCTGAGGGCCAAGAGGCCAGACGTTAGAGTCTGCTGTCATTCCAAACAATAAACAGGAGGCATGCTGAGGTGCCAGTTTCTTGCTAAGTGACGAAACTGAGGCACAGACGAACGCGACACCAAAGCCTTCTGTTTTTATGGGCCCCAAGGAGAAGCGTCTGGTGATGGCGGTCGTCGAAAAGTGTGCACGTCCTGAGCAATGTTAAACGACAGAGGTTTAGGTTCGAACCATCTTACAAAGTGGGGTGTTCTTGCCCATTATTGACTTTTTCAGTGCAACATCTGTCAGACAGAGAAGCAAATTCACACTTCCTTTATTCCAGTCCTTTCAGGTCTTTATTCCCTTCATGTCACCAACAGATAAGGAAGTTCTGATTTAGAGGCCGATAGCGGGGAGAGCTCTCAGCGTTACAAAACCAGTGAAAGCTGATTACCGCAGGATGGTACCACTTTTCTATCACATCAAGTGTGAGCCCGGCACAGTGAGGAGCATTAGCTTGTCCAAGTGAAACAAACGAAGCCGTCTATTTTCCCCAAAGGAGGGAGTTTAGCGAAGGCAAGCACTCACATAGCACTTTCCAACTCCATTCCGCAAATATCAACAGTGTAACTTCCAGGAAGTCGTTCGATGGGGAGTTGGAAGAGAGTTTAATTGACACACTGTTAAAATGTTGATGACATATTTAATCACCGTTTTGTCGCTCTGGAAATCCCTGAGCACCAACAGATGACAGGAGCCATATGTTTATGATGATTTAAGATGCGCACTCTGGGTTAGCAGTAGACCAGGAGCTAAATGACAATCAGCGTCACCATAATGTCACATACAGTACAGGTGAAGTCATCGATACAACACCAATTCTCTGTGTATAAAAAAATATTCAGGTCTTGTCAGCGCTAATTTGTTGCATATTCTATCTGAATTCTAAGCACTTTAAGTGACGATAGTCTAATACGTTATTAATCTGTAGGGAGAATTTCTATTTGCTTGTTCTCCTCTGGGGAGGTCAGAGGTCAAGATGAGCTACTGAGCAGCGCCCCAGAAGGGGATTCAAGGTCTTTCCGAAGGACATTTTAGGTTGGGACAACCCTATCTCCAGACTTGGACAGCAGGGATAGATGACTGATTATTCTGCAAAAATCCTGGGCTGCATTCAAAAACAAAAAACAAAAAGTTTGTGCTTTCTGCAGTGTCTGAGCATGGCAAGTTACTGTCAGCAATTGAAATGCAAGCATTCATTGCAGACCTGTGACAGCCATCCAGCCCCACCGTGCTTTCTGCCTACATAAATGCTGACATGTTGGCACTGGCCGTAAATCGTGCCAGGCAGATTCCAGCAATATGCTCATAAATCCAGGAGATACTAGGCTGGTTGGGGCTTTGAACCTGAAAAGTCTTCTCTAATCGCAGTCGGGGAGGAAACGTCAGCAATTCTGGCAAATTATAGTGTGATATAGCGATGACCCCGGACGGTCCGCCGCTTCTGAGATTTTAATTTGGGATCTGCGTTCCATCTAGAAAGCTATTTGGTGCTGAAGATTGTTGCGGAATCCCGGGATAGGCCAACCCCTGTGGTCAGTAGATTAAAAACCATATGTTTCCCACTGAGCTGAAAATGTTCCCATCAAGTTCGGCTTTGATGGAACATCATTTTGAAAAGGTGCAAAAACTTGTTCTACATCTCCCCAGACAGCTACCGTAGCCTTTAAAGCTGCGAATACTGAAGATTCTTAGTTGTACTTGCCCCAGCTCAAATAATCTGCCTCTCATTGCCGTTGGAGATATTGCACATATAGGTTGTGTAGTTGTTGTACAAAGAATGAAGTGGTGCTGCTTGTGTATCATTAAAAAAAAATCCATTACAAGGGTTCACTGCGAAGATAGCTCTTCAGAATATGAGAATCATTTTTACAAGGACACACAGGTAGTTTGATACATAAAACCGCCTGCCATGCAGTGCCTGTCGACATCCCTGCAGCCATACTGAAGCCTAACTTTCAAGCCAGAAGGTGGAAAGTGTGTTCATTGGTGTGTGTGTGTGTGTGTGTGTGTGTGTGTGTGTGTGTGTGTGTGTGTGTGAGTGTGTGTGTGTGTGTGTGTGCCCAATGCAGTCCAGCCTCTGATGTAAGCAGCACAGTGAGGTTAATTACAGTTCCCCTCGAAGGGTCCTCTCTCTTTCTATCTGCTTTCTCCCTCGTCTAATCAATCGTTGCGAAACTGAAAAGAAAATCACCTCAATCATTTATTGTCTACAAAACGTAACCAGGCTTTTTTTCTCTCTCGCTCTCTTGGCACACCTCCTCTGCTCTCTTGCTCACTCTTCTGTGCCTCTCACAAAAAAAAGAATTGCGCGGTATCTCCTCTTTGTGACCCTTTATTTGGCAGACAAGTGGGCAGAAAAGTACGCTTGTGCCTATCTCCCTTGCCATTTTGTTCTATTTTCTAATGCCAGTCTTTCTCTCCTGAAACCTCTGCCATTGTACAGATACTAAAGTTTTTTTTGATCTCCCCTGAACCCCTTCTGACTTCAGCCTGATCCTTCAAGCTAAGCCTTTTCATGAAACTCTGCACATGCAGTGTCCCGCATGTACCAAGGTCTCTGAAATTCTGCAGATGTAAAAGGAGGTAAGACAGGGTGTGCACTGAGATCTTTTTTTTTTTTCCAACATCAAAGTTGCCCATGTGGATTTTTCTTTGAAACAGACGTACAACGTAGGTGTAGCAGTTTCTATTTGCATTCATTGTTACTCAACAAAATGCATTGTTGTGTATCATTGAGATCCAACAAGCGTGTTGAATGCATTTCAGGCTACGTTAAACACCTGTCAAGCCAGCTTTAGAAATCGGCATTGTTTGCATCCATGTTTGCTAGCTGGCAGTCTTCTTCTTCACTGCCTTTGTTGGAGCATAGCTACATGTCTTAGTGTATCAAAGGGAAACTTCTGGATTTTTACAACCTGGATTTTTTAAATTGGCCCAGTATTCAGCGAGAGCGATGCAGCTTTCGGGGCAATTCCTCACCGTCGTTATACGTCCACTGACAGGCTCATATTTTTAAATACTGGTATCTGATTATAGTTTTTTTATTTTCCAACCAAGTCTCGCTCAAGGAGAAGTCTCGTTCTGAAATCTCTCGAGAGGTGACTTGTCAGAAGACAGCGATGGAAACGTGGGTTAGAGTTGGAGAGGGGAGTGCCGGGAAGAGTTGGTTGTGTTGAAATACAGGAAGTGTAGCTGTTATATCAACATTTTTTAATGTCATGAAAATTGTATAAATTACTTATTTTGCCTATGTATGTTGCAGGGCTGTCGTTGCAGTTGTTTCTTAGAGATTATTGAAATATGTGGCAAATTATTTTATTCCAGCGGCTCTATGAATTACTGTTTATATTCATATCCTTGGTCTTTCAATTGAGGCAACTACAACCTCCCCTCACCTGTTTTTATAAATTATTGTGGGAATTGCGGGAGCATCTTCTTGTAATAGCCCTTTCCCATTTTGCGGCTATATTATTTATGTGACTGTGCTGCACATCTGGCAGCAAGTGCAAAGGCTGGAAGAGAGGGATGAGATGAGTCTCTCATCTGTCCACACAGGTGCCACTCTCTAATCACAATCCCCCCTTTTTTTAGTCCAGTTACCTGCTGATGCTCACACTGACACCCAGATAACACCTTCCTCAACACCAACTTTGAGGTTTGATGGTGGTCAGGGCGTTTAATGCTGACTAATCTCCATAATTAAGAATTGGCCTTTAGAGATTTTACTGATAGATTTTAGATTATTGGACTCATTTTAAAGCCACTATGTGTGCAATCTTTAAGCGATTATAGCATCGTGCACTGTCCAGGTGGTATTCTGATGGTAGTTTTTGTTTAAGAAAATCAACAAACCTGGTGAAAACTAATAACGTCTGTCTTGCTTCCAGCCCTTAAGTCAGTGTCCTCAGGTCCATGGGTTGAATGTTGAAAGGACCACTCCTTCATTGCTGTCTGCCACAGTGTGTTTCTATGCCTACGCACCGGTCGGACACATTATGTGTTAGGGTTTAGTTTGGACTCAAAGATAAGGTCAAGGTCACTGTTACCTCACAAAACAGAGAAGTTTCACACGAAGGCCTAATAGGATGAAATGAAGTGATGACAAATTAAGACGGACATGGACGTAAACTGCAACTTGATATACGGCATACAAGCCGGTAATTCTCATTTTTATACTATCACGTCTCAATTAAAGAGACTGAATTATTCAATTAAAAAAAAAGATGTAAAGCAAAAGAAGAAAATATTTCCCCCCCAAAATTTGCCAGTACAACATTTCATGTCTGCTGTGATTTTGGAGGTCCCACCTCACTGATTATTGACCGGTTGCTTTGAGAGTTGCTTTCCCTTGGCACAGCTGACCATCTGCTGCAGTGACCTCAACGAATCCTCCCACTGGAGACATGGTTTTATCCCGTCACAAATGTATTTTATCGACCCAAAGCTCACGTCATTAAAGTATCAGTACAGCTTGCTGGGCAGACGGCATGTGTTTTAGTGTGTGCACCTCCTTCTTCTAAGCCCTTCTCACATGATATTCCTATGGAGCTGAGCTATTATCCCCACAGTCCTCTGAGGCTCTGCGTCCGGTCTATGGCCCCCGGGCATTTGAGCGGATCACTTTATGCTCAAGTTACACGGTGCCGGTTCTTCCAAGTGCTCATCAGTATCCCTTTCACAGCCAATATTACAGTTTCAGTACGCTTGGTGTGTTTTGAGGGAGCTCCGCACAGATTCGGTGTGAAAGCCGCGGATAAGGAGTCGCCGTAACACATTGTCTTCCCACAGTCCTACCGCAGAAAGGAATGGAGAAGATGCGTGATGCTCGAAGCCTCCAGGGCGCCCTTTCACCTTTATTCTCAGTATCACTTTCTGCACCATCCTTCAGAAAGAATCGCTCAAATGCACACACAAGAACATAAAGTGTGTCTCTTCACGCATTCTAAAGCTGGAACAAATAGTACGAAGCGTCATTGATAACACTAACATTGGAATTCTAAATCAATATTTGAATGCAGATTTATTTGATTTTTGCATTATACCGTTCATTGTCTATAAACTTGTTATTTCTGCACAGGTTGCAGATAAAGATCGGGCGACGCTAATATTATTAGTGAAATACTATTTGCAGGATTAGATTCCAGCGTTGAATAGGATTGGTGCTGAATCTTTATCAAACTATTTCCAATAACTCCAGAGCCTTGCGAAGTCCAGAACTCTAAATTGATTGAAAAAAAAAGAGACGTAATCATTTCCGACAGGCTTTTGTCTAACAAAGTATTCGGCTTGCAGTCTAGCAGCAGTCTAACAGCACCGTAAATTACAATCATAAAACCACGTGTGTATTTATGTTGACAAAACTCACCAGTTATTTTTTTTTTTAAAGTTCTTTGTTTGAGATTTGGAGCATTAATATAGCATCAAACCTCAATAGAAGCTTCAAATGTGAGGAAAACAAATGGCATTCATCACAGCCCTGGTGCACTCACAAGCAGATATTCACAGGCCAAGACTCACACTCTCACATAGGCAGATACACAGGCTTATTCAGCTGATGTCTGTGAGTGAGACTCTGGTTAATAACTGTTTGTTTCTCCTCCGCAGATGCAGGCTCAGGATCAGGAGACGATGGTAAGATTACTCACCTCCTCCTCCTCCTCCTCTGTTCTAACTCCACATGCGCTGCTTTTTAATGTATTTCTCTGTGTTTCTTCCTCCACCGACTCTCTATTTGCAACTCAGCAGACAAGTAAACTGTCAAACGAGTTCAGTTTATTTAAAGGAAGTAGGGGTTATTCATGACTCCAAACAATATGGTATGCATTCATAAACAAACCAAGAAGTTTGACTTGAATGAATCCAAATGTGAATATAATGACACGGCACAATCCAATAATTAAAATGTTACTTTTTAATTTAATTTATACACTTTTTAAAGCTGCAATTATCAAAATTGGTATATTGTTAAAGGATCACAGTGGTGAACATAGCGGAGCCAGATATTTCCCTCAACAAATAAACACGACCACACAAGAATGGAAATGTGGCTCCATTTCTGCTTTTATGTGTTAAAAATGCGATCATTCGCTTACCCATTCACCAAAGCTGCTCTATAATGTGATAAGTTGTCAGTGTTGTGTTTACAGCTTGATACCACTGCCCCCACATGGCCATTTACCTAAAGATAAGATAAGACAAGATAAACCTTTGGCGAATCCCCGAAGGGAAATTTGGTTGTTGCAGCGGCTCAAGGACGGCAGTAGCGCAGATGAATAGAGGAAGTAAAAGAAAGATAAAATAAGAGGTACATAAAACAACAACAAAAAAAGCATATGAGACAAAAAATGGCAAGGTAAAGTGACAGCGGTGTGATTAATAGCGGCAGAGTCGGCTATGGTACCTACATTAGCACAAGAAACAGATAACATCAGTCAGAATATTATTTCAGCCTTCAAATTTTTAAGCCAGATGGCATATGCGGTGCTTTTATGATAAATTATCTCTGAAAACTACAAAAAAAAAAATATTCATCTCCAACAAAATTATGATTTTTCTCGCAGGACGCATTTCTTCCGTGGCAAGTGTGCGGCGACCGGCTCTAGTTTGGCTTGAAAAAAGACCCGGAGTGAAGGTGGTTGCGGGTGTGACTTTTTTTTGCCGCGTCATCGCCATTACAACCAATATGCGTACATGAATGAATTGTTTACCAGAGCACTAAATTCACAAGCAACAACGGTCATCATAGATCAAGCCTCTTAATCTTGCTCTCAAAGAGCTCCACATAGATGCATTTAACTGTAAACATGCACTGAAAGAGCTGCAGTATCCTGTGGGAAGCACTTGGTTAGGCCAGAGTCGGACCGGTCATGGGCAGCACCGGTGGGCCGGGACTTCATTTACCTGCCGCCCTTGTGACGTCTATGCCCAACAGGACAACCGCCAACATTCTGTACATCAATACACTTTTCGCTGCCATTCTTTTTTTACCCATCAAATGTATTTATATCTTTGTAATTCAACAGGAAGCAGGGAGTGTTTACAAAGGAAAACATATCAAAGTGGCCTTGATTGCATCATAATGAAACGAGAGGGGTTTGTTTTGGCTCACAACTGCTGCGGTGAATGAATAATGTGACTGTGACGGGGAACTGTGAAGGGTTTTCTGTCTCAAGCTACTTTTTTCGAGTCTCAGCAAGATCATTTTCAGATCATCCTGAAATTTATGGCCTGGGAGGCAGGAAATAATTTGGAAAACCGATAAGTGTGTTTTGGAAAATGCAATTACACCATTTTTGTGTACACGGCTCACTGAAACATAACTGGCACAGTCCACTGGGAATCCTAATCTCAGACTGATTAATTTGACTGAGGTTGTTGTTGGTTTTCTTTGGTACAACTGGGAGGCCGGATACACAAATCTACTTACACAACACATGTGCGCTGCCACTGTCATTTTCCCTCAACTGAAAATACTCAAGGCAATAGTCTCAAAAGAAGACGTGCAAGGACAGTGCAGACCACATGTGGTACCGGGAACCTTGTCCTCTTAGCCTTCAACCGGAAGTTCCTTCTCCTGCTGAATGAAACGGAGTAACAGTGGCTGTGTGAGCAACATTACAAATAATAAATAATTGAGCTGGAAGAGGACAGGGCTTTGGGAAGTTTGCGGGAGTTTATTGTAGTGATGGAGAAGATATTTTGTATTTCAGTCATGCCAAAGCTCCAGCTAATTATTAATGTGCCATTCAAGTAAGACTTATTTGTTGCCTAATTGACAGCTGTTGTCATTCCAGACAGCACACAGTCGGTGGTCGGGTTGATCCGTCGGTGCATGTTAGTACGCATGCATATATTTACTCCGGTCCGTCTCCGACAGTCGTCCTGTGGTTACCCATGCAGTCCCTTCATTAACTCTCATGCACAAGCATATATGAGAGAGAGATTGGAAAAGAGATTAGTTCCCCAAAAAAAAAATAGAGACAGCAGACAGGCGGATGAACGAGCGGAAATGAAACTGGTGCTAGGTCAACCAGAGAGAGAGAGAGAGGGGGGGGGGGGGGTGCTTGGACAAAGAAATGGCCCGAGGAAAGTCGCAAAATAGATAACAGAACTGAAGAAACAGAAGGCGAGTGATGCAGGGAAAGAGAAGGAGGGTATTCGGGGATAAGAGACACGAGGAAACAAAAGGAGACATACATTTTCATGTATGTCCTCTGAACACAATATTCAGAACAATTGCTGTGCTTTACATGGAGGCAGCAGGGTGAGGAGCATAACCTTAATTTGCATTGTGTATTCACATCTGGGGTGGAAAAGCTGACATGAGCATTTGTCTCTTTTTCTCTTTATTCCATCAAGCGATGCCATTTAACTCTGCTGTGTTGTATGTTGGACAGGGAACACACTTGTTTTTCAGCAATTTATTGGAAGGCACCGTCATAACTTTCCTGCAATTGTAAAAAAAAATTTAGAAAGCATTCACAGGTGCCTGAAAGTATGATGTGCTCTACCAAAATAAATATATATAAATATAATTCTCATAAGATGACAAAAAAAGCCATGTGTAAACGTACAACAAACCTGCACTTGATCATCTGCAAAAGCTTAAGAAGTTGATTAAAGAGTGTGTTTGTCTGCTCCAACATAAGCTGCAGATGTTAGCATGCCCAGCTAAATGGCTTGATACCTGCTGCACAGTAGAGTTGGAACGTCTGAGTCCTGTTTTGGCTGCAGGTACCCGCTGGGCGACCCGTCAAAAAGGAGATTTGCGGGTGCAAAAAATGTTTTTGTCCTCATTTCATTTTCAGGTTTGCTTTCTGGGTAAAACAAAGATCATGCTGGTCAGATCAAGGGTGTGGATTGTAAATAGATTAGGATACAAATGAAAATATTGATAATGTCAAGTTTTATTGTTTAAATCCTTTTGACTGCATCTTTCCGATCTAATTGGTTGGCCTATGTGTACATTTATTACTACATTAATATAAGTCAATGAAATTGACTGCATTTTATTGACAGCATTGGTTGTTTTCGGCCACAAAATTAGCTAACAGCGTATGGTTATTATAGGATTTGTGTACACTGTTGCACGCCGTGGTGCCGGTGCGGGAGCGGGTCTTCCGACTCGAACAGGTCTCTGCCGAATTTTACGTCCATGACCAAGGAGCATTGCGGGGGCTACATCACAAAAGCCCTGCTCACAATAGCACATCCACTGTGAGGGAGCCTGTCCTCGATGCTTGAGTTTAGGCTCAACACTCACACTCGAGCAATGTTACCGGGTGTTACATTTGCCTTAGTCCCCATCCTGAAAGCCCTTTCCTTTTGTAACGCTAAAAGGGAAACATAGTTTGGAAATACAATCAATAATCTCACCTCTGTTCTAGAGAAGTGTTGATTCAGCTTTATGGAGGCTGCAGTGTTTGGGGTGGGGGGGGGACAAATAATTCAGAGTTTCTCTTGCATAAATACTATCCGCGTAATAGACTCACAAAATGCTCCATACCAGCCGCAAGGTTCTAATGTCCCATCCACACTTCTTCTTCTAACGAGCAGATTTAATGCGTGAATGTAAATATAATTTCAGCTCCCAAAATGGGAAAATATTGTTACATTTAGTTCACATTTGTATGAAGCTAACATCAGATTTATGGCAAAACACAGACCGTAAACAGAGTGCAGACGATGCATAAAAGAGGAACTAGAGCTAGGACAGGAAATCATTTCCTCATGAAGTAAAAGTCTACTAATTCTACATTACAGGACATTTGCTCCCATAGAAGTATATTACGATGCTTGACTCTGTCGTCGTAAAAGCAGAAATTGATATCATCAGGCGGGAAGAGTTTCGTGTCATTATCCGCATTAAAATAAGCTGCCATCCTCTGAAAACAAGCAAGAGAGGTTCGCTTTGAATATCCTCCACTGAAAGCTCTTCGCTCACCTTTGCTGACCTCTGGGTGTTTTAAAGCCGGAGAACTGTCCTTCTTCACCAACTGTCAGATAAATTTGACGTATCGATCATTCAGGAGGAAAAAGAGACAATTAAGAAAAAATAGCTCAGGGGCAGAGAGGGTATCAGTAGGGGACATGGGGGGGGGGCAAGGACAGGAGGAGGAGAAAGGCAAACACATCCAATAAAGATAGAATCGTAGTGGAGGTCGAGAGAGATACAGTAGAAGAGACGGGAGAGGGAGGGGAAGGTGGAGGAAGAGGACAGCGGCTGGTGTTTTATGAGCAGGGGAGAAGGTTAAAGAAAGTGGTTGTTAAAGGCGGGTTGGACTCCTGTAGAGGAAATCAGCAGTGGAGAGTAAAAATCAAATGTATTTTAATGGCCAAGGATAAATCTACACGCATAAAGCTCCGCTCAGCTGGATCGTTGCCAGTTTCTTTAACTCTACATGTGTGTGCGCGAGGGTGCAGGCGAGCTGCGATGCGCATTCAGGCTCGTCACGCCGTCTTCTCTCTCGTGCGCTTGTTTATTTGATCTAATAAGAGAGACCACAAGTCAACTGTGCAGAGACATCCCTCGAGGACATGAGTCTGGTCACATGGCCCCTTTAGTCCGAATCAAGACATTTGTTCAAATCAAATTGCGCTGTGGAGAAAATTGAATTGCGCTCACATGATAACGGGGGGGGGGGGGGGCAGACAAAGGACAACCACCGCCTTGATCGTTGAAGTTTTCTGTGGGTGTCAACAAAGTCCCACTTGTGTATTTTTGAATTTGGCTACAGAGATGTTGTGCAGGTCTGTAGAAGCTGCAATACTCCCTGTAAAGAAAACCCAACTATAAGAGAGATACATTTTTATTATGTCACATGTAAGAAATGAGCCGTAGAGATGTTAGAAATGCAAGTCTTTATATTTAGCCACGCTAGCGGCCTGGCTTCATGGACGACAACGTCAGTCAATCAACAACTAGATGGGTCGCCTGAATTGACCCAGGTGGGAGCGGTCATTAAATGTGTCAGAACCATGGACAGCTTCAGGAGGGGAGGGAGAGAGATGGAGAGAGGCTGCTGCTGCTCTTTTCTGTGGAATGATTGTTAGCGGAGGATGTCTTTTCTATAATAGTTTTCTGTGGCTGACCAGAGGCGTGTGGTCGGGAAGGGCTGTAAGGTTTTTCATTGCTCCCACTGGCAGGAGTAGGCAGCAGGGAAGAGTGGGTATAGGAGATGCGTCTTCTCGTCTGATAGGTTGATGTTATCAGTGGATGACATGATACAAATATCAACTAAAGGCTGAAGCGATTCCCTGAGTAACTCGATTACTAAAAATCGTGTTGGGGCGGGGGTTTACTGTGATGTAAATCAACGGTGCGCGTTGAAATCGGCAGCAGGAGAGCTAGTTAACGTTAGCTAGCAGCCGGTGGACAGTGCAGTCCTGATTGGCTAACTAAAGGAGATGTTTTCACAGCAATATAAAATAGATATTAAATGTAGGAGGATAACAAGGATAACATTTACGTACAATTTTTGACGGTTTACACTGACACCATGACGGTTGGAGCCTTGAAACCCAGAATGTGATCACTTCGATGCACTAAATGGGTTTAATTTTGACAGATAATAATATTGTATGAAATGTTTTTCTCAAAAGAAAACCATCTAATTGTTCCATCTTATGTCCTCTTTGGTATACTTACTATTCCTCCTCAGTAAAGTGAGTATTTTTTATCTGATCTCTCGATTGATTGCAACCCTAATGCCAACCACACAGTAATGCTAGAGGAAGAGTCAGGGGATCATCAAAGTGATTAGGATCCATCTTCTGGGAACCATGAATGTCTGAACAAAATGTTATGCAAATCCATTCGTTTAGACGCAGCTGGCATGGCTAAAAAAAAACAGTAAGAGGAGATGACCACTGATTACCTCTAAAATGTCCTTCTGTAGAAAATGCTGAAGAACCAGCTACTTTAATTATTCAATATCTTTCTAAAAGACCTACATGTGATTCTGTTCTCTGTGGCTTTTACGATTCAATATTAAATATGTACTTTTTGAAAAATCCTCCAGTAGACTTAAATTAGTCCCAAATAAAACCAACGCTGGTTAGGGGGCAGCAGGACACTCCTGCCTCAAGGCCCGAAGTCAAAGATTTAAACTCTGTCATGCTCTGAGTGCTTCAGGCATTAAAGTGACCTAATTTCACTGCAGTTTTGAAGGGTAACTCTTATCTAAATGAAGTGCTTTGTCAAGGTCAAAACAGTGTCCCATGACTTATCAGAGCCATTTTTCTGTTTGAATGGTAAACTCCATTATGAGCCCTTATGATCGGCAGCGGGGAGAGCATCAGTCTGCCTGCAGTCTTAATACTAGTATTTATGAGGCATCGTCTAAGTGCAAGGGCGTAAGTTTGGTTTTAACATTGGTGGGGAAAGTTATTAAGTGGATTCTGGTGATTGTTTTTGCATCAATCTATGGTGGAAATGTATTTATTTAATGTAAAAGAGAAGATGAAATGCAGGTGCCAGTTGGAAATTCAAAATACACAAATATAACGGATTCTGTATTGCTTTATTCTCCTGTAGATCAACTTCTTTCATTTAATGCTGTCTCTGCTGAGACATCCCACATGTAGACATGAGTTACTCTTTCTGCCTCGTTTGTGTCTTTAACCTCTTAAAATGTGCATGTGGTACCTATCAGCGTCAACGGTACATCAATTTAATTCATTTATACACCCGTTGACTTCAATAGGTTCTATGTGTTACAGCAAAATTTCTGCTCACGTTCAAAACTTTCTGCTGATTCAAAACATTTCCCACATATCTGTGTCCTTTTAGATGTCGAGGATAAAGTTTGAATATAATTAGAAAAAATTGTAATATAACGAAAATAATAATATTTTAAGATGAAATTTGTAATATTACAAGAATAAAGTTGCAATTTAATGAGAATAAAGTCCCCAAATTTGTTTTACCTGCCCTATAAAACCCCAACTAACAGAAACCACGTCTAATCATGCATGAATCTCACCATTGTGTGGCTTATTGCCCACCGCTTCTGATAAAGTGCGGGCTTGATCCATATGTTCAAACCAGCAGTTCAAATCCCCCGGAGTGCAGAGGAGAAGGGCGGGACTTTATGCTGCTGGTCAGCTGATGAAATGATCATCTTGGGTTGTAGAGATCCAGGATAACATCAAATGACATTAGAGAATGGTACCAGGGAGCGTCAATAGTTTTCAATAATATCTTCTAATACTCCATATATGTGGTTCATCATCATATAGTTTTTGTGTGCAAAATCGCTGCCGTGAACACAACTTGTCACTGCGGTGCGCCACACACACACACACACATTCTGCCTTCTCCAGTCACCTCGCCACCACGGATAGTCGTCTTTTTGACGGCTGTCAGTTTCAAGTGGTTTCACGTCATTCAGATGCAGAGAGACGGTGGGGCTTTTTAGGAAGTAATGATCGAGGTCCGGACCTCGTGTGACCTCATGGCTGGCTACGGCCACGAGGTCACACCAGAAGTGAAATCTCTCCGTAACTGTCAACGAGCGATTATGCTCCTCTGCTCCTCTCATTCTGTGTGTGATAATGTGAAATATGTTGCTCAAATATTATTCGGGACACTTCTGGTCTCCCAAAGTATTGACAGGGATATGTCCCTGCCGTCCATATGCAAACCTACAGTACGCCTAAGTGTTGTCTAAGTGTCTCTCTCAGCCACCTGATTTTCTTTGTGTGTCTCTAATCATTCGCTGAGCTTTGTTCAGGATCAGACTTTTTAAGCACTCGTCCTTCTGCGCCATCAAGACTATTAAAATGACTGCTCCGTCATTATATCGCCGTAGATAACGCGACAGTCTCTCCGAGATAGATACCGGCGTTAGATCTTTTTGAATATTCCCGTGCACATGCGACACACCCTGCCCCCTCACTTTATTTTTACATTTAATTTCCCTGAGTGTTGACTAATGAAAAGATAAACACTGGGCTCAGGCTTAATTGAAATACAATGACCCGATTGGCGTAATTCATCTAATGATCAAACCCACAACACTATGGATTTGCAAGCACTTCATTAATTTGTATTAAGGGCGAGGTTCCACCGCGGCGCAATTATGAATTCAATTTCAATTGATCTCCCCGTGGTCGGTATGCAGCAATGCACAAAAATGATTACATGAGGTTATTCTTTGGACTCTCCAAAATATTCTGGAGCCACACATTCAGTCAAAAGCCCAGTGTTAGTGCTGCTGCTAGCCAACGTTAAGCATAATCAGGAACGAGCTCAGTGTTTGGTGACCATGAGCTCATCTGACGTAGGAAACAAGGTAGAACAGAATAGAACAGGACGGTGAGTTACTGTGGTGTAATAGCTGGCTGACCTGCGGTGATTGTTCCACCATCCACTCCCGCTTCAGCAGCCTCCACAATGACCAGCTGCCGCCCCAGTCACACTGCTATTGCTATGGTAACCAAGTTAGAGGTTTTGGGGAAGTGAGTAATCTAATCTTCCCACTTTGTGGCATTGCGATAAGGCCCACCACCGCCAGCCCACCCGTGTGTGTGTGTGTGTGTGTGTGTGTGTGTGTGTGTGTGTGTGTGTG
>NW_022280116.1:994196-1031725 GCF_004355925.1 Anarrhichthys ocellatus
TGTGTGTGTGTGTGTGTGTGTGTGTGTGTGTGTGTGTGTGTGTGTGTTTGTGCATGTCCTATTTGGTCATTCTATGCTGCACGTCTCTCTCTCTCTCACACACACACGCACACACAAACAGAACCTATCTAGCCAATATGTTCCACCCTAATAGGCAGGTGAAAGCCGAAGGGCAGATCGGCTTCCAGCCCTGTTGAAAAGCCCGAACCTTACTGAAGTTGACATTCTGCACCAATAGCCTCGACATTAAAGGAAAGCTCAGTGAAAACAGAAAAGTTTGACTTGTTTCAACGATTTCTGCAACGTCCAGTGCAACATTTTAGGTAATATATCTATAATATATAATTGTGATAGTTATGGTCCCATTTTGAGTAAAAAACATGATAAAGCAGGGTATGTTTTAGGGCGTGGTTACCTTGTGATTGACAGGTCGCTACCGCTACCAGAGCCGTATACGGCGTCTGTACGTCACTCCTCCGCAGTCCAAATATGGTCACTTCTGTTCACTGGTTGCAAAACACCAAGATGGCGACGGCCAAAATGCCTGACTCACGGCTTCAAAACCGTAGTCAGATTAACTCCAACGTAAACCCATCCGCGTCTTTTTTAGACACTCAGATCAACGGGTGTGGTATTAATGAGCAAGAAGATCAGTGAGGGCGGATTGGGGGGAAGTGGGGACACAAACACAGGCTTTTTACTGGAGTGATTTTTATTACCGACAGTGTTATGTCAGGTGACGTTAGGTCACCAGTCGGGATGAGATCACGTTGAACTGACTGTCTGATCAGACCTGTGTTGATCAAGCCCACAAGAGCAGCTTTATCCCACACAGAAGTATTAAATTGTGAGGGCTGAACATGAAAGGGCTTTCCAGGACGGTTGGCAGAGAAAAGCTTCAAACATTAGAAAAATTACAAGCACAGCAAGACTGAAATGAGAAAATATGATAAAATGATGTACCCGGGTTTATATTTTATTAAATATATTCTATGAATTTAACTTTTGATGTCTGCCAACATATTTGAGGAAACGCTAATGTAGTTTATAGGACTGGTTAAAGGATTGTCACATTGATAATGCAGAATGTATAAATAGGCTAAAATTGGCTTCACTTTAATCACTTTATCTTTTGCTGTGGTTATAGTTGCTAAAATGGCTAACATATCTGCTAATGAACAGCATTAACAGGATGTATTATAACAGTAGGATCTTCTCACTTTTTAAACTAATTTAAAACACTGACATTTTAAATCCAGCTGCTTTGTGCGTGATGCACACAACCAGTGCTACGCTAGTATATCACTACTAAGCTAAAAAAGACACAAGTCTCTGAGGATAAACTAATCCACCAAACAGCAGCATTACATACTCCCATATATTTTCTGGAGTCGCTGATGATTGTAAAAGTAAAGATAAGATAAAGGGTTTGCACATTGTTGTGGAAGGATATATTAGGTTTATTGTAACGCACACTAAAGATAGTCCCCACCTTAATAACAGATCGCGGTCTCTCAGAGCATACGTTCATGCGGTGCACGTGAGAGAGGCTTGGCCGATAAGCCTTGATTTTGGCTCGGGGATAAGGTAGTGTATAGACGGAGAGGGATGGGATCTGCAAATGAGATGGAAGCAAAGTCGTTCGATCCCTTCATCCGCACACGTTCACTCTCCCTCTCTCTCCCTCTCTCTCCCTCTCTCTCTCTCTCCTTTTTCCATCTCTCACCTCTGCTGCTTTTGCTTTTCCTTCGTCTCTCCACGGGAACATATCCAATCATACCACTCTGAAATTATTATTAAAATTTCCCTAGCGTTTGTGTGTGTGTGTGTGTGTGTGTGTGTGTGTGTGTGTGTGTGTGTGTGTGTGTGTGCGCAGCAAGGGCTCTGAATGAGATGATTTGGGGTGGTGGTGGTGATGGTGGTGAGGTTAAGACGGTATCTGGCGTGAGAAGGGAGTGTAGGCGGCGAGTGTCAGCCGCCGCGAGTCAGAGCTATCAGTGGAGGTGGGTGAAAAGTGGGACGGAGGCTGATGAGAATAGCAGGGTCACCTCTGGGCCAGCCCTCGTTCTCACCGGCATCAGGGGTTTTATTGTCTTCTCTTTTTTTTTGTCATCCTGAAAATAATGGGACAGGGCTGAGACGGAGAGTGGAGCAGGAGGGCAGCAAGATAGGGCCATGGAAAAGGGAGGGATGGACAGAAAGGGAGGGATGGAAAGGAAGGGGATGGACAGATATTGGTATAGAGAAATGGAAAGATTGGACTTTTTTTTCCAGTAATGGCCAGGATTTGACCGGGATTAAGAGAGGGAACAAGGGAATCAGGTGGGCCCTTTAGGAAAGAATTTCAGCGGTGTGTGTGTGTGTGTGTGTGTGTGAGGGGGCATAACTGCAGAAGAAGGATTTGAAATTGTTACAAACTGCCACCCCTCCCAGGTTTCAGTGTAAACTGACAGTCAGCAGTTGTGAGCCTCCACATTTAACTGGAGAAAAAGTAGATTGTAAAAGTACACATACAGCAGCCAGCGGTTTCTTATAATGTCAACACATACAGCGGCTAATAAAACAAATGACAGATTGCATCTTCATCTTCTGGGCGAAACCGGGCAGACTACACATACGTATATCAGCTCAGTGATACTCAGTTATATTGTCCCATAACCATCTGCTGTATACACAGTCTTGTAGTGTAAGAGTCACGGCCGTAAAGACTACTCAGGGAAACAGATAGGATGTCCCAAATAAATGAAGGCTCATAATCCTTCACACGGCAGCAGCAGCAGCAGCGGGGACATCGCGCCGCCCTTTTGGCCCTTCCCTGGGGATTTCAGGTCATGCCTTCTTATGTAAGCCTGATAGAAAACACTTGTAATGGAACATTGGCGCTTATCCCAGCCCACTTTCTCTATTTCTGTATTCAGAAATACTAGTATTACTACCACTACTATACTATACAATACTATGTTGTCATGCTGTTACTATAACTTGTAACATGTCCGGAGTTTCTCCTTCCCCACAAGTTCCAGTTTGGTCGAGTCCCAGATTTTCCGTAATCACGCCAGCTGTCATTTCCTTTGTCACCGGGCGGGCTAGCGCAGCTCATTAGAGGCTGCGTGCGGCTGGACGATGCTGGCGAAGCAGTTTGAGTTACGGGCTCGCGGAGAGACATTGGCCTCAATTCCAGGTATGAAGAAAGACAGAGAGAGAAGATGGTGAGGTTTCTCTTGTGGGTCATTTTACCACGGACATCAATTTTTTCTTTCATTTGCCTGAATGTAATTGCGGCAGTTATTATTCTGCTGATGCTCAGTTGAGCAGTAACCCAGAACAAGTCATTGTTTATGGGACTTAAATTCACAGCTCAGGTGTAATATCTGATGGACACTTTGTAGGTATTTGTTGGACTCATCTTATTATTTGCAGTAGCCATTAATAAAACAAGCCATAATGATAGTAGGGCATACATTACAAGTGTTTCCACAGTGGGCTCCATTAGTGCATTTATTTTACAGTTAACACTAGAAATAACAGGGATTATAGACACGCAGATACAGTATACAGTTAATCCAGCACTCTGACACTTTTATATGAAAAAGGTTCAAATGATCTACGATGCTATATTTGACAGGTCTAAATTTGCTTCATTCAAGCAAAAGTATAAATTTTCCTTTTGCTCTGTGCATGTAGTATTTCTCCCTTATTAATACAGCTTCAATCACCATAAACCAAGGGCAACCATTTCTGATTCTTCTCATCAACAGTGCAAACTAGGTCTCCGCTCACTCTCTGCAGGCATTCGCCAGCGTCGTGCTCCATATGTAAACATCTGAAGGCTGTTTATTTTTGGGCTTTAAGACTCCTCTCTGGAGGAGCGGGCGAATCCCTCGTGGGGAGAAACCGTGCGTGCTAATGGCTTTGTGTTTTGAGAGCAGAACTTATAGGTTGTGCTTTGGGGACGCCCAGCGAGGCTGGTGGTTTGTTTACATCAGAGGAGCAGATCATATTGAGGGTTGGGAGGGTGCATTGGCAATAAAAAAAACAGTCAGCGTGTTTATTCAGTCTTTTTACACCGAAACCTTGATTATTATTTATATTTTTAGCTTGACGCCATCTGCGAGGGCGACCCGCACGGCACACTAGCGGTGTCCCCAATTAAGAATTTACCTTGTCGAATCTTATTGGTTGAATCTGCCCATCGCCTACTGATGAACATTGTAATGCCATGAAGTACAGAACAACATCCACGCAAAATCAAGTAAATTGTACAACATATTGGATTAAATAGAATGAGATAAACCTATCAATAACAAATAAATAATTGCAGATAGGCCTAATTATTTGGCTAAACCATTTCAAAATATCAGCAATTCCCTGATGAATAAATAAAATAGAAATAACTAAGATAGAAATAAAAGTCAGAATCAAGTCCGCCGTCAGCCGGTGCATACACCTAACATAACCTAACTGGCCTAAACAAGTGTCCAAAAATCTCATTAGAACTGGCTAAAATGTTTTTAAATCACTTCGTCCTACCTCATCAAACTTAATAAGCCAGTCTATCACTGCACCTGCATCAGCTTGATCAAACTGTTTGCGAGGAAGACCAATTCGTAAGTGCGCCCCTTGTTTTACTCTCGGTAAAACTTACCGTGGAGAATATCCTTTCTGATGGTGTGGAGGTGGATGGCATGCTGGGGATCATTTTAGCGGCTTAAGCTCCCCCCCCCCCCTCGTTCTTTTGCCACCAATTCCAGCTGTTCTGCATTGCCTTTTGTGTGATCCTTCATGTAACGCTTCATCTCACTGCCCTCTTCGTGTGGCTGTTCCTCCTCTTCATCACTGGACGGCAGCATTGCCACCATTTGGTCCTTTTCTCTCTGATTTGGAGGTCCTGTGGGCTCGCGCTCCTCCACCAAGTCACGTTCATAGATTCTGAATTTTTTTCAATGAGGGAGAAGTGGGGGGAAGTGAGGGAACTATAAAACTATCATAACTGATTCAACTTGTACTTTTTCAAAATTATACAGTGGTGCCAACATGTCTGAAGGGGACGTTTAAGTTAATAATTGACCCTTTGCTAACTTTGCCCCCCTGCTGCTACTCTGTCAGACTGTCAGAGACAGCATGGAGCCCAAACTGTCACTAATTGCACTCACTGAACAAATAGGGTTCTAATCTTTGATAAAAAGAAACGAGAGAAGCAGAAAAAGGGTCTACAATATGTGTTTGAAGGATATATCCAGGATGTGAACCTGATTTAGTAGCATAACAGGTTAAAAAGGATCAAGATAGAAGCTAAAGCTACAGATCACAGTGCAAAAGTGAACCACCATATCACCTGGAGATCCAGACAGAAGACAATGCAATTAAGAAACAACACTGTTCCTATCAGGCTGTGTAGGCCTTTATTCCCTGTTACAATCATTAGAAAGCAAAAGCAGCATGTGTACCTCAATATACCTTCAGTAGCTAGCTTAGCATACAAGTGCTAATGCTTTTTAATGATGTGCTAACGTATGCCGCTAATGTTTGCTCCACCAAAATATTAACGTTTTACAAACGCATATCTCCTTTCAACGTCTCCGGGTAACAAGTATCACTATGATACGTTTGACCATGACTAGCTTGTCGGACCTCGGTTGGAGCTGGCCGATGCTACATGATGATTGGCCAGTCTGCGTTCGAGGGCGGTACTTAGCGAAGTGCCCTCTGCTTCGTAACATTCTGTCGCTCAACAGTTCCATCAGAATGTTGCCTTTTCAACAAATCTAACTAGATAATGAATAAACGTGTCAATCACGCTCCAGGTGTGGATTCTGCTGTATTTGAATTTATGTGTTTGAATTCATGAAGCATGAGATGTAATGTACTGTATATTTGAGAGGGAGTTTGGTTACTACTCCTTACTATCAGAACTAAATAGACGTGTTGAATAGCTGTTGATGATATTTGTTTTGTAGGTGTTGATTGTAAGGACACCAAGACAATGATCACATTTTGTGAAGATTTGCTTCCATCAACTTCCTTAACTGTGATGGTTCGCGTTGCAGCAAAACACATGGGCATGGCGCGTATGGAGCTACAACAAAAATAAACACAAGAATTCACGATTGTGTCTGCAGTTTCTTTTCTTTGTTGGAACAGTTCCTTGCTACATTTTGATTGTTGGGGAACAATCATGGCCATGCTTCTGGTTCAGATTTCTTTTTACAGTAAAATGTTGACGTCATATCATACTGTACATCGTAGGGATGCACAATCTGCTGCGCTGATTCATTACATTCTCTTCATTAAGATTTTGTTACAGTGCGGATATCTGTGCTATCAAATATCTAGACCGGAGACCACCAGTTCTTGCCTCTCCTCATCCTTCTCCCCCACAGTCACACCCTCCATACCCTGATATGGCTTTACTCTGCCTCCCTTTTCTCCAGCTCCTTTCCGCCTGGTCTGATCCCCAATCTGCTCCCCCACTGTAGCTCTGACTTTAGCCCCGGCCAATCTTCTCTGGTGGTCTTGTGCACACAGGATTAGCCAGTAGCCCGTAGTTTTCTCATCCTCTTCCTCCCTCGAGACCAAACCCTGCCACCGCTCACCCACCATCCGGCTGTCCGCGGCTCCTCTCCAACACTCAGTGGTGCGCGATTGGCCCCTGCAGGGTGGTGGCGAGTTTAGACGTGGCATGGTGGGGCTCAGTGGGCCGTGAGCCGACACAGGTGGAGTTGGTACGGAATAGCCGCAGGTTGGAGGCTGGCATTTCCTGAGATTTTTTTTGTCACCGATGCACAATGGAGCACGCAGGTGATGGTAACAGAAGGGGCATTACTGTGCCAAGGCTGCTAAAGTGTGTGTTTGCCCAAGGACAGAGGGGTCAATAGATGGGGATGTCAGGGGAATGCTCAGAGAATCTGTGCATGCAGGTGCATATATTGGAGCTCATGCAAGAACATTTTAGTATTCTTATCTTAACCCTCTGAACCCCAGAACCCGTCAGCGGGATGGAAAAGCAGGATTTCTTCAAATAATCGCCAAAACTACACCGTTTATTATACCCAGAAGCTTTAGAAACGATCTTAATCCTCAGTTTTCTTGAACACATCATGTGTGACGAACGCTTCCGTCAGAGAACGCAACCGCAACTAAGCTTCAAATTGTGATATTTCTTTAAAAAAAATGTATTCTAAATGTCTCATTTAAAATCTTGCCCTGAATAAACTGTTTGAAGTAATCAGATACTGTAAAAAATAATTAAATTTGGCACTCCTCAGTGCAGCTAGAAAGCCATGATTGATTTGAGACCAACAGTCACGTGACAAAAACTTCGTGAAACTTTGACTGAACTGCAGGCTGCTGAACACAGTGCATTGAGAGAGGACAGGGGAGGCTGTAAGTAGAGATTGTAAAAAAATATATATAGGCCGTGGAGCCTCCACTTTTCTTCCAATATTGGTAAAACTTGGAAAAATGTTGGATGTATATATCAGAATCAGAAACCGTTTATTGCCAATGATGACTGCCACCTGTGCGAAAATGAGTGTGCTTTTATGAGAATTATAAATTCAATATCCCCATATAAGGCTACGCTTTGCCCCATATGTCCTTTTATTGAATTCCTGCTTTCAGATATCCGTAAAGGAAAGTCGTATCATTTTTATTAACAGAGTAAGCAGTGGAATTAAGGGACCTGATAAAGCAAAGGACTGGGGAAAACTAATGAGTGCTGTTAATGCCTTGTCACCTGAGAGTCGTACTGTCATAGAAAAGATGGTTCCATATAATAAAAATGTCCCGCCACAGCGAGGCCATCGACGGCTGCAGCGGGAGCGGGTCAAATAGTTGAAGTGGTTTTGTAGTTTGATATGTTTTCTGTTGATTATGTAGTTTTATGCAATAGCATGCATCAGTAGCTAATTTAAAGACAAAGGATAATGTCAACATAAATGTGAAGGGGTTTTCAAACTCAAAATTGCTCCACAGTAATGAAATATACAATCCATTCGTGGCCAATCCAGTTTGTATCTAAGAGAAAATTCAAAATACAGGAATATTTATGAATGCGGCATGTTCTCCTAAATCACTCGCACAAGCCATTTAAGATCAAATCGGTTCGTAGTGGTTCTTGCATGAGGCCCATTGTTCTATGGCAAAATATTCTATCATGATCATTACTTTATTTTACTTAATATCAATATGCTGTATATCACAAAATAGATCAAGTCTATATTTTTGTTTAGCTTATTGATCCCTTTAAACTTAAATGATTGGTTCAGATATTTTGAAGTTTATACCATTTGTAAGTTGAAATTATTGGTCACTGTAATCATTCCTCATGGACATGAACAGATACTTTCGTAACATGAGTACACTCCACTATAAGATGGTGAACAAAATGTCCTGGTTTCTATAAATGGAATCATAACGTTTCAGTGTTGTTCACTAAAACACAAAAGACCTTAAGCAAGAATCCTTTCATTTTATTATCCTCAAACTTTCCCATTTTGTTCTGTGAGGCTTGTTCGTACAAGTGTTTCAATTCAGGATTCACCGAACTCTCTTAACAGGACAAACTTGGTTATAAATTGCCGTTTCCGCCGGATGAATACTCTTCAGGAGCTCCTGTTAATGGAGTTGTGTTCGACATTTAGCAGTTTCAGTTTTCAGTAGTCGTATGAAAGGACGTGAAACAATTAGAAGAGAATCGTGAATGGTCTAACATGAAGTAATGCTGAAAAACGTCTTGTCACCGGCTAGCCGCTAGCTGTGCCTGTTTGTCGTTTGTTGCTGAGCGGTTTCAGTGTACAGTGGGTTATTAGCGCTTTTTCACGATAAAAAGGCTGCTGTGACAGTGAACCGAAAAACAGTGGAGCTGTGGGCCAGACACCCAAACAATGAGCTGCAACTCACTTTAAAGCAGAGCGGAGCTGCAGATTCCGGTGATTTGCTATAGATTCATCACCACAAAAGACACCTTTCACATTTTCAGCAGTCTGTTTTGTGTCAGACTTAAAGCAACCACACCACGGACGTCTTGTTGCCTCGTTTTGTCACAATGAATCTTTACGTTTATGATTGTTACGGCTGATGAGCTGTTGCACTCATCTTTTTCAGTCTGTCTGACTTTTGACACCAAAACAATAGCGCGTGGTTTGTTTAGCAATGCATTACTTTAGGAGGTTGGCTATCCATTCCTATATGACTATATTATGTGCTGTCAAGGACTTTACCCCAATAGTATATTTAGGTTTCTCATTTTTTTTCTAGGAAATTGTCAAGCGAAATGCTGTAGCTGTGCCTACTACAGTGACACTACAGATGTCTGCACTACACGCCAGAGTGAAATGCATATTGTGATTGAAGTGCTCCTAAATGGTTCAGAGGAATAGGTAGCAAAATTAAAATGGAGCTTTTGAAACTTCTGTCAGATCCTGAAAGCTTCATAATAGTAGCTTCCTACTGGAGAGCTTCGTCCTTTCTGGCAAGTTCCAGATATCTGTTTCAGTATGAAAGCAGTGTTTTAACAGATCAACTCATTATACAGTAGACTAACTGAGCTGCTTCAAAGACGAGCCCCAAGATAAGATTAAAACATGGACTGATGCCAGTCCAAAGTCTAAAGCAAAGCTAACTTTTTTTCTTTACTTGACTGATATAGCAACAAGTAAATTTTGAGGGTTGAAGAGTCAGTTTTAGTATTTTAATGAGAAGAAGTTGGCAACATTTGATTTTAAACATTTATCACGGGTCAGTAATGGCTTTGAAATTCCCACTATCACTGCCAAAGTGTCTTAAAGCATTGCATGAAATGCACAATATTTGTGTGGAGGAGTTTTTTTTATCAATTGATTTTACAAAGTGGATAATAAATAATCATTTCTTTCTTTATTTCTGAGGTCATCGGTCCTCTTATCTATAGAAATTCACACAAAAACACTCTTAAAGGAAACCACACGGATGCCTGCCTTGTCTCGCTCTCTGTCTTGCATCGTTTCTCTTTTTTATCTCTATCATTTTGTCGTCTCTTCTTCATGCTGGAAGGATACACACAGACAGACAGGTTTAAAGGGTAATTTTGCTGCTGTTCAACATGAAACAGTTCATGCTGTGGTTAAAGTAATATAAAGAAAAAAATGGCATCAAACTTTAAACAAAGAAATTACAACAAAAATGTCTGACAGCTGTTATTTTTACGACCACATAATAGAGTTCTAAGCCACTGGCTGACAGTGATGCATCACTTGAGCATATGGACAAAAATGGCTATTGTTAAATACTGTTGCTATGCTCAACAACCAGACGATGGCTAGTTACGGTGCAGCTGGAAAGCACTTAAAACATTGTCTGCATCCCCAAATTACCACAAGCAGTCAAGCTAGGCATGTTTAGCAGTAACACCTACAGCAAATGACACAGCAATTACCTCCGTTGTTGGTCAAACAAAGCATTAGCCTGCAGTCATTCGTCAGCTCTTGTTCGTTTGCCATGTGGGGCCTGGTGTGTTGCCAGCTGAGCGCTAGGACTCAGGGTAAGCGGCGACATCTGCATGGATTCGCCTTAGGTTTCAGGGCTGGGTGAGTTTTCTTTCGGTTTAACTCTCAACCATGAATCTATCAGCAGCACCAGCTTGTCAAAGCTATCTCCCTGACAGTGGTTGAATGGACAAAAAAATCGACCATCACAGTTCCAAGGTTAGCATGTGTTCTTGGCACTTGGCATTCAGTACACAATGGTGTCCGTGCTTAAAGGCCTTCTTACATTGTCCTTTTTGAAAAGCTGAAACCTGACTTCATACTCCCCGACATGAAGAGAACTCTGTAGTCGGAAGTTTGCAACAACCTACTGCTCGACATCGATAAAACCAAGGAGCTGAATTTAGAAAAAGGGAGGCGTAGACACACAACTCTGTCAACATCTATGGCACTGAGCCTGGCTCGGCCCAATATCACTGCACCTGAAGACGAGTAGTTACAGCAGGTAACTAGTCTTTTTTTACATTTAGCTTTGTGAACAGATGGAGGAACAACATTCTAGCTAGCTCTTGCCCCCACTTTTCGTTTTCATGCTAGGCTAGCTAATTGCCTCCCATCTCTAACTCCACATATGCAATTGGTATCAATCTCTTCATCCAACGAATACATTTCACCGAAATGTCAAATTGTTGCTGTCACGCTTGGAAGCAGTATTTTGAGTGTACCAACATTCTGGTGAAAACATGTCTGTGATATCTTTGCTCGGCCAGTTTGGGAGTGTATTATTTTGGGGTAATTTTCAGAATACAATCAAAGCACAAGGAAGTGTCTTGGAACCTATCCATGAACGCTCCACACTGGTCAATGTGTGCTACTTGTCACCCATACGAGCCACACAGGACATGATATTTTTTGCAGAACGACCACTCGGCAAACGGGAGTGCATCACAAATTTTCCACAAGGGTGAATGGTTAACGATGGAGATAGAGAAACAGAGGATGTGTGCTGCTCCCTGCCAGCTCATTCCTGTATGTTCTCCACACTGTGCTGGGGTTTGGAGAGTAAATATGCCAAGGTCAGAGAGGCCTGGCTGCTAGTGCGAACTGAGAGAGAATTTAATTGAATTTCCAACGAGCATGAGCTGTGGATGAGAAATTCAAAATACTTGTGAGGTGTGTGTATGAGGACAAATATTGCAGTAATGGAAGGAAGGAGAGATGGACAAAAGGAAAACATTGGCCCAATAATGGTGAGCCGTTGCATTTTGATTCCTTATTGGTGCTATCTCCCGCTCTCATATGAATTAAATAGAATTGAAATTAGCCAGAAACAAAGGCATGAATTATTTAGTGTGGTTGAAAAAAAAAATTTAGCGAGTGCTGTGGGCCAGTGCCGTGGCTTTGTCATAATGAATTAGTCAAATCAAACTTAAAATAGATGGGTGTCCTCTTTAGGGAGGAATAGCCTGCATTGATTTCTCCCTGTGTTATCTGAAGTCGAATGTGACTTGCTTTAGGTTCGTTCATCTTATTTCCGGATTAAAACTGGAATCTTGTCTGGGACACGACAGACAAGATGTCTACTTTATATCAAATACTGTGTAACATCTGATGGGCTTCTACTGAAACTCACACTGTTCCGCACAAAACATACAAAACAATAACAAATTATTTCCTGGCGGCCAAATTAGATTTCATCTGCTAAAGCTTCAAATGTTTTTGGGCTGAGATGTGCCAAAGCACACAATTCTGCTCATTTTTGACTTTTGTAGAAAAAAATGATTCCTCAATGTCAGTTATCAAAATATGTATAGTATAATTTTGGCATTGACACCATAATTTAAATAAATGCATTGATATTGTGGGAAATGTGCCTATTTGCTTCCTTGCCAAGAGCCAGATGGACAGATCGATATCAATCATGTCTGTGCATTAACTCTGGAGCTAGTGCCAGGAGGCAATTAGCTTAGCTTAGCAAGGGGGAAACAGCTCGAAATACGCCTAACAGCACAATTTAAGCTCACTAATCAACACATACCTCATTTAATTCATACCCAAACAGTAAAAACTAAAAGTTGTGGTTTTAGGGGAGTAACATGCTCTAAATGTTTCTTGGCAACAAGATGGGATGGAATGGTATCGATCTTCTCATGTCACTCTCGCCAAGAGAGTGGGTAAGACTGTTTTCTAAAATATAAAACATTTCCACTCTGAATTGGCACCAGTATCTGACGGCAACCTCCGGGTCTGAAAAGTCAAGCCAATGCTGAAGTGCTTTAAACTTGCATTCCTTCTAATGGCCAGCAGGGGGCGATTCCTCTGGTTGCAAAAAGAAGTCCGATTTTATAGAAATTTATAATCAAATTAACCTACTTCTCTCTTGATTTATTACCTCAGTAAACATTGTGAACATGACTTTATGGTCTCAATCACTAGTCTCAAGTCTTCTTCAATACAGCATGATGTATATTTAGTAAATTACGGTCTCATTTAAAGTAAAGTAGATAGTAAAGCAGGTTATGCTTTAGGCCGTGGCTACCCTGCGATTTACAGGTTGCTACCACGGCACTGTCCAGTTTGGGTGTTTCTGTCCAACAATTTAACCAGTTCAAGGTGTGTTTTCAGTTCATGAAAGTTGATTGTAACATGTCTTATTTTTTAGTTTTGGTTGTACTTCGCTACACTTCTGGTTCCAAAAAATCAAGATGGCACCGGTCAAAACGACAAACTTGAGGCTTCCAAACAGCAAACAAGAAACCAATGGATGACGTCATGGTGACTAAGTCCACTTTTTGTATACAGTCTATGACCAGTATCGAAAAATTTCAAAAACCCGGCCCTAACCAGGACACAATTAAGATGCTTGAGGATCAGTAAGTTTCTTTTAATAGAAATGCCCCTCTAAATTAGGTAATAAATCACTTAGATATCTATCAATAGTACACAGACACTCTTGCTTGTGTTTAGTTAAGACTGAAGAAAATAAAAGGTGCAGATGACCGCTTTTCCTTAAGTTTATTGAGCAACCTGAATGCTCTTTTCCAGTGCTCTTATTGACTGTACATAGGGTTTGAAAGACAGTCGCTGAGCCATTCAGGCTAGAGGAGAACAGAACGCAGGATCTAATCCTCTCAATGCTGGGAAAGATGAAGGTTTAAAGCCATAATTCCTCATTTTAATCCATTGAGAAAGGCTCTGACCCAGTTGAGGACCTTATTCACGGATTCATTAATGGCTGCACGGTCCCCACCAATGGATCAGTAGTTGTACCTGGCTGCAGCTGCACCTGTGATACCTAAAACTCAGTCAAATTATATTTCTAGCATCTTATCTGCTGAATTTAGTTCCGACTTAGTTTATTTCAGAAGCCCAGTCTTTTATCGTGAATAGTAAAAAGGTGAGAGAATGAGAATTATTTTGAGTGACAACTGATACAACCACCACAACAAACAATGCAATTATTGATTCATTCCACCCCCCCACCCCACTTTTATGTGACTCTGCCTTTGCACCACAAACCACCTGCAACATGAATGAAGAGAACCAGCAATATTGTGCGATACTTAAGCTACAAGGACGCATGTGAATCATCTTTACACCATGCACCAGCAAGCCTCAATTACAAATGATGGCTGTCACTTCTGATAGGGTCTTGCTAAAACACGAGACAAGCCAGTAATAAATCAACCCTGTTGAGACTTTATCTGAGTTATGATGTGTTCAGGCTAAACTTGGCCAATGGGGAAACACAAGCAGCTCGACAGCATCCCTCCTTATCTGCTGCTCGTACCATTTTAATGTGCAGTTATAAACAAGGATGCTTTAGGGCATGGCTACCTTGTGATTGACTGGTCGCTGCCAGGGCGTTGTCCGGTCTGGGTCCGGTCCACGTTTTCGTCTTACAACTAGTGGCACTTCTGGTTGCAAAAAAAACAAGATAGCGACGGTCAAAAGCCAAGTTCCAATGGCCAAATGCAAACTCGAGGCTTCAAAATGACAGTCCACAATCCAATGGGTGACTACACTGTGACGACGTCCACCTCAGTCTATGGGAGTACTACTATATGGGCGGTGTTTTGTGTTTCCATGCCAATGCCCACCAAGCATTTTGATGGTAACATTATTCATATCAAAGTCATTATTGCCCCATGCCTGATTCATTTTGTCATTTGCGTTACTGGAACAACAGCCCTTGGCTCACTTTTTGGAGGAGCTCGGCCTCTCCTCATCGGCCTTATGGCTGACAAATGACTTTGTGAAAAGCGATATGGTCTCCTGCAGGGGAAAAAAAAGAATAGAAATTGAATCCTGGTCTCTGTCGGCAGTCTCATCTGTCATCTTTTTAATATTGATGTCCATTATGTTTATGGATTATTTGGCTGTCTTCTGTTCTCTGGCCCAGCTCGCCCTGTCAGATCGGCCACTTGGGGCAGCGGCCCATTGATGATGCCATTTTGATTGATGGCTTTCATAGTTTAATTGTCAGCAGTCTTTCTTTAATGGAGCTGCTCACACAACTGAAGGACTACATCTTAGATGAGTCGGAGTTCAAACTGCATGTAATGCTGGCGGTGTGATGCAGATACAATGTGACCGTACCATAGATTCAGTATCATCATCCCGGGCCATTATCAGCTATTTGGCTCATGTTTATTGCTTCCTGTATCACCTTCCATGGATCACATATCTGTTTACTGGAAGAAAACAGCCCTCGCTAAGATTTATCACAGCTGCCAATAGGCATAATTTTGTTTCCCTGGCATGGTGCAATTATTCTGTTGCTGTAGCCTGTATACAACTCTTTTGGGACATTCAATGCAATTGGTAAGACAGTATATGACAGTATATCAATGAGGGTAAGCTATAGAATACTGTCTACCGGGGGTTTCACTGCCTTATTGTATTTTATAGGAAGTTACTATAATAATCTGTATTCATCCTGTCGTTTTATTGTCCTAAACCAATTCTCCCTGTGCAATATCCATACCTGCTCACAATACAGATTGTATGCACGTTGAAGGCCATATTGTGAAATTACAACACGTGCCCATCACAGGTGAAGCCCATATGAACCAACAAATCAGTAAAAATGCTCCAGGGAGTTTGAATACATGGCTGTAAAATTGTCTGAACCCGGCCTAAACCTTTTGCAGGGCGGTTCAGTACAATAGTGAGCCATGTGGGGTTTACCCTGAATCTGTTTCAGTGACCACACACTGCCGTATATATGAAGGATGTATCAGCCTGTGTCTCCCTCCCAGCCCTCTGCTCATCTCCTCTCCCCAGTGTGTTTGCAACCAAGGTCGTAGTGGTCTCGCTCTGTTTTCCAGGGGTGTGTGGGCTTCATTCATCATCCGTATGATAGCTGCATGCTAGAGTGCCCTAAATCTCCTGTCTGTGTTTGGGTGTGTTTCTTTGTGTGTGTGTGTCTGTGTGTGCGTGCGTGTGTGTGTGTGTGTGGATGTGTGTGTGTGTGTGTGTGTGTGTTTGCCCACTAAAAGAAATCATCTCACTTTCTCTCTGTTCTCTCGTTCTAATGAATGGTCTTTCTTCCTATCTCCTTCCCTAATACATATTTTTTTGTTTCATTGATGTATCTACAAGAAAGGCACCTGCACTCCATGCCTGTGCATACAGTACAGTCTTCATGTAGAAATGAAACATGCTCTACCATACTATAGCACATTATGTAATGTAATATTCAGAACAAGATGAGATAGTGCGAGGAAGAAGGAAAGGCAGACAAAGTGCTGGAAAGACTACAAAAGCATAACATGATTACATTCACCCCTTGTGTCAGTATATAGTCAAGGCTTTGGCAGCATTAAAGCCTTAAGTTTATGTCAATAGGTCGATCAGCTTGGGGACAAATTGGACACCGCAACTTGTCCCCCATTCGTCTGTTGCACAAGGACGTAAGTTCTGTCGTGTTGCATGAGGTCCTTAGAATTTGAGCCATTGAGACCATCTATTTTGGTGTTGTTAAAGCATAGAACCTCCTTCCACATAGGTTCAGAGTCTCCATGTGGTCACTGGAAAACTGTAACCCAGATAGACATAAAGCAGCGACAAGTGCATCACCCTGGCAAGGGTGTCTTGAGTGTCATCTTTGCCATGAAATCCTGTATATCATTAAGATGACCTCATTCACCAGTGACCTTTTTGGACTCACGGAAATAAAATAGAAGTTTAAATCAACGTAGCAGGATGGTCAAGTGGCTGACTCACTAAGGTGAGGTTTTGCAGTAGAGAGCCAAAGTAAAGGAGTACAATTCAACAACTTAATGCTTCCTCCACACACACAAAGGACAGCGCATCGCCATCGCCAGATGATTGACAGCTTTGGCTTATTTTCTGCGACCAGTGCAGCAGTAAAGCATGGTGGAAAAAACAAACGTGTTCGCTAGCTAACTAGCAGTCAGCTGGCTAGTTCGCGTGCTAATTCCGCCATGCTTTTAGTGGCTGTTTGGGATGGATTTGCGTAAATTATTAGGTGAAAAGTTGTTTCACATTCAATCTGAGCACCTCATCGGATTTGTTTGGAACGTTCAATGAGTTATAATGTAATCATAAAGTCCTATGACTGATCAGCTGTTACATTTATCCAGATTTAGGCCTGTTTAATCTAAAGTCCTTCTACACCATGATATATACAAATGATCTCCACTCAACTTATTCTTCAACTTTGTAATGTTTATTGTAAATTGAATTTGTACAATTGATTATTTTGTGCATAATATTCGTCCTTAATTCATATCAAGCTTAGATAACTTGCTTCTGTTTAATATACTAGGAATTTCATCAAATAAGCTAATGTGCAGATGGATATATACATTCATTGCTTTTATTTTGACAAGTGAGTTTAAAAAAACAAACATTTGATATGCTATAACAAGTATTTTTTGCTAGTTTGCGTTGCACAGTGGCTGTCCCTGCTTCTATTTTACAAGTTACAGGAGCAGAAAAACTTTTCCCCTTTTTCTGTGGGAAAAGGTGAGTGCAGGGCTGGAATCTAGTGGTTTAAATGCAGAAGTTGAATTCTGTTGTCATTTTTATGTGAGTTTGTATGCATATGGTACGTACAGCAAGGCCAAGCTCCAGACACCAGTAAGGGGATTAAATACGTCCTTTCACCCGCCGAGGAAGCTCCACAGAACCTTTGTGAATTTATTCTGCTTGACACAAAAGGAAAGAAAAAGGCAAGCAAAGATTCGGCTGAGATGAAGGTGAGGTTAGGACAGTAGTCACAGAGGAGGCCAGCCGACCGGTCTGGCCCAGACTCGGATCGATACTGGGTGATGTATGGGTTGGCGGGGGCTGATCACGGGGGCAGTGGATGGGCTAATCTGTTCAGTCATTACCCAGCCGTGTCTCCTGATTCCAGGGATTAGCAGACACAGAAACAGGGCCGATGTTGTGTTAGTGCTACAGGAGACTCTATCGGGGATATGAGGAGTGGAAAACACTCTCAGTCCCCAGTCGCCTTTTGGTAATTGCGCCTGCAGTACCGTGGCAGGGGATCCTGGGAAAGAGTGTGTGCATACAAGATGTGCTGGCTGTAGTGTTGGGGAGCAGGGGACAGAAAGAAAGAGGGAGATGAGGCAATGCTGGCATTTTGCACTTGGAAGAAATACGAGCAGGCATCGCAGAATCATGTACAGTCTCTCCCTCCCCTCCCTCCCCCCTCTCTCCTCTGTCTAGTAGGAGAGGAGAGTCGTGGGAGAGCTTACATGCTTGCCTGCCCACAAGCCTTTATGTGGAGCTGATCATTTGACAGAGGACAAAGCAGCCAGAGAGGCTGGCTAGCTCCGGTGCCCTGCGAGAGCCCTGTGAAAAATTTTACATGCCACAACATACCCGACGGGTGGAAATGAGGGAAATCACATTTACGTCAGCGGTCAAAGAGCTGATTCAATTAACTGCAGTCCCTGCATCTCCAGTACCTTGAACTCTGATGTGAGACAGGAAAAACAAGCCCATATAATTGAACTGTCTCGCACAATTGAACACTTGAGGACAACACTGACAACACGCCTTGAAAGTCTATGAATTAAGGAACATGGGCTTGTAAGAATTGCTGGCATTAGCGAGTTTGAAAAGGGGAACTTCGCTAATTTTAGGCATTAAGATCTGTTGTGTGTAGTACTGCGAGTTGCGTAATGTCTTCTGTGGCTCAGGAGGAAATAACCCTCGAGATTGAGACGACATATTTATAAAAGACAGCCTGTCTGTCAAATCAGGGGCAAAGAGTTTGAAGGACATGGACAGTAACCGGGGCAGGGAGGGTCTAACGGAAATATGCTATCGAGTTTCATTATGGTACATTTAGTGTGGGATCTAGAGTTTTGAGAGTTTACACCATACTAGGGACTAAAAGTACTCTTATTTAAGAGAAACTTATAACAAGCTCACTATGAGGTCACTACGACAGCAACTATTTTACTACATAATTTATTTTCTCTTTTTCATGTTTCAATACTTTTTGATAGCATTTTCCCGACTGTTTTATTTCATCACCTTTTTTATATTACATGATAAATAACAGATTCTTTATTGAGGCTTGTTATTTTTCTGCGCGTGGATTTGGAATTGGTTCACTCGGCCACTTAAAGCATGTTAATATTGCACTTCAGTAATGTCGTAGATGTCACAAGAGACAGATAATACGGAGAATGGTCTGAATATGTGCAGCTGAGCACAAAATATCCTGACTTTTAGACCCCAAAACACTGGATCTTACTGTACATTTCCCACAATGCAACTTGATGGAATCTTTTATTAGACCCTACATGTCAACTGAATACCCACTTCTTTCATATCCCACATCTTCTCTTTGTATCATCGTTTTTCTTTTTTAAGTGACGTATCAATCCCAAGACAAAATATACCCGATGACATCATCGGCTGATACACCTTGTGATTGGTAAACTGAACTTCATGAGTAAAAAGTGGTGGAGTGCCCCTTTAATGAAATGAGCTATAAGAAACTGTTTCCCCTCAGATTTCTGTCAGGAGCTGTAGATGGTTGTTTGGAGGGCGATGGATCTCAGTGGTAAACTGAAATTTTCCAGATAAAGTTTTGTTAAGCGATGATGAGGTTCATGATAACAGTAGCAGAGGCAGGTGGCGGTATAAAGAGTCTTGTTACTGCCAGCTTTGCACGTACCGCTGCTGGTCTTTCTGCCAGCACATGAAGTCTGTAACCTCCTCACCGCAGTGAAACTGTAAGCCAGAATGATTTCCTCTACTAAAAGGCCATTATTTGTAGATGCCTCCACTACATTCAGTGCTTAATTATCTTATCAACAAAGAGGGAACCTCATGGAGAAACTTTTCAAGGAATATTTTGGAAACAAATTAAGCTCCGGTGGAAACTTTGAATAGATTAGATTCCAGAAATATATACGAGGCAATTTGGCGTTCAAGCTCCACTGGTTGGCTACATGCCAATACAGCTTCACACCTTGTAGTCCTGCCAGTCCTGTGACCTGAAGGTAAAGCGAACCAAAGCTGTGAATACAGAACGTACATCTTGCCACCTGACTGTTGAAATGTTCAGCATTCAGAGGACGACCACCGTGGCTGCCGTCCAACACCTGCAGCTTCAGACGCCGCTTCAAAAGGAAAGAACATTGCGAGCAAAGGCTGGGCGTTTGAAAAGGAGTTTAACATCCTCGGCAAAGGAACTTTCCAATCTTGTTGGCCGCACTGTGTGTTTGGACACAGGCAAAAGAGGCGAACGAAGCTGTTGGCGGAATCCGACGCAACAGCCACTAAATCCAAGCTGAGGAGAGTCACATGCTAACTGGATTCAACTGTGAAAGACAGCGAAGTAGCGTCGACTGACTTTGACCTTAAAATAAGAGTCAAGCCCAACTTAAGTGTGATGGCGGAAAATCAGGTTAAACCTCCCGAAAAGAGTTCTTTCCAATTCATCCAGCGTGCCGCCAGGGATCACGAGAAATAACAAAAGTTTCAGGAGGGAAATGCAAGTGACGACACAAGGGAGGGATGCGGGTGTCTGTGCAGGTGTGTGTGCGGGGGGGGGGGGGGGGATTAAATATATGACATGTGGAAATGATGCCAAGTTCCACCTCTTTGCCTTCTTCTCAAAATGTTGTCCTCAAGGGCCCTAGTAAGTTTAAAAATAGAGCTTTTCTATTTTCTAGATGAGGGCCGAGGGGAAAGAGAAGAAGAGCCAAAGCGGGCAGAGACTGGAGGAGTCCTCTGTGGTAGGAGAATGCAATTTCAGATTGGCCAGATTGCTTTTTTTTTTCTCTCTCTCTCTCTCTACTTCCCTCTCCCCCTCGGCCGCTCATGAGGCGAGATATTGTATGCACCGGCGGGGTCCCTAAGCCGCCGTAAGCCCGACGGCAGTACCGACCCCGTCGCACTCCCAGCGCAAGGAAATCAGCGGGATGAAATAAAAGTGGGACTCCAAAAAGATCAGTGGGGATATTGGGAGTGATAGATGAGAGTCTGGGGGGGGGGTGAAAGGATGAAGGAGATGGCTTCAGTGGGATTATGGCAGAATATAAATGCACTTGTGTTGTCTAAAGCTGATGTCTCACGGTCACATTGCATTGCAATGGGGGGGTGCATTCTTACGCGCCCTTGTGACAGGTTTGTACTCCCTCTGAATGCACCAGTTGGGTGTTAGACAAATACAGTCGCAGACACGCTGTTGCAGATCCGTCTTGGGTGAAACAGGCGTGAAACGTTTTCTCCTCTTGTCTCCCTCTGTCCCTTTTTTTTTTTTTTTTAGGAGGAGAGGGCTCCACCGAGGCAGGGCAGAAGGAAACGTCTACCTGCGATATTTGCCAGTTCGGGGCTGAATGCGACGTGGACGCCGAGGATGTTTGGTGAGTTTGCACTTCAAATCCACGTGACACCAGTTGACCTACACAGCTAGACTCAAGTGATTGTGACACCTTTTCATATTTCTTTTGTCAAAAAAGTCCCCCTATATATATATACATAAATATTTGCCTTTCCAAAAAATGTTTGCGAGTTTGAACACTAAGAATTCAGATGAGAACTCTTCTTTATACTGCACACATCCGCTGCTGAAAACCCACTGAAGGTTTACTGCATGGTTGACCATTTCATTTAACCTCAATTACTAGAGCAGGGCACAGAGAGAAAGGAGATTTTTTTTTCGCTTATTCTGGAAATCCAATTACTATCCTTACAGGACTTGCCAATGTCAGGCCAAAAATGACTTTGACTCATCCAAGGAAAACTAGTTCAGCGAAGAAATAACGTTCGCCGTGAGTTTAACCGTTTGTTGCGGTTGAGACGGATTCGGGTGATATGTTATCGGCGCGCATCAGCAAAGGAGCAGCGCCAGAAGCACCCTCACGGGTGCAGGATAAGCAATGCAGGTGCAGAGCTCAATTAGATGAAGGCTCGACTGGTGCACGGTTTTTCTGCACCAGACAGCAGCATCGGAGCACTTTCTTTCGGCAGCTTCAGTGAACCAACGTCGCTGATTCGGTGAGGAACAAGGATTGACTGGTATCAGCAAAATATAAGGCAGGCCGTGTAAGAAATCCCAGACGTACCGCTTGAAATTAGAAGTGCCCTGAGAGTATGGCTCTATCAAACTGCCTGATGTAATGGAAAGATAATGTACCCTGGTGTGCCGTAACTGTAATGCCAACGAATGGCTTCATGATGCATTCTCAGCCTTGTTGCAAATACCAAACAGCTGGAGTCCACTCCTCGTGATGCCACCCACTTTCACAAATGCACCTTAACATTCTGCTAAAACACGGAAATTGATTTATTGGCAATTTCTTAATCCCCAAAGGTCAAATTCATAAGGTCACAACAGCACAGTGTCGATGGTGCGTGCACACAAAACTGAAAGCATTCGAGATAATGGAGCCTCAAACATGTGCAGCATAACTGGAACAAAGCCTACCCCCCCCAAAAAACAAATAAGACAATGGATAAGACAAGAGAGGCAGCCTCAGTCAGTAATGTATCCTGTTAAAAAAAAGCAGTTGACACAAACAGACATGAATATTTCAGCGTCCTTTCTTGTAGAATGGAAACTACAAGTTCTCTTTTAATCTTTCAAAAGCCCCAAGGTACTTTGACAAGAAAATGTTTCGGCGAATAATCAGACAGGTGATCGCAACCCAACAGCAGGTAATTTTCATCAAACAGCAGCCAACCGCTGGCACGGCGCAGGATCATTTTGATTAAAATGAATATTGTTCCAATCAGGCGGCAGCGGATTTTAATCAAACAAAACCGCCAGTTAATCAAACAATGAGAAGAGAGAGATGACTGTAATCAAAAGCCAGGAGACGGGAAAAGTGATGTGTTCATTATAATGCCTTTTTCTTATTTTCATACAAACACTGCGAAGGGATAAATATATGCCCCGTAAATTGCTAGCCACTGCGTTTTAGGGTATGTGGGACTCAAAGGGGCCTGATAATCAGACTCAAGTGTTATTTTGTTTTCACTTCATCATTTAGTCTGATGCATTATTCATATTAGTTGTGTTGTGTTTGGGAGCGTGTTATCATTGCGCTCTAACCATTTAGTAGCGACTGATGTGTCCGTCTTGGCGATGTCATCTGCAGCCGACATAGAAGCTGCGGAAGCTTTTGTCGTATTGATCCAAGAAATCATTTTTAAAGGAGTTGTTGGACATTTTTGGGAAAATCCGCTTCTTCACTTTTCTACAGTTGAATTAGAAGATAGATATGAGATATGAGAATGGCATCATTCAACTCTCTGCAAACAAGTGAATATCTTGAAAGTGTGTGTCCCAAAACTTACAAACCATTCTTTTAAAAGTTGTTGTTTCTGGTCGGACTATATGGCCACCGTGGAAGATCAGGCAATCACGAAGCCCACAGACATACATTAGATCCTGACCCGTCGTAGCTTGCTGTCTCTCATGACTTGCATGACATAGTGCACAGCTGATTGGTAAGGGGCTGTAAACGGACTTCACTGTTGCATCTTACGGCACCAACAGAATCATTCCATTTTTGGGGGTATTTGCAAGCAACGACCAAAGTGCTGGCAGAGCTAACGGTGTCATGAGGGGGAACCAGAGGGTGGGTGCTGCTAGGCTGCTGCGATGTTATCAACCGGAACCGCCGTATGAGTGCAGTGCAAACAGGGGCTTTGATGTTGAGAAGTTGCAGCATTCATTCACAGACGAATAAACTGTACACACACTGCGCTGCTACGTTCTCAACTATAACTTTGTACTGGCTAGGCGAGACCCGTCTTGTTGCCCCAAAAAACACATGAACTTTCTCGTAAACAAACACAACGCTCATCTACGCCTCTTCCCCCCTTAGCTCTACTGAAATTTGATCTCCTTCCTGTAGCTGGCATACGCTCGGCGGTAAATTGTGCACAACCTGTCTAGTGGCTCCGTTAGTCTGATAGTCATATTTCTTGTTATTAATGCAATTCAAGTTGTATTTAGTTGGTGTGCTAATGTAGGCTACTTTTTAATTTGCTAGAACGTGTCATAGTGAAAAATGCGTGTTTAGCAGGTTTGCATACAATCAAACCCATGGAAGCCCCGGACCGGTAAAATGCAAGAAATTGACCCAACTCTATGATATACAAATGGTCATTGTGTAGGTGAAGTAGTCCTTTAATCTCTTTGAGACATTTGGGCAACAAGTCAGAGATCTGGAACTATAAGTACTATTAAAGCCACTATGATATGAATGTATTGCTTTCCAAAATGTCGAGCCATTGCTGGTGGCATCAACAGCATTCTTTGTGGCCTTTAGAGGAATAAACCATCAGTGTGCTCTTCAGTGCAATCATGACACGACATTTTGATGTCTTTTAATACACTTTGACAACAGAATAGCATGTGTGACATTTATGATGATGGGCTATTGTCATAATGTGCTTTATTAATATTATAATTATTATGGTCAGGACAGCTTTTCCATCCCAGTCCCTTCATCAATCAACATTCCTTTGATTATATTTGTCATCATCATTTAGATACAAATAAGGAAAATACAATTGTGCTCAGTGATGTGACTGACTGAAATACTGTACATTGGTTAAACCTGGTTTGGCTAAACTACAGTATACTGCATTTGACCCTGCTGTTACAAAAAGCCTTGCTTTCCTTACACCATCCCTCTGTAGCTCTATGTGCTCTGGAGGCAGGAGGCAGGCAAAAACAATACCAATTTACCACTCAAGGATCAATAGAGTGTCGCAAAAACCCATTTAGATCAATTTGTGGTGTGAAACCATAATTACCCGCAAAAAGCCATGCTTTCAAACCCGTCAATAACACCCATCGGTGTTGATATAATTATGGTAGAGGAGGAGCAAATACTGGGCTAGTCATAGAGAGGGGCTGGGGGGACGCTTGCCGTGTGAACGCTGGGTTTAGACCTCCCGAGAAAGGAGCGCGGGGCTTTTCAAAGACGCCACTTGCGACCTTATTAAAGCCCATTCTATGAAGAGCAAAGAGAATTTCAATGAAAAGCCAGACAGTCCACAGGCCAACAGGGAAGGTGGGCAGCTGCCTTTGTTTTGCTTGAGCTGGGTACATGCGCACACACACAAGTACACACAACATCCCCCTGGAAGCCCTCCACACATTACTGACTTGGACAGATTATGAGACAATGGGCCAGCGGGCACAGACATGTTCAAGCTCCTGACCCCACGACATCCCTCCTACACAGGAACAAGACACCCACAACGAATTTATGGTAGTTCTGCTTTCCTTTGAATGAGTTTGCCATTTTTTTGTGGTCATTTTTTGTTTTTGTTTGTGTTGCATTATCATCTCTTCGTAGTCATTTTGCGTCTCTTTGTAGTTGTTTTGTGACTCCTTGCACTCGTTATTAGTCTGTTTGTGGATGATTTGCACCTCTTTGAGGTAGTTTTGTATCTCTTTGAGGTTGTTTGATGTCTCTTTGTAGTCATTTTGTGTCTCTTTGTAGTCTTTTATCATCTCTTTGGGTTTTTTTGTGACTATTTGTAGTTGTTTTGTAACTTTAACTCATGTTGAGTCTTTTTGTGGATGATTCGCATCTCTGAGGTTGTTTTGCATCTCTTTGTAGCCATTCGATTGCGGAGGGGGCCAGCCAGCCCACCTGTTGAAAAGTGTAAAACAATATGTGTGGTTCATTATAAAACTGTGGTGGAAGAAAATAGACTTTGGCCGGCCGCCAGAGTCTAGGTAATTAATGGGAAGTACTGGGATGATATTGAAATTCCCTTCCTGACGATACTGCTTTCAGAAAAACAATGATAAATTTATAGTCACACAGATATTTTGTTGCCTTTGCGAAAGCCCCAAAGATCGAGGGTTGATTGCTCATTGTGGTAGGTGTTTTTGGTCCGGCTGCTCCTTTTGGATGGAGTCGTGGTAGACTTGTGTATTCTGTTGAACGGGGAGTTCATAACAGGACACGTGAGGACCATTTTGTGGCCAACTAATGTCGTATTGGACGATTATCTCACCATATCGCTCAAGCCTAGTATATATACTGTATATATATATATATATATATATATATATGTGAATATATATATGGACGTATATCCTCTCTTCTCTCTTTCTCCCTTTTTCTTTCTGTGTTAACATTGCTGATTTATTCTCTCTCTCTTCTTATCTCTCGGTCTCTCTCTCTCTCCCTGTCTGCCTGTTTGCCTTTCACTCATTTTTTCAAAGGATTACAGTGAAAATTGAGGCTAAGGATTATGAAAATCAATGCTATGTTCAGTTGCAATGAGGTTTGCTGCTAAGGATTTGTACACAACATGAGGCCGTCAGTGGATATGTTGGCCTCAGCTGCAGTGTGTTTATGTTACAGCGTCCTACAAAGTTTCCCTTCAAATATTTAGGCATAGCAATATTGATGAAAGCCTTTCTTTCAAAGTTCCGTATTGATCATCTTTAAAGGAAATTCGATTCCTTTTTTTTAAGGAACACAATCCTGTTTCTTCTAAAATGCCAGGAAATGGCTTGCTGCTGCCGCTTTCTTGCCTCGTCTGGATGATGGGGATGTTTTGTATGTGAACGCTCTCAGCTCTTCACTCTCTTCACCTGTTGGACGCTGTCTATCACCGAGCTCTGAGATTCATAACCAGTTGTAAACCCCTCACACACAATTACACTCTTTATTCTTTAGTCAACTGGCCGCCATTATCCATGCGCCAAACTTTGCACTGGTACAATGTTATCTATAAATCCACCCTTGGATTGCTGCCCAATTACTCATCCGCATGCATATCACATAAAACAGGGCTGCCGTAGTCTACGCTCCCAGCGCTTCATCACTCTCTCCATCCCCTCAGTCCGTACAGAATTTGGTAAAAACAAAAAACGAAAACGGCCTTCTCCTTTCAACCTGGAACACGCTACAGCAAGAACTGAAGCTGTCCAGTATGATTTTAAACTTATTTTTAGAGAGCAGCATGTACATATTGAACTACCCACTTTTTTTTATAATTTGTGTTCTATTTCGTCTTTGTATGAATGTCCTGTCTGTCTGTAACTTTGTGGCGTATTGCTGTTGTGTCTTAACCGGGTCCCTCTTGAGAACCAATGAGATTACTGTCTGTCTACATAAAGGTTACATTTTTTTTTTAATTTAAAGTAATAAAATACATGTGTAAAGTGCCCTTTTCGGTTGGGAAGCCAGCAGACAGTCTGGGGGGGGACTTTGATGGGAGGGAAACAATCGCGGGGAACTAATCAATATGACACATCCTGCCGAGAAAGTGTGCTCTCGTGGCACACACACTCCGATATGTACAGCACACACGTTCACACACAAACACCACGAGCACTTCTCAACGACTTTGTGCCTCTCAGCAGAATGTGTGAAAGCAATGATTTGGTGTGTGAGAGAGAGTGAGAGAGTGAGAGAGAGAGAGAGAGAGAGAGAGAGAGAGAAAATAAAAAAGCGATGCTTATCACAAAGCGATCGCCCGCCCTGCGCATGTACATGGCTGTTTGCGCACGCCTGTCTGCAGGTGTTCGAGTGCGTGTGCGGGCAGCATTAGGATGTGTTGACGCACTGCAGTCTGGTGGTATAGTGCCTATTGTGGAGAAAGTGAGAGGCCTCATTAAAAATGCATGAAGCCCAGACATCAGCCACCGAGCAACAGCGGCCTCTCGGGATGGCCGAAGCTCTGAAAGCTCTCCTACGGTGGGAGGTTGTGGGGGGATAATGTGCATGTCTACATGTACATGTGTGCAGCGTGAAGCCTATACTCCCGACGTGTGAACATTTCCTTTTAGCTCAGAAGCTCTTAAGATGTTTCGCTTTCTTAGTTCATCACCATTCTTCTCGCTGCCTCCTTTCATGATTGAACTATGCTCATTTAGATACTTTTAATGATAAAGCAGCCATTTTAATTGTGAGCCTAATCGTCTCTGGTTGGTGGGTGGCTATTGCTGAATTAAAGTCTGGTTTTTTTAATACACTTTAAAGGTTAACTCAAACTAAAAAAAAGAACTCACTTGCGTCTCTAGCCTGTATCTATCTCTACATATAATTTTGTCTTTAAATGTGTGGTATCTGCATTTACCTTTCACAATGGAGGTAGGGGTGTGTATCTATCCCTCTTAGAGGATTTGACACTTGTCTAGATACACTGTCCATGATCCGATACCAAAAAATATATTGTAGTTATATTTATAACAATACAATTCTCTCCAAGCCAATTCAGCACAACACAATTAAGCCACAGTTGGACAAGATTTCATATTTTTACTTATAGTTTATTATTAAACTATATGTAGTTTTAATTATATGTGACTAAAACAAAACATATTTTCTTAATTTTGATATCAAATACTGAATGACAAATACCTGTTGTCTACTGCTACACCAACAACAGTAGACATGGGGAGTAATACACGTTTTTTGCTTTTATGCTACCTAAAATCTACCCAGGTCACAATCCTAAATGTATTGTCTTGAATAATGCTATACGGGTACAAGTCCTTGTAAATAAAACAGAGTTCTTCAGTATTTGCCTTCAACCAAGAGGAGTTAGGGGCTGGTGTACTTTTGATGTGACATTTGCTGCTGTCAGCGTACACATTGATGTTGCAAGATTTATATTGCCACTGGTACATTTCATGATACTGCTGTGTGTTTTACATACTGACGATTCAAGGTAAGGTTTTCAGGCAGTGTTGTATACAGGTAGAGTATTTTATTGTATTATTTTTTCTCTGTGAAAAGCTCGGCATATGTGAATAGCTAGCGAGAGAGTGGTGACACACACACACACACACACACACAGATCAGAGGCAGATGAGCTCAAGAGTGAAAATATATATTTTTTATCAATTTTTGTCACAAAGACTTTGTGTTGGATCTGTGGTTGTTTATCAATGTATTCTTATCTCTGATTCTTGTCACTTTTATACCCTTTATTGGGAAGCGAATGGGGATTAATTTGTAGTGAAACAAATCACAAATATAAAAATTCAACAACAAAATATTTTTCCACAGACAGTATCTTTACTTCTGTGGGTGATACGGACTGTCAACAGTTCATTTTGGGGCTATTTCTCTGTTGACAGCTGTTGACAGCGAGGTCTTGAGGCAGATATTTCAAAACCTTTGCAAATAAAACCCAAACTATGCACAGCTCGAGATTGTCTTGGGGTTAGACGGAATATGTCTTTTTTTGGAATTTGGGTGAATCAACCCTTTAAACACAATGAGCCTACTGGCTCCACGAGGTTAGGGTAGTCGTCAGCAGGTGACAGTTAAACCCCACATTCTCTCTCGTTTCAGAAGGAGCTCTGTCCGTTTGCCCCTTCGCCGAGCTGTATTATGTTTCGAGGGAATGGAAACATAATATGTGGATTACGTTTGTTTTTGGAATGATGTTCATGTAAGGAAGAGGATGGAGTTGTGGATGGGTCAGACAAACACAGGACTTTCACCCAGGAGACTGCTGATCGTGTTCCGTTTGAAACCAAAAGTGAACGTTTACTTATACTAATTTACATCCGCAGCTTAAATAACCTTACAAACGTAGTCATTTGAACCCAAACTGTTTTTTACCCAACCTAACCAAGTAGTTGAGTTGCCTAAACCTAACAAAGTAGTTAGTTGCATTTTTTTTTGCTGTTTAAAACTGCAATTGTAATACACTTGTTTATCTCAAAACTAGTTTGAGAATGTAGTTTAGTTGTATCGGAACGTCATTTTATAGGAGCCAAGGTAGCAAGGTCTCATAAGTGATGATTGAGAGGGATTTTTTTGGGATCGGTCTATACGTTATTTTTCAAGAAAATCCTACTCTTTTTGCTGTGTCATTGTGTAACCCTTTGCAGTGGCAGGTCATTCAGAGCTGCATCGGCTCACCTGCAGTGTCACGCAGGATTTTGTCTTCTCTGATGCATAACAAAGCCCTTCTTTACATCATTCTTACTTTGCTGATCCATCATTACAACAGTAGCTGAGCACTGCCACACTTTGCTGCACGGCGTTTCAATCAACATCAATGTCAGCAGTACGAATCATCATGGCTGATTGAGAAGATGTCTGCTCGTGTGTGTTTGTGTGTGTGTGGGCACACGGTTATGTGTTGGCGGGCGCCCACGTGGGCGCATATGCAAATGCAGCTGTAAGACAGCTGAATGGCTGTGCTTTACTAGGAGCTTGGCACCAGGGGAAAATGAAAAGACCAGGAGAATAATGACAGATTTATAATTACAGAATCTAGCGTTCAGTGCTACTCAGCAGCAACTGTCTAGGGAAGGCAATCTGGGTGTAATTTCTGCTGATCAGGCCTGTCACGCACTTAAGGGTCACATTACACGTGTGCCAAAAGACGTGCACACACACAAACACACAAACATTAATGCGCATGCACGCAGGTGTATGTGCTGACTCTCTCTCTGTCATTTTTGCAGATGTCGCACACACAGACTATCACACACACACACACTCACACACATGGAGACAAACACAGAATGTCTCACACTTAAATGTCACCGAAAATTGTGTTGCGACAGCAAATTGCCCGGTTAATTTGCGAGCGCTGAAAGTGTCAAGTAAGCGCCTGAGTCGCTGAGAAATGAATGCATTAGTCTGCCACAAAAGCACATTAGAAACATCAGCTGTATGGACGGGCGCAACTGATCTGATATACGGAGTAGAAAAAGCATAGCTATATGCCAAAGACAACATTGACATTCACTCTCTCTTTATATTTGGGTATATATTGGTTTCGAGGGAAACATAACTTTTCGCGGATTACATATGTTTCTGACGTATCATTTCAAAAGACCGTCCGCGAAAGTTTGTGTCGGGAGGAGGTTGGAGCAAAAAATGGGGCAAAAAAACTGATCGTGTCTCGTTTGAAACCAAAAGTGACCGTTTATTTATTTAAATTGCCGTCCTTAAATAACAACAAATGTAGTCATTTTAACCCAAACCATGATGTCTTTTACTAAACCCGAACACAATTTTAATTTGGCTCGTAGTCACTAATGTAAAAAAGCTTTTGCAAACTTGCACTGAATATAATCATCAGTTATAACCGATACAACAGAATATAGTAGCTCATTTTTGAAAGGAGACTGCAAAAAAGAGAAAATAAATCTGTTTTTGGATTACCAAACGGACAACGTATCGTAGATGTCTCTGTCTGGCTGCTAGTGTTAGCCTAGCGGTAGCTAACACTAGCAGCCAGAAACAAACACAGATGTTTGTTTCTTTTGCAGCCCCTGGTTCGTTTTCGGGCTGCTAGCGTTACCTAGCAGTGGCGTTAGCAACATAGCCACCGCTACTAGCCTGGCTACTGTCCAAAGCAAGAACCAACCGTAAGAACATCAATTTGAACTAGAAACCCTGAGCTCAGTGCTATTATGCAGGCAGAGTAAAACTAGTAAAAAAAAAATGGAGCCTTCATTTTCCCCGGGAGACCATGACCCAGTGGCGGACAGAATTGCATAGTGAAAGCGAGGCTAATAGGGAAACAATCGGAACGCCGAGGGTGTCATTATTCTATAGCCATTACATTGTGCAATCAGCATTTACTTCATAATGATGAGATAAAGCAACAACAACAAAAAATATGTATATTGCCACTTTAAGCTAATCAAGCTATCAGTGATTATTACTTGCTTGTGGAAATAACAGAATTTCCATTTGAAGGTAATGTAGGCCACACTTTAGTGCCGAGCTGTGACAATAACACACCAGACATGCCTGTGGCCTCGAAGCCAATGTTCTGCGGCCGTCCTCCTCCTCATCAAGATCGCTTTAAAGAATTTCTCAGCCGAGTGGGCTTTGTTGAAGGACATTAAAAAGACATGGGGTAATACCAGAAAGCTGCTCTGCAATCTTCAATGAATTTTTTTCTTCTTTTTTCACCGAGCTGTTTCAGTGTGCACTATGATAGCTTTAGCTTATACGTTATTATTTTCCATTCAGGCTATTTTCAATGTTATCTAGAATAAATTACATATCTGAAAGCCTTGGAATGGCGGCTGTTTTTTGTGCTGCAATTTCCCCTGCAACACAAAAAAATGTACTGCTTTGTTATCTACAATTCTGTCATTATTAATTGCTTCCTGCCATTATAAGAACACATCATCTGTCAATCAAGCCTTCCGTGGAGTCTGTCTCGTGGAGTTAAATCCATTTTCTATTGTGTCAGATTGAATGTGCCAGAACCCAGTTTGAATAGGATTACTATGCAAGGTCCAACATCCTGACTGAGTGCAAGCTGTACTGTTTGTTTTTTTTCTGTCTCGTTTTTTAATCCCCAAACGAGTCCGCGTCCCTCGCTGTCAAAACCACATACAAGTCTCTCAGAATAAAGATGCTATCGTTTTTATTCACATCTCATTTATCTCAGATCTTGGCATAGATAATAAAATAAAATGCTGGGACGCCTCGACTAATATGATTTCTTGCTCTGCAGGTGTGTTTGCAACATCGACTGTTCCCACATCAGCTTCAACCCGGTGTGTGCCTCAGACGGTCGTTCCTATGACAACCCCTGCCAGGTGAAGGAGGCGTCCTGTCAGAAGCAGGAACGCATCGAGGTCAAGTACCTGGGCCACTGCCAAGGTCAGATCTCCAAAACACGCACAGCATGCGATTGCTCCAACAGACACGACATCACCCTCACACACGCACACACACACACATACATAGCAGAAGCCGTCAGGTTAAAGTTGGGGGCAAATGAGGCAGCTTGCAGATCTGAATGCAGACCGCACGACTCTCTATATCTCTCTCCAGCCGCAGCTGCAACCACATTTCAGAATTTGCACTCAATCATATTTCAGAATAGTGTGCAAAGATAATCCCCAAATCCCACATAGCCTTCTCTGCTATGTATATTGATAATTTTACTGAACGTAATCCCCCCCCCTTTTTACTGTAGTATCTTTTATTTGGGTGCAGTGTTTGTTTGCAATGGTCCTAGGGATAAAGTTATTCTATTAATCTCTGTGGTTGAATCCCTAAACCGAGTGATAGTGCTAATCCACGAGGGGAGAAGACAAAGGCGCTTGAGAACATTTCTTGTCGATAAGCTTTTTTTTATTTTATTTGAGGTATGATCTCCCAACACTTTAATTTCTCCTTAGTTTGAACTCATTTTGCTTTATGCAACTACAAGATCTGGCCGAAGTTGTCACAAGGTGGAAAGAGAGAAAGAGACCGTCTCAATCCAGGGGGCTGCTCAAATCTCAATTGTTAGCGGCTTTTATTGAGTATGGGTACATGTGCGAGCATTTGATTGGCTCTGCGTCCACCAAGGACCAACGGGACAATTGATCGAGATGTGAGAACCGAGATGAAGGCTTTTGAGGAGTAATGGGGAGTAAAGTAATCAGGGCTAACCAGCTCTGGAACACAAAGACAAATCTGTATTCCCCCATGTTGCACCCTTTTGGGTCGCACCGCCCCGATCGATCCCATCACGGCTCCACGCATTCCGATACAATCAGGAAAAGTGGAGAGCGAAGCAAGAAACGGGAGGGATTTGGACCTGTGAAAAAGTAGACATCACATTAGCCGGGATTCAAAGTGGCACCTTGATATTTAGATTGCTGGTTTACACTATTTCACCATGTGTCACTTGTCATATTACAGGGAAACAGTTTTACATTTTGTTTTAATTTTTTTCTGGAAATAGTCTTGCTTTCTAACGTAGCTCAGAATTGAATATGCCTAGCATTCTTTTTTCTTTTTTTTTTCATTTATGCAGTTGTGGCACCAGATGCTCATAAATTGAAGTGCAGTATCATTAAGACCTCAAGTTGTCATCAATGTGTGAAGCTAGGAAAGGAAGGAGGATGAGAGAAAGAAAAGAGTAATTTTTGCAGCCGTAGTCTTGTTTAGTTTGCAGCGTCTCCCTCGGTGAGCGGTCCTAAAAAGGAATTTAGTCTTATATGTCATTTTTCTTACGTGGATTTCATACAAACTAGACTCTAGGAACTGATCTCAAGGAAACGCCGCTTTGTTTCTTCACTATTATTCTTCCGCTGGTGTTCCGAGAGCCAATAAAAAAGGAAAAATAAACAAGATTAAAAAAAAAAAGGAAATAATTGCACCGTAAACCTGGGAAATACTTTTACAGACTCAGTTTGAGGGAATAAATTCACGGACCACTGAAAGGAATCAATTGCAATAAAATGATAATGATTGGAAGGAGATTTTGTCTTGCCATTGTGAAAAGAGGAATTCAATGCAGCGTCAATAAGGTGAGCAGAACATGCATTATTACCTCTGATCTTTTCCACCCAGCTCTGCTCCGTTCCACCATTCTCCAGGTGTGACGCTCTCTCACTTTTGAAGAGAATAGCTCACATACATACACATTAACTGGACGGGTGCACACACACCAGGTGAACCCTTTGTCGAGATGATGATTCACATTCAACCCCCCCCCCTCCCCTCCCCCCTACTCGCACCGGTGTCAGTTTGAACGTTATAACCCATAATGGAGGGGGGGGGCTGGAGCCACGGGGGAGGTTGTGTTGACCTGAAATCACTTTGAATCTGTTTTTCAACCTTTCCAGGCGACATCAAAGGCGGAGACGGACACTTTGCACGGACCAACACAGGTGAGTGCAATGGCGGATCGCCAAATAACACGTGCTGCCACTCAAAGCTGCATTAGTTCTCCTGACTCCCGTTCAATTCTTTGTTTGTGTTGCTCTCTCGAGCGTTTCTCTCATCTCACACATGTTGCTTTGAGGATTCATGGATTGTGTGTGTATGCGATTTGTTCACGCAGATGAGGAAAAAGAGGATCCGAGGAACGAGCTGGCCCGCGGCCTGTACATCCCCTGTCCAGATCACTACAAAAACTACTGCGTCCACGGGGAGTGTCAGTTCCCAAGTATCCCGGCTCAGCCCTCCTGCAGGTACACACACACACACACACACACACACACACACACACACACAGTGGTACTGTTCTGTGGGGAAAAGGGACGGGTAGGGACAGGGCAGACAGTATCAGTATCATTTTCTACGTATTTGCTGTTGTTTTATTGAAAACTTTTTAACAGTTAATGCCACAATATTTGCGGACAAGTTTAGAACATTCCTAAAAAAGTTAGGTAATTGAACCCTATTTTCTAAATATGGTGTAATTTTAGCATAATGCATTAGAGTCGGGGCTATTGATTATTCATTCGCAATGAGTTGAATGGGTTTTTAATAGCTAGCAATATGTAAGGCTATATGGGTAGTAGCTAATTATGGGCTACAGTGTGTGGATTCTCATGTAGCAATCAATTAAACTATATTCATTAGTGGCAACAATGTTTTTACATTGTAACTCTGTTACTGTGTTGGGGCTATAAATATATCCTACATAACAAGAGAGGACCCAGACCGGCTCTTATGTTTTCACCACAAATTTGATGACGCCGACCCTCCCTCATCTGGAGACACCGAAAAAGAAAGCGTGTAATGTAAGATGGCTCGTCAGTTGTGAAATTAAGCATTTGAAGGAGAGTGCTTGAGCCTATTTATTATCAATTTGTCTGGTTTATCTTGCCAGTGTGCTGAGGGAGGGGAAGTATTCGAGATCTGGCTGTTGACCAGTCAAATATGCTTCACCGCTTCAAATGAATCCCGCGGTGGAGTTTCCTTCCACGCACATCATGATGTTGTTTCACAAGTTTCATTCGGTTTCGGTGATGATTTAATCTCGACAACCCACACTTTGTTGCACCGTCGTCTGTCTGCCGATGATAATACTTGGCTGCAAACACACCACCATGCATGGAAGACTGACACCTCGAGTGTGTCATCAGCGAGTTCCCAGAAGCTCTGAAATATTTGAGTATTGTTCACAGCAGCAAAAAAAACAAAACTATAAAAAGCGTTTCAATTGCAAGTGATCAACAGAACTATTGCTTACAGTCTAATACTAAAAAACCTCAGCACTAACCTGAAAGCAGGTCTGCTGTAACACTTAACACTATTAACAACGGATGAAATTACTTATTGCTTTTTAGCGTCTTTCAGCTCATTTTTGGTGGTTTTCTTCTCACAACTTGACTGTTTTCATTCACCATCGCTCCTCTCATCGCCGTGGCTTTCAGTTGAAAAGCTCTGATTAAACCCACTGTACCCGGTCTACCCAGCACCGGACAGCAAACGGACAAAGTTAGCCACTAGCTGCTGTGTTTAGCAGCTAAAGAGACATTTTTTTGTCTGTGCTGTAAATATGCAACTGTTTGCTAACAGATTAGCCATAGCAACTCATTACGGTGACAATAATACACACTAATAAGTATTGTTTACAGTTTGTTATGTTCATCCCAAGTGGCCAAAAAATCGTAATAGCAGGTTAAACATGAGCACTACATGCCTCATCTTACTAGAAACCTTGACCTGAACTAGGTCCCACTTCTAGTCCGAACCCTAAACCACCATCTTAAAGGATAATTATTGTTTTAGTCCACTTAGATGTACACTTTGTATGCTTAGCCATTCATTTGGTTGTGATAACGTCTCACCAAACTGAGATCTGTACGTAGTTCAATGGGGTATGAAGCTTGTTCGTCATTTCTCAAACAAACCTGTCTGGCTTCAGCCTGAACTTGTCTGTGATAATCCCTCACTGCAGAGGAAACCTGTGCGCGCGCAGTTTAGCTTGGAAGTCTGTGACCTGTGATGGAGGCTCACCTTGAAGAGGAGCATAAAAAACAACAACTTAGAAACCCAGAAAAGAAAGCTCTCCAAAGTTTGGCTAACCTGAGGGCTTTGTTTGTTGCTCCCTCAGACTTTCCTTTAGTGGTCCCCAGATCTCAGCACTGCCTTTGGGGAATACAGCGTCCAAACCAATACATACCAACATTGGGCAGCAAAATGTCCGGACCGTGGACGGTTTTGATCATATTTTGGCTTCATAGGAATAGGAATACAGGCAGCAACAAGCAGTGAATGCAGACACACTTCACACACACACACACACAAACACACACACACTTGCAGAACAGCGGCCTTAAAACTGCAACATGCAGCACACATACAGTGCACATACACATTCACCTAAGCACACAAGATAGACCTGAACACAGGCAGCCCAGACACGTATTTACATAAAGGTACAATGAGGAATGATATTAAAACCCACCACCCACACACACACACACAATGAATGCACATGGCAGACCTGAGGCGCAGACCTGAGCCGCTCAGGCTCAGGTCTGCCATCGTTTACAGCCAGATAGCGTTGCAGCCAAGGGGGGTCTTGGTATCGCTCACTCCCTCTATCTCCCCTCCTTTCTCTCTAACCTCGCTCATCCCAGCTCACCCAGCCAGACATTCTTCATGCATATAGAGCGGGGACTCGGCAGAGAGGGGTTGTGAAAGGTCTCTGCTGCCCCCTGCTGGCTGCAGGGATGCCGGAGCTTGTGTCCTAATGAGGAGGGAAGCACAGCGGTCTCTATGTGACCGGCGCGCGTCTGTGGAAACGGAGCACAAATAGAACAGGGTTGCAATGTTCATCTTACCCAGTGTCAGGTCGCAGGGATGGAGTGTGTGTGTGTGTGTGTGTGTGTGTGTGTGTGTGTGTGTGTGTGTG